>NC_092237.1:5494804-5857304 GCF_036320965.1 Panulirus ornatus
ACTGACTGTGGGCACTTCTCTTGAGCAGGGATTAGCTGGGGACATTGACTGCGATGAGAATAACGAATCGAAGATAAATTGAGACCGCTCATAATGATAATAATAATAATGATAATAATAATAATAATAATAATAATAATAATAATAATAATAATAAAAACAATAATAATAATATCAAATTCATGGCTGTCGTTTTCTGTGTGGTAATCATGACTATTCCAGTAAAGAAAATATATTCATTTCGTAACCTCATCAAAAATGCATTTCCTTAGCAACTTTGCAATCTACCTTAAGTAACAAGCGACACCTTGCAATTCTAACTATGTCTAGCGATTCTTGAGAGTCTTAACTACATCAGGTGGCACACTTGAATTTGCCAGACGATAACTGGCAATTTAGGCCGTAACGAGCGATGCCCCGAAATGTGCAAAAATCAGGAGATAACTGGCAACTTTAAAGCAAGTCTAGTGTTGCCACCTTTGTGGATATGACGCCCAATATAGAACAAAGCGAGCATCCCAGGAACAGTCACTCGGGGGCCCCTTGTCTTGCCGTCCTACCATTCGTGGGGGGAGCGGCTAGATGATCCCGTCCCCTCACAGCAAACAGGCGGGTCCAAGCACACAATCGCCTGAGCAAACAGGTAGCTGAGTGGCGGCACAAACACCTCAAGCACAGCGTCCGGCGGCAACGGGTCTAGAAGGCTTCGTCATCGCTGTTGCCTCTGTTGCTAACTGTTGCTTGTAGGGCTACTGTTGCTCGTGTTACCTTTCCTTTCTGTTACTCTCTGGCAAGTATTACCGAAGGTCTTGTTATTGTTACTGAGGTAATGAAGGAGATTCTGTTACAATAGAAATATTGGATGGCCACGATAGCATACCATCCTCTTCTTGACCCGACCCTTAATAATGACTTCTTAATGACCTCGGATACAATGACGTTGACCCTGGAAGCAGGAATTGGACTTGGGAAGACGTCAGCTGGGTCATCACCCAAGGTAACGCGGCTCTGGTCCCCAGAGAAATGCTCTACATAGACACTAATTTATGTGCAGAGTTATCGTACATAAAGGCGCATGAATTAACGTACTCACACATTTTTGATTTAATTTACTTTTGGGGGTTCTCGAAAGAGGCGATGAGGAGAATCTCTAGACTGCAAACGTATTTATGGAAGAAGCACTATAGATTATTACAGGGAAATATCATTAGAGCTGAGGAGAAAAGAGGAATATCAAAAGAAGTGATAACGTTAATTCAGCACGTTCGACAGAGCAGGACCGAGGTTATAATCAGCCAATAAAAATTGAGATTGGCAGACTGCCTCTGAGTCAGGTAAATGAACTTGCATTGTACCTCCTCACACGATTTATTCTCTCTCTCTCTCTCTCTCTCTCTCTCTCTCTCTCTCTCTCTCTCTCTCTCTCTCTCTCTCTCTCTCTCTCTCTCTCCATCTACCTATCTATCTACGTAAACCTCACCATCGCCACAGTGTCTTGGGGTTTTTTCATACGAGCTCTCCACTGAGTAAATGTATGAGTATGAACGTAAGGATTCATAATGTATGTATCATATGTATGTATGATTAAGTAAGTACACATGCTTGTAATCTATAGGCATGTATGGACTATTGTAATTCGTATCATCTACCACTATTTTCATTTTCATTATGACGGGATTATAATGATCCTCATAAAGATCTTCCTAATAATATCAATAATAATAATATCATAATCATTATCATCATTCTTATCGGCTATGGAGCAGCAAGGGATAGAACTACCAGAGAGAGAGAGAGAGAGAGAGAGAGAGAGAGAGAGAGAGAGAGAGAGAGAGAGAGAGAGAGAGAGAGAGAGAGCCGGGGTAGCCGTGATCGTGGTGATCCACCTGGCGCAAGAGTTGATGTTACAGGCTTTGAGGCAAGTAGAGTGTCAACACTGAAGGTAATATGCCACCAGCACCTCGCCACTTCCGCAGGGGCTGACGCTAGGACCCACTGCGTTTCCTGTTCGTCCCCCCTTATATCTCCCCCGAAACGTTCACATTTTCGATTGGCGGGTTGAATTCCTTGCTTGAGAATAATATATTAATTCAAGTGATGTTCATGATGATGTGAACACCATACTGTTAACAGTAAGACTTTAAATTCATTATACGAATATCTGCAATTATTTCAATATTGTTTGCAGATAAATTTTCTTTAATCAGCTGCTACATACTAACGGTACATTGCGCAGGTACATGGTACAGGTACACGGTGCAGGTACACGGTGCAGGTACAAGGTACAGGTACACGGTGACCGAGAGTAAAGAAGACGTATATACTCACAACTATGGGCCGTTTTGAGTGCATTTGTTTACCGGGCTCGTGTGAGTGTGTGCTCACAGATTTGAGTGAGTGTTCACCGTCCATGCACTCTCCGTCACACACACACACACACACACACACACACACACACACACACACACACACTCGTCCTTAACCCTCGGCTCAACCCAGAACGATACTGGGAATCTCTTTGTCACATAAAAATTCACGAATATAAATAAAAACCCAAAGATCAAAAAGAGAGAGAGAGAGGAAAAACAGATATGGAAATGATAGTGCAAAACCGAACATGTAACACTGGAATAGATATGTACATACTTGCAATACAGAAATGGTAGAAGTCTGGTATCATCACAGGGCCTCACACAGAACATATATTCATATTCAACACGATTTATAAAATACGCAAGACTACAGCATTTGGACAGACATGTTCTATACCTATAAAACACACACGACGGGGCGAAACTTGACCACTAGAATATGACCCTCTGGGTATGGAGATGTGACCTTTGGCCTCGATTTGATCCTTTAAGGTCGGGATCAAAGGTCAGGCCATTATGAAACCCAATGTAAACAACACTGAAAATGAATTGACATGAGTCCCTCACAAATCTACTCAAGTCAACAACAGGTCAGGGGAACCGCACACACTGGGTGAAACTCTCCCACGTCAACACAGACAATGGTTGATGGAGTACACAGACAATGGTTGACGGAGTAAACAGACAATGGTTGATTGAGTAAACAGACAATGGTTGATTGAGAAAGTCATGCGAGTTTTTTTTTTTTTTTGCTTCTGTCTGTATAAAGAAAAACCACAAGCTGAAAAATTAATTCTGGCGACAGACACACACACACACACACACACACACACACACACACAGAAACACCGAAACGAGTGGAAATCTTAATATCATGAGGTGAAAATAACTGTAGGTTTAAAATATTCCCCAGAATCGCAACGTTATTTCAAAAAGTTAGTTATTTGCAACCCCCTTCTCTCTCTCTCTCTCTCTCTCTCTCTCTCTCTCTCTCTCTCTCTCTCTCTCTCTCTCTCTCTCTCTCTCTCTCCATGGTTAGGGGTGACTAGAAGGGTAATGATAGGGAATGCATGGATGACCACAGGAGCAGAAATAGTGTGTTGGGGGGTGGGTGTGTGCCTGGTGGAGACCACAGCTTCTCCCGTCTTCCCAAGACCCGAGGGTGATGAAGGAGGAGGAAGAGGAAGGGCATGGGGCCAGTTGAGGAGAAGGATGATGATGAGGAGGAGGAGTAGGTAGTGAGGGAAGGAAGGAAGGGGGACGACATGCAGGAGGCATAATGGGGTGGATGAGGAGGAGGAGGAGGAGATAATGGAGGAAGGGGAGGACATGTAGGAGGCATAATGGGGTGGATGAGGAGGAGGAGGAGATAAGGGAGGAAGGGGAGGACATGTAGGAGTTATAATGGGGTGGATGAGGAGGAGGAGGAGATAAGGGAGGAAGGGGAGGACATGTAGGAGTTATAATGGGGTGGATGAGGAGGAGGAGGAGATAAGGGAGGAAGGGGAGGATATGTAGGAGGTATAATGGGGTGGATGAGGAGGAGGAGGATGAGATAAGGGAGGAAGGAAGGGGACGACATGTAAGAGGCATAATGGGATGGATGAGGAGGATGAGATAAGGGAGGAAGGGGAGGACATGTAGGAGGTATAATGGGGTGGATGATGAGGAGGAGGAGATAAGGGAGGAAGGGGAGGACATGTAGAAGGTATAATGGGATGGATGAGGAGGAGGAGATAAGTGAGGAAGGGGAGGACATGTAGGAGGTAATGTGGTGGATGAGGAGGAGGAGGAGATAAAGGAGGGAGGAAGGGGAGGACATGTAGGAGGTATAATGGGGTGGATGAGGAGGAGGAGGAGATAAGGGAGGAAGGGGAGGACATGTAGGAGGTATAATGGGATGGATGAGATTACAGCGCCATAGACCCAGCGCCGCTCCAGCCATCATCCTCTCGCCAAATCAAGTTTCAGTTGTGGATTTACATTTAGCATCCCAGAGGGCGAGGCGCCCACATCACACGGAGAATGACGTAGCTCTCTCTCTCTCTCTCTCTCTCTCTCTCTCTCTCTCTCTCTCTCTCTCTCTCTCTCTCTCTCTCTCTCAGGGGGTAAATTGCCCCAACGGTACCTCTTCAAAAGTTAATAAAACCATCCTTTTGCACACTTGTTAGAAGTGCTGTAAGAGAGAGAGAGCAGCTAAGGGCGTGATGTGAGAGTCTCGGAACACCGGGTCTGACACGCATACACTTTGTAGAAGAAGAACAGGACCCGAAGATCAAGGTGTTCATGGAGAACAGGACCCAAAGGTCAAGGTGTTCATGTAGAACACTCTACGACCGACGCGATGAAGAGAATTACTTGTTCTTGATGTGTTTTAGATGACGTAGGAGAGACAGAGAGGAGAGGAAAGTCGTTTGACGGAAGAATAATTGACGAATGGATGAGAGAGAGAGAGAGAGAGAGAGAGAGAGAGAGAGGATGGGAAGAGGGGTAAGGGGTGGAGGGGCGTGGTATTAGCGAGGACGGCGAACGATTGGCGAAGGAGAGAAGCCAAACTTTATGGCCTGAACGAGAACATGGAGAGGGTGTGGGAGGCGGCGCGAGTTATGTGCGATCAGGCAGCCCACAGGGGGGCCTCCCCCCCAGACCAGCCTAGAGAGAGAGAGAGAGAGAGAGAGAGAGAGAGAGAGAGAGAGAGAGAGAGAGAGAGAGAGAGAGAGAGAGAGAGAGAGAGGAAAACAGGCATGGCCATCATTTTTGCCTCATTGCGAGCGGTGAGGGAGACGATGTTTCCCTTAATAATTCTCAGTGTCGAGGCTTTCTGTTCCTTGAGGCGCCTCCCCCAGTGGTCCAGTTTGTGGAGCATCTTCCCTTATCGGTCTGCCATACAGCTGGGGGAGGGGACATGACTCACGCTTGGGATCGCCCTTGTTTTAAACGCGCCCTTCCGTGCCGGTCAGTCAGCTTACGGCGCCCTTCGTAGACGTCTGCTCCGTCCTTCCTCTAACTACGTGCAGCAGAAGTAGAGTCCCTGTTCAGGGAGCAACTGCTGGAGGAGGGAGGGTCTTGTGAATATCGGTCTCCTCAGATTTGGTAAATTGAGTCTGATTGATGTGAGTGACTGGTGGATGACTAGATCCTTCGAGGGTTCTGTAATATCTTTAATATATATATATATATATATATATATATATATATATATATATATATATATATATATATATATATATATATATATATATATATATATATATCTGTTCATCTCTCTCTGAGTGTCTGTTTTGTACATATTAGTCTATTAGGCTGTCGACTGTGTATTCTTCGTCTATTAGTCTGTCCACTGTGTAATCTTCGTCTATTAGTCTGTCCACTGTGTATTCTTTGTCTATTAGTCTGTCCACTGTGTATTCTTCGTCTACGTGTCTTTGTTTCCTTACTCTCTCTCTTTCCCCTTCGTCAGCAGCAGAAGGTAGGGATGTACACCCATGTGTCTGAAGTGTTGTCTTCCATGGATCTCCCCCTCACTCACTCGACTCAGGGGCCTCTCCGTGCCACATACCCTTCGCCCTGAAGATATTTCTCCTGGACCTTTTCTCTACCTTTCATTTCCTCCGTCAGGAGAAAGCTCTCGGGGACGTCCTTATCCCTTAACCTTGACTTAGGTCACCTCCTCCTCCTTCATGCAAGCTAGACTTGCTGCTAAAGCATCAATGGGACGGGGCCATTGCCGGGGGGTTTCTGGCCCTCCTCTCGCCTCACAGTCAATAAACACTCCCAACTGTCGAGTGTGAGTCAACAAGCGAGGAGTAACGCGAGGAAGGAGAGTGTGTTGATGTGTACAACACACTCTGCCCCACACAGTTCAGGTTACACTTGCAAGACGTTGCTATTGAGAAATTAGGTCACCTCGGTATGGGATGAGTGCGTCGGCCGTGCCTACGGGCCGGGCCCTTGTGATCCCGTGAGTGCGTGGGTGGTGTCTGAGGACCAGATTTCTATGGTTTCGATCTACTTTCTCTGTCGTGTTACAGAGATAAAGCAAGGAACGATAAGGGGAATGTATGCTTCATTAATATATTTCCAAGTGTCTCTTCTCCAGAGATAGTAGGGTTCCTGCCACGACGTAGGTCCCTCCCCCGGTAACACATACACACACACACACCAAGTAACACCATCTGGGTGACCCTTCGCCCCCGTCAGCCTATTCAGCTGCTGGCGATAAACAAGAGGCCTGAACAAACCCATCGAGGGGAGGACGCTAAAGGAGATAATATGCCTACTTAGCGCCCTGCCACCCCCCCCCCTCTCTCTCTCTCTCTCTCTCTCTCTCTCTCTCACACACACACACACACACACACACACACACACACACACACACAGACGGGCTACTCCTTTCGTCCTACGACAAACGACAAGACCCAGACATCTCGGTCCATTATGGCCCAGTCCCTGAGACATCTCTGGTCCATTTCTCTCTCTCTCTCTCTCTCTCTCTCTCTCTCTCTCTCTCTCTCTCTCTCTCTCTCTCTCTCTCTCTCTCTCCCCCTAGCGACTGGTCCACCTCGCACCCCTTCCCTCTCCCGACCCTGGTCCACCTAACACACACACACACACACCCCAACCTCCCCTGACTCTTTCCCCCTCGCAGTCGCTGTCGCCTCCCAAGGGAACAATTGGATCCTCTTCGAGCGTCCGGGCCTTCAGCTCTGACCCACTCTTGAGTATTGGCAAACACACGAGTGGCTGGGGGGTTCCCGCCCTGGGAAACGACGCCATACCTTCCAAAGGTCTTTAAAACAGGGAAGACCAGTGACGCTGAACTGCACAGTCACCACAATGGTCCAGTGGTGGCTTGGGGTACGTCCTTTAAGGGCCACTTGAGGTCAAAAGGTGAGTCTTCTTAAGTAACGTAGGGTCAAGGTTAGTCTTCTCAAGTTAGGTGAGGTCAAGGGCAGTTTTTTTGGGGGTCACATAAGGTCAAGTGTAGTCTTCTCAGGTGAGGTCAAGGGTAGTCTTTTTGGGGTCACATTAGGTCACGTAAGGTCAAGGGTAGTCTTCTCAGGTGAGGTCAAGGGTAGTCTTTTTGGGGGTCACATTAGGTCACGTAAGGTCAAGGGCAGTCTTCTTATGTTAGGTGAGGTCAAGGGTAGTCTTTCTGAGGATCACATAAGGTCAAGAACAGTCTTGTCACGGGAGGTCAAGGGCTCGTCTTCTCAGCTCACAAGACGTCAAGGCCAAGCTTCTTAGATCATGAGTAATCCCTCAAGGTCGTCAGCTGAGGTCACTGATATACATGTTCCTCATGACACCGTCAAAAATCCTTAGCATCAGCCATTAACAAGACCTTAATAACCTGTAGAGTTTTAAGAAGAATGGGCAAGAGGAATACCAAGTGGCATTTAAAACATCAAAACTCCTTTTCTTTTTTTTTTCTTCTTGGACTCACCAGCACACTTGGACGGGTAAACCTACTCCTGAACCTTCAGGAAAAATAATAACCCTGGGGGACAAGGTCTCCCGGAAAAGACCGAGACGTTGTTTACTTAGCGGCCTGCCTCGCTGCAGCCTTCGGCAGGAACCCGAAGAAGGAGCAGAAGGGAAGGAAGGCTGGGGCCCCGCCCCTCGAGCTAGGAAGGCGGGATCTAGGGCTACTGCTGTGTGTGACCGACTCTAGAAGGGGGTATACTATGGGGTATACCGGTCGGGTGGTATACTATAGGTATACCGGTAATGGAAGTATATCATGGGTATAATGTGTATACTGATAGAGTGTTATAGGTATACTGATAGGGGACGTATAGTATGGGTATCCTGATAGGTATAATATAGGTATACTGATGATGGTAGGTGGTATGATATGGGTATAATAGTGGGGTATAATATGGGTTTACTGACAGTGTAATATAAGGAATAAAACCTCACCCACATACCTCATCCCTACATGATCTATTAGCCTTATATTCTATTATTCCAACTGGGATGATCTGATATTCCTCTTTCACGTCTGCTGGTGTTGAACAAGTTACAAATTTCCGTATTTACATACAATACCCAATCAATACAAATTAATAAAAGTCCTTATAATTTCAACTTCATCTAAATTACTCACGGTAGGAATTATCACTGTTAAAAAAAATCTTTATTCTGAAACACTGGATTTGTTCATTTGTTCACGCCCTGTTCATACATTATGGTCTCGGTCGTCTGTTCATCCTCTGAACACTATATAGTGTCAAGATGTTCACCCAATATCCACGTAAGAACGTTCAAAGTTCGAGTCCAATACGGCTATAAAAAGCCAATGGTTTAACGTGTAAAAGTTTCAAAAATAAACAGTACATAAGTGAGTTATTTACAGACAATGAGCTTTAGTTCACAGCCTCGTGTGTGTGTGTGTGTGTGTGTGTGTGTGTGTGTGTGTGTGTGTGTGTGTGTGTGTGTGTGTGTTTTCTAGAGGGTAATCAGTTCTAATAACTGACATCTGTATATCTTCGTCTGGCGTCGCCGTTGCCTACGTACAGTGCTTCCTCCGTAAAGTGCGACCTCCGCACGGTGCCTCCCCCGTAAAGTGCCACCTCCGTACGGTACCTCCCCCGTAAAGTGCCACCTCCGCCTGGTACCTCCCCCGTAAAGTGCCACCTCCGCACGGTGCCTTCCCCGTAAAGTGCCACCTTCGTACGGTACCTCCCCCGTAAAGTGCCACCTCCGCCTGGTACCTCCCCCGTAAAGTGCCACCTCCGCATGGTACCTCCCCCGTAAAGTGCCACCTTCGCCTGGTACCTCCCCGTAAAGTGCCACCTCCGCCTGGTACCTCCCCCGTAAAGTGCCACCTCCGTACGGTGCCTCCCCCGTAAAGTGCCACCTCCGTACGGTGCCGGCGGAGCCATTGTCCACAGAGAGCCAGACTGTCCCGGGATGACAACAATAAGCCACAACAACAACAACAACGGCTCTTCTTATTCTTAATTAGTCCCGTAAACAATAGCCCACTACCCCCCCCCCCCCCACCAACCCCCCGCCCCCACCCAAAACCACCCCCTTAGCCTCCCCACAAAACCCCCGCCAATGGCGCTGACTTTACGGTATTCTCGTCTCTGAAGGATCTGTCCTCCCCTCCCCTTTCCTCCCCTCCTCTCCCCTTTCCTCCCACCACCGGAATCGCCCCGAACACCTCATACCCTAAAGGTACAACCTCCTTTCCCTTAAATCTTCTCTCCCCAACTCCTCAAGCAATGAGGGTGTATCCTCCCCCATTCCTCGTTTAACGGAATTAACCCCATCCTCCTCCCCACCCCGCGTCTCCTCCCCTCCCGCACAACGTCCACTCCCCTCATCCGGAAGTCGCCACGTTAACCCTCCCATTTTTCCTCTTGCTTTCCAGGGGGGGTCCAAGGCCCCTCCCTGCAGGGAGAGACACAACGGGGGAGGCTGTGGGAAGGCAGAGGAGGGCGCGGGGAGACAAGGAAGGGCGTGGGAGGCGAGGAAGGTCATGGGGAGACTACGGAGGGCGGATTAAGGAGTGTGGGGAGGCGGCGGAAGGCGTGGGGAAGTGGGGCGAAGCCGAGGAGAGGGGTCGTTGCTGGTTGTGGAAAGATTAGGGGGAGAATAAAGAGGTGAGGAAGGGCGTGAGGGGGCGAGGAATGGTGTGGGGGTGGGTGGGATGGGTGTGGGCTTGTGGAGGTGTGAGTGAGGTGGGGGAAGAGTATGTGGGCGGGAGTACACAGAAAAGAGACAGATATCACAAAACCTATTGGCCTATGACGTGATTATCTGTAAATCTATTTCTGAGTTGATCTACAAAGTTGAGATGGAGATAGAACAGTATGGAGGTTTTCTCCCCCCTAACCTTCAACATCCCCCATCCCCTCTCTGGCTACACCAGCCAACAGGAAAAGGAAATAGAAGGAAACAGTCATCCACTGCTGAAGAAAACCAGGATGGAATATGATAGGAAAGAACGAGGTAAGATAACTATTGGCCTCTGTACGTACTCTCTGACTGCACTATACTTCAACGCTGTGTACACTGCAGTACACTGTACTACACTGTGTTGTACTACATTGCACTCTGGAGATGGTTCCACTCGAGAGAGAGAGAGAGAGAGAGAGAGAGAGAGAGAGAGAGAGAGAGAGAGAGAGAGTGTGTGTGTGTGTGTGTGTGTGTGTGTGTGTGTGTGTGTGTGTTGGGGGGGAAGGGGAGAATTCATTCTTTGAGGTGGGCTGAAAGAAAACGCAAGCATGTCTACGTCTTTTGTTATCGACCAGTCCCGACGGGAGAATGAAAAGATAGGGCAACTGTGGGCTGACTGCCACGACCTGGGTTAGAACCCCGGCGGGAATAAGTTTGTCGTCAGCAACGCTAACCACCGCATCATCATAGTTCCATTCTTCACATCATGGCCTTAGGATCTGTGTATAGCAAACCACAATCAAAGGCATGGCCACAACTTACATAATTCGAGCTTACTGACGTGTGTGTGTGTGTGTGTGTGTGTGTGTGTGTGTGTGTGGAAAAGAGTTAACCTTATGGTCCCTCTTACTATATGGTCTGATCTGAGAACAAGAGGCGTGGGAAATACCACCTGGCCCAGGGGCGTGGGAAGGCCTGTCTACCTAGCTGACCTGCCCTTACCCCCCTCAGCCGTGTGGTGTCGCTTCCTGTATCCTTACGTCCCCGTGTGGTGCTGCTACCTCCTCCTCCTACACTGGGTGGCGAACCAATCTGTTTCTAATCTGTGTCTCGTCTAGAAATTCGGCCAAGATTGGCTCTCTCTCTCTCTCTCTCTCTCTCTCTCTCTCTCTCTCTCTCTCTCTCTCTCTCTCTCTCTCTCTCTCTCTCTGTTGTATTCAGATGGAGACCGTCCCAAACATAAAGGCTTCTGCCATTACTAAAGTGGCCCCCCCAAAAAAAAAGATCGATGGAACACACTTTCAGCCCCCCCCCCCCCCCTTTTTTTTCCCTATACACAGGGACTCACCTCGACCATCAGTAACCAGTATCCTCCCCAGATAGCAGGAATCTACATCGTGTCTGGGGAGAGAGCGGGGAGGTGGGGAGGGTAAAGGGGGGCGAGGCGTGGAGAGGCGTGCTTTTCTTCCTGTTTATTATCATCTGGGTAATGATGCTCTTCCTCCTGCTGCTCCCGGCGTGGCACTGCTGCTTTACTGCCTTTATTTTCGGTTCGTATTGTCTGAGAGGCGGCTGTGCCCGTGCCACTGTTTAAAGGGTACAGCAACACTTGGGTGGTATTAAACTTAACCACAGTTCGTCTACCCCAATGAGATGCCCTGTCCAAGTCTTCAGTTTATTGAGGTGGGTGTGAAGAGACGTGTTGCAGATCGAGTGAGAGAAGGAGCAAATGCGAAGGATGTTGAGGAATGTAGTACCGAGTCGTCAAAATATGAGAGCATTTGGTTATTTGTAGAAGAAAGAAAATCGTTGATTAAAAAAGGATAAAAAGTGTAGGAGACAGGACAGACCCTTGAGGGACACTGTTGTTCATGGAGAAATGGAGAGAGGTTAATCCATCACAAATATAGAGAAAGATCAGCCAGAGAGGAAGCTAGATATGAGGGAGCAAAGTGAAGACGGGAGGCTAAAGGAAGGGAGCTTAGAGATGAGACCCCAAATCCACACCCTGTCAGAAGTTTTGGATATGTGAAGGGCATCTACACAGGATTCCCAAAAATCTTTCAGGTATGATGACCACACATTAGTTTAAATAGGAAAGAATATCACCCGTGGATCTTCCCTGACGGAAGCCATACTGGTGATCAGAGAGAAGATTGTGATCTTTAGGATGTCTAAGGATATAGGAGCTGAGGAGGGATCTAAAGACTTTGGAAACAGTCGATGTAAAAGCATCAGGATAATAGTTAGAGGGGTTAGAACGGTCACCCTTCTTAGGCACGGGATGTACTAACGGATGCTCCTGAGAAGGAAAAGTTCTTTTTACACGGAACAGGCAAGCAAACACAGGTGGATGTTCGAGGCACACTCCATCAGTACACGGGGATGGAGGCCATAGATCCATGAGCCTTGCTTGTGTCCAGAGTGAGAAGCGCTTTTTGGGCAGTTCGACAAGATATTACGGGGATGGCCATAGGATTAGCAGGAGTAGCACCAGGGGCTGAAGGAATGTTGGAGTCATCCAAGGCAGAGTTGTAGAAGGAGGAGCGCAGGACGAGGAGGCGAACCTCAAGGGTGGTACCTGTGCTCCATCAAGAAGCAGGAAGACCAGAGTGGCTCAGGTTCGCCAAGCTGCCACTCAAAGAGAAAGTGAGGCTTCCCACCGCTAGTCTGCGGTCCGAGCTGCCGCAAGGAGGAGCAGCAAGAAAGAGGAACAGATGAGGATGCAGTGATGGCAGCAGTGGTTTCCACGTCCACAGTGGTAACTGAACTTCTCCACGATTATGAAGAGGAGGATTACCCTATCAACTAGGACTATAAAGTGGCACTCAAATTCCCTGACGATGACGGACTCTTGTCAGTCAGTGATACTCGTGTGTGTGTGTGTGTGTGTGTGTGTGTGTGTGTGTGTGTGTGTGTGTGTGTGTGTGTGCGCGCGCGCGCGCGAGCACTTAAAACTTGCAGACAGCATATTTACTTTAAACAATGATATGAACACTGACTGGCTTCACGTTGCGGGGGATTAAATCAAATGAATGAACTCGCTTCTTTCACGTCCGCGAATTGAGATCGCAGAGAAGGGGAATCCATATTGACCGTTTGGCACCCACTTTCATCCCAGGCGGCGAGCAGTCTCATTACATTGCAGAATTGTCCTCAAGTCCTTTTGAAAACGCGACCTCAAAAGGTGAGCGCTGAATAGGTGAAGAGACCGTAATGGTGGCTGGCGGGAAGGGTCGTTGGGGTGTGTGGTGGCTGGTAGTGTTGGCTGGTAGGCTGGGGGAGGGAGTGTGGGTGGGAGTCGTACAGAAGGGAGGCATGATGGTGGTGGTGATGGGTGAGGGGAGGGGGGGAAAAGTGGTTGTGGCGTTACGGATGGTTGTGGCGGGTGAAAAAGTAGAATGGATGAGTGGGAAAAACAAGATACAACATTCCTCATAAAATAGATCTACAATCAAACGTACCTTGCCAAGGGACCTTTAAAGACGACATTGAATCATGAACAACGGCCTTGTTAATCAATCATCAACGGACATAAATTTCCTTACCTTCCACACTCGAGATATTCTCTCTCCAACACCCTCAGCTGTGTAGCTCGACGCGCTATAGACACCAGGTCCTCTGTCCAACACCCTGAGATATAACTCTAACACGTCAAAAACATAAATTAATCAAGCAGTGTGAGAACTAATCCTCTCCCGCATAACTAATTACCTTCTGCACCACTAATCATTATGTGGACAAAGGTAGTGTCGCGCGTTTGATTCCTCTGATCAAAGACATGGCTCATCACGGCGCACAGTCTAATTTCTAATGGCTATGCAAAGAACGCTCGATACGAGGCGACCTGAACAAGGTGGGGAGGGGTGGTCGGGTCTCGGTACAGGAGAGAAGGTTTTCAATGCTGTACTGCAGACTGAAAAACAGTTTAATGAGAACCAAACTGCTGTATTACATGTATGAATTGATTGAGGGGGAGTCCATATTTCACACGCACACATACACGCTGCCGGAAAGCTGGTGAAGAGGGTGGATCTCCAGGCAGGAATAAAGGGGAGAACTCCTTCAAAGGATGGCGAATTGCCTCCTGGAAATGGATGTCGTGACCATCATGGGCATGCCACAGGGTCTAGTCCTGGGACCAATGCTCTTCTTGATCAATGTAAATGACTGGCCAAATGGACTGGATTGCTACCTGAATGTGTTTGCTGATGATGCCGAGGTCACGAGGTAAATAGATCATGAAGAAGATTCCATCATCTTTTAAAAGGATCTAGAAAAAACCTCCAAAGGTGGTCTGATACACGGATGATGAAATCCAATCCATATGCAAAGTAAAGAGGGTGGGACACAGCGGTAAAAGCTCTAGATATGAATATCATCTCGCACGAAATAGGCCGCAAGAATCTGAGTGTGAGAGGGACTTGGGAGTCGACAACGAATGGAAGCCGTAGCCAGGAAATTGTAATGCTGGCAACTAATAAACTCCCGCGTAAGGAAATATACAGCAAACTGTTCACTATAATGAGCACGAAAAACTACGTGAAAAGGTCCAAAGGAGGGCAACAAAGATCGTACCAGAATCAAAAGGGCTGATTTACTAGTGAGATGTTTGAAGACATAAATTGCTCGCTGTGAAAGAAAGATAGAAGAGTAAGGAGAGGCGACTACAATCAAGTCTCCAACCTCGCGTGATATTGTCAGCGGTGGGCAGTTCTTTCTGTGATACAAGACGTAAAGAAGGTTATTTCTATGATACAAAAGCAGCGGAAGAATGGAATGAACTAATGAAGCCATGGCGAATGCTGACAGCATACAGGAACTGAACGAATTAGCGCGAGAGTAGAGAAAGTTCAAGAGACTGGGGGCCACCACGAAGTGTATATAATAGAATTCCCTCCCAGCACACCACAAACAGGTCACTAAACGCCTGGCTGTCATCAAGACATACAAGGAACAATATACACAAGTTGTCGTGTTTACAAATCATCCTTAACCCCTAAGCCACCTCTGCACACAACGTTACGACCCTTCAGCACGGCGTCATGACCTTGAGCACGACGGCACGACCCTTGGGCACGACGGCACGACCCTTGAGCACGACACCACGACGCTTGAACAGGGCGGTGCGACCTTTGGGAAGGTCCTAAATGGTCAAGAGACGGAGTGAAAAGAATGGACAGAAATCCTAGTATTGAAAAAAAGAGATGATAAATCAAAGATGAAAGCTAATGATCCAACAAAGGAAGAAAAACAATAATAAAATAAGAGAAATAAATTCTAGTTCTAAAAAAGAGGAATAAAGAAGAATAAGAGAAGAAAATGGTAACCTGAGGAGGCTGGAGTTAAGGAAATGTTAAAGACAACTTGGTGTTAATGTTAACATTAGACGACTCCCTGGATGAGATAAGAGTAAAGGGTGCGTCATGTTATAATTCACAAGGCGCTGGTGAAAGACATGAAGCAGCCACAGAATGAGAGATACAAGAGAGATTGTATAGTCTCGAGAGACTAGGGTCTTGCAGGAGTGATGCGAGGACATAGTGATGGGAGACCTGCTAGGCAAGACGTCAGGTGAAGGGGTGGAAGACATGGGACACTTAGGAAGATGGGGGGCCTTGTGAGGTTATCGTAAAGATGGGGCACCTAAAGTAGGTAGAATACGAGAAGAAAAGAAAGCAGCCAATAGAGGTTATCACTGCCTTACAAACGTGCGAGTAATAGACGAAATCGTTGCCATTATTAACGAAGAATTTCCTTCAGCAAAGTTTGACGGAGCAAGGAAGGAAATAAGACAAGACATGTATCCAAGACATGAGACACAGAGGTATGTGATCAGATTCCAAACGTCGCCTGTGTGTCGCTCAGGGAGGAAAAAGAGGGGGGTACAGGTTGGCTGGGGGGCCGAGCCTGGCCCAGGGAGGGAGGTCAAGGGTGAGCCGTTCCACGACAGGGTGGCCAAGGATGGGTGGCCAAGGGTGTTCTAAGGTAAGGTGGTGCAGGCAAGGTGAGGAGAGAGATAAGGTTCGAGGGAATTGGATCAGCGTCAACTGAACCTGAAAGACCACGCGAGGGTGGGGAACGGGGGGAGTGTGAGGGAGGTAGGAAAGGGCGAGGTGTAGGGGGTAGGGAAGTGAAAGAGGGGATGGGTAAACAGTATGGGGTGGGCTATGGTGGAGGGAGGAGGGGGTGAAGTTGGGAGGGAGACTGTGTTTTACTTACCGTCCCAGATGTTATTCAACCGTACCACATGTGCCCTACCTTCTCCTAATGTGTTCCTGTCCCGTATATGTGTTGATACACCGCATAATGTACTGTACCATACATGTGGCCCAGTGCAATATATGTAGACTTCATTGTCCCGTGTGTGTGTGTGTGTGTGTGTGTGTGTGTGTGTGTGTGTGTGTGTGCGTTCGTCCCTACGTATCCTGTGTCGCAATGTCTATGGAGTCTGTAGGCACCAGCCTCGCCCACCTCCAACCAACCATGTCTTGGCTCAGTCCCCACAGGCCTGCCTCAACAAGGCCTACAACACTCATAACAACCAACATCTACAACTACAATCATTTCTTCTCCCAAATACTCACATGCGTCTCTCTCTCTCTCTCTCTCTCTCTCTCTCTCTCTCTCTCTCTCTCTCTCTCTCTCTCTCTCTCTCTCTCTCTCTCTCTCTCTTCTTTTAAGAAGTGAAGAAAAAATGACACGGCCTTAACTCTCGCGTTGCCTACACCTACGACCATCTTCAGATGGTTGGCAAGGAGGAGATGGTCTATCCAAGTGACTGTGAGAGCCGCTAGTCGAGGACCATCTGTAGATCACAGACGACCAGGGTCTTATGTCAGATGTTTAGGGGGTACTTCGACAGACGCCGAATGGTTTCGAAAGACTCTTAGGGCCTGCGACAGACAACCAAGGGCACCGACAGACACCGAAAAGCACCGACAAGCAACTAGGGGAGCCGACAGACACCGAGGAGCACCGACATACACCGAGGGGCGCCGACAGACAACTAGGAGAGCCGACAGACACTGAGAGGCTCAGACAGCGTATACACAAACAAATTACATATCCAAGGACATGTGTATTTGGAACAGGACACAGTAGCATACAGTCGTTCACTCGTTAGCATGATCAGTAGTATGAGAGGTCAAAGGTACATTACATGTTACATTACATACAGTCACAGAATATACCGGCACTGGGCATGTTGTTAATATTTACAGTAATACAAAGAGAATCAAGTTACAGTGTATCACCAGACATGGGGGTAAGCACATTCGCTAGTTGTTCACATATTTGTCCTAGTAGGATGTATAAGGAATGAGCTGCCCCTGGTGGCAATCTACGTAATCAACTTGGAAACAACTCGAAGAATTTTTTTTTAGACTTACGATGATCTGGGATGGACACCAGCAGATTTGTCTACCATCAAGTAACCATGAAGGTTGCCCAACACAAGCTTGGCTATGGATACTCATAGGAGTTCGCCCCACCTACCTGATATTGAACAGACAAGATGTGAACTTTGCCAGCACATTTGGCCTCACACCCTGCAACATTATGTACTCGACTGTTGTAAAATCTGAGAATAAAAAGATAATTCCTTATAATATTACAAGACGTGTGTAAGTACTTCAAGCATGACGGTATCTCACCCATGATGATTTCGAAGTATCCTAACCTATCACTCATCATCCAAGCCATTATATGACACTGTCATTAAAAGGCCCAGTTTCTGGGGCTTCTGTCTCCTCTGCCCCTTTCTGGGCCACCTTCTGCAGGAGAGGGCAGGAGTGTGCACAATAAACTCGCTACCTTTCCTCACATCAGCCTTGTGGGGGGAGTACCTAAGGGCGAGTATCCACAGGAGGTCATTTTCTGTAGTTTCCTCAAAGGGGAATTGATGTTCCGCACTACACCGTGCTTCTACTACAGGTGTTTCGGCAACACCTGCTGCATCCCAGGGATTCTGTTCAACACCTGCTGTGGCCCGGGTGTTCTCTTCAACACCTTCTATCCCACGGGTATTTCAGCGACACTTATTCTTCCACGAGTGTTCTGTTCAATACCCCTTGTGCCACAGTTATTTCAATAATATCTGCTGTATTCCCCAAGGCGTTCTGTTCAACACCTGCCATACCTCAGGTGTTCCTGTAATACCCGACCCACGCCGCTCTTGCCCCTCATAATCAAATCTGTATTTCCCTCAACATGACACTTATGAACAAATATCTCGGGAATGTCTGCCATTCATCCTCTCGTGTGCTGGACTTCCTTGCGTCCAACCCTCTAAGGAAATAACCTCGTTACTAACATGTGTGTGAGAGCTCCTCTGTTTGCTGTGTGGCTTACTACGTACCACTGTTTACTGTGCTTCATGTTCGGGGGAGGCTAGCGTACCCTCGCCCTACCATACGTACGTAGGTGGGGCACGACGCCTACTTCCTCCCAACAGACGCGTCAGCCATCACTCTCAAGCCCGTGTCCCCTCACGCTCACGGCTGTCTCTCGAGTGCTCGCAGCGGTGGAGGAGAATTCGGCGTAAACGCTCAAGAGAACTAAACCCTCACAGCGAATCATGTGCTCAGAGCTCCCCACGGTGAGGAAGGAGACAGGTATGCCAATTTCATGCCCCCTGTACGCAAAATCTAATCTATATAGTCGCTATATAAATAAATATATCAAGACTCATACGTCAAATTCTCTCCATCTGTGGCCATCACAGTGGCCAGAGGGAGGTCTCTCTTAGCTATGGGAACTCAAAAGAACTTTCTTTCCAGTGGGACTCATGATCTATAACAAGCCAAACACACACACACACACACACACACACATACATATATATATATATATATATATATATATATATATATATATATATATATATATATATATATATATATATATATATATGTATCATTTCTTTTACCTCAGCCTCACCTCACCTTTCCTAACAACACTCATCTCCTCATTATCTCGCCTTTTCATCACATCATGATCCTTCCTCCCACCTCATCGACCCAACCTCCCACCTCATCGTTTCCATGAGGCTGGAGCCATTCGCGACGTCACGTGAGACAATCCCCTGGCGGAGTGAGCAGTGAGACAAGCCAAGGAGAGCTTGTAGACAGCAGCGCCACTGCTTGAAGCGCCCCTGTACGAGTCCTGGCCGGCTGTTATGAGGGCTGGTGGGTACACCAACGTCTCCATGGCACACGAGCAACAGAAATAGGCCGGTGGATCAAAAACGCGGAGACGAGGCAGAGTAAGAGAGAGAGAGAGAGAGAGAGAGAGAGAGAGAGAGAGAGAGAGAGAGAGAGAGAGAGAGAGAGAGAGAGAGAGAGAGAGAGAGAGAAAGGGGAAGTGGGGGCGGGAACGAAGCATAACAGAGTACGCTTTGACGTCAGAGGGTCAATGGTGAACGTCTGCCTGGCGTAAGGAAGCCTTCAAGCAACACCCACCCCTCTACCCACCCACCGTAACCCACCCACACCCCTCACCCACCCACCGTAACCCACCCGCACCCCTCACCCACCAACCTCCCGCAAACCCACGCCTCTGGCGACCCCACCCCCCCACCACGTCGCGTCTAGTCAGCAGACGCAAGACTACGGACGAGGACGAGACGTGTGTGTGGGTGGGTCTCTCGAGGCCAGAGAGGACGACCATAGGGTCTCGCGGCCGCCGCCCGCGCCCCCCACGCCCGTACTGCCACACCTGCTATGACCATCAACATGGCTCCCGTGGTGCACACGTGTGTGTGTGTGTGTGTGTGTGTCATAGGACGACATATAAACATCTTTTCCATCGGCTATGGACGCTCCGTTCCACGCTCGACTGACTCTCTTTTGTTTACCATTTTTCTATTGATACTTGACTTCTTCCCCTCAGCCCACGGGGTCACCCCAGCCCCCTTCCCTCACTCCCTCGACCCACGGGGTCACCCAAGTCCCCTTCCCTCACTCCCTCACCCCACGGGATCACCCCAATCCCCTTCCCTCACTCCCTCACCCCACGGGGTCACCCCCAGCCCCCTTACTTCACTCCCTCAACCCCTAGTTCCTTCCCTCTCACCCCACGGGGTCACCCCAGCCCTCTCCCATCACCCCGTAGGGGAAGAGGGGCTGCCATCTAAACAGAACCCATCTCGATGTTCGCAGACGCAGGAAAGAAAATGTTTCCCTGAGGTTCTGTTGAGTCTTGCGTTCTTGCGAACGTCACAGACAAACTGGGAGAACTACGTGAACCTGCTGGACACAACAGCTTGCTGAAACACCGAGAATATCTCATGATCAACACACACATACACACACACGTTCACATATACACATGTGTGTGGCTCCCTGATCCCCTTTTAAACACGTACACTAGCATACTGATGTAGACGTACACGAACATACACACCCACCCACCCACCCACACACACACACACATACACACACTGGGACGTCGAAACACACGAACGTAGAGCCACACACATACACACATTGGGACGTCCAAACACACGAACGTAAAGCCAAACACACACACACACACACACACACACACACACACACACACACACACACACACACACACACACAGCTGCTCCCCCAGAAATGTCACAATTCCTGACACCTGCCCGTCGCGCTCTACCGCCCTCTACGCCGCCCACAGCCTCCGTGTCCCGCCCACACCACCTACTGCCTCCTCCCCTTCCCTCCCACTATATCAAGCTTTATCTTTTTGTATTTACAGATAACCTCAATATGTACCAAGAGGTCTCTTGTCCTGCCATACGTACCCACCTTCCACATACACTCGACTCGACACAAGCAACACCAAGCTGGTACCTTACCCAACTGCCTTCCCAGCCAGGGAGCAACTCTCGCTACCCGACTTTGAAAATGTTAAAGTAACCCCCTACGGGGGTCGTTGTGTCTTCGAGGCAGCCAGCCGCCTGCGATGGAAACATCTTTTGAAGGAAGCGACTCCCAAAAGGGGATTATCATTAGCGTCTACATCAACTTTCCAGGTTACGTAATAGAGACCCAGATTATATCAGTGACACACACACACACACACACACACACACACACACACACACACACACTGAACTGGCACCTCCCTGGTGAGATATAACCAAGTGTTATAAAATCTAGCAGAATACATCAAGGACTGAATTATACGAGAATATATCAAGTACTGAAACTATACGAGGATATATCCAGTACTATACTATACGAGAATATATCAAATACCCAACTATACCAGGCTATATCAAGAGTATGGCACTAAGCATAAGGTTTGCTGACGATATTAAAAACAAGTGATCGAACCCTCCCCCGCTCCCTAAGGGAAACCCTGGCAACCATTAGATGTAAGAGCGTCACCTGTAATGGGAAGCAGATCGACCATTACCGTCCTTTCGGACACATTATGCATTGGCTTCAGTAATTAAGGGGTCGTAAGCAATGAAAGGGTCGGTCTTTAGCAATCACGGGGCCTTAAGTAATTAAGAAGTCTTAAGGAACCAAGGGGTTCTAAATAATCAAAGGCCTTTACTAATTAAGTGGTTTTAAGTCATTAAATGTCTCTGCTAATCAAGAAGTCGTAATTAAAGGTCTTTAATAATTAAGGGATCTTAAGTAATTATAGGTCTTGACTGATTAAGAGGTCTTTAGTCATTAAAAATATTTACGAATCAAGCGGTCCTAAGTAATTAGAAGCCTTTGCTAATCAAGGGGGTCTTACGTGACCAATGACCTTTGCTTATCAAAGGAGTCTTGGGTAATTAAAGGTGGTCTTCAAGAGGGTCTGGAGTAATTCTAAAGGTGGTCTTCAAGAGGGTCTTGAGTAACTGTAAAGGTGGTCTTCAAGAGGGTCTTGAGTAAGTAATTAAAGGTGGTCTTCAAGAGGGTCTGAGCAATTCTAAAGGTGCTCTTCAAGAGGGTTGGGGGTTCCTGGTGTCTGCGTCACAGATGGTGTTGCTAGTGTCTGGCGTCCCTAATTGATCATGCTGGGTCTTCATCTGTTCTCGCTGACGTAAGTGAAGGAGGTGTTGTACTTTACTACTGACGTTATCATTGGCTGGCTCGAGGTTCATATTGTTGTCGTTTATTGACGTTTTCTCTGGTGTAAAACGAAACAAAACAAAAAATGATCTTGCTCTTGGTAAAGGGCGGCTTGCGAGGTGCTTGTTTAAAAAAAAAAAAAAAAAAGTGGGGGAAGGCAACCAGAAGAACCCTGTAGGAAAGGCGACCAGAAGAACCCTGTGTATGGAGAGAGAGAGAGAGAGAGAGAGAGAGAGAGAGAGAGAGAGAGAGAGAGAGAGAGAGAGAGAGAGAGAGAGAGAGATGAAGTCATTTGACCGGAAGACATGGCCAAGGCGTGTTGGGAAGGGTTGCGGGGGGTTGGGGGGGTGGATGTCGTGTCGTCAGGGTACCAGCACAGAAGGGGGAGGGGGGGGGGGTCGTGTCCAAAACCATCGACTGAAGAGAGGAGGAACATCGCCCTGTACGTCTCCTAACCCCCTCCCCCCCCCGTGTGACCTGTGACCCGTGACACATGACCAGCTGGAGGTATACGTCGAAAATCCTGACCTGTAAGGAGGAGGTGGGGAGAGGGTACCGTCAGAGGTGTCGTAAGAGGTGTAGAAAAAGTCTGTCATTCTGAGTGATCAAAGGGTGTTGGAGGGGTGGAGGGGCAGCACTGTTGGAGGGGTGGTGGTGTAGCACTGTTGGAAGGGTGGAGGTGTAGCACTGTTGGCGGGGTGGAGGTGTAGCACTGTTGGAGGGGTGGAGGTATAGCACTGTTGGAGAAAGTGAGGTGTAACACTGTTGGAGGGATGGAGGTGCAGCACTGTTGGAGGGGTGGACGTGTAGCACTGTTGGAGGGGTGCAGTGGCACAATCGAAGGGGTGCGAGGGAGGCAGTGTTGGAGAGGTGGGAGGAATGGCACTGCTAGAGAGGTCAGAGGTGGGAGGAATGGCACTGCTAGAGAGGTCAGAGGTAGGCACTGATTGAGGGGGGGCGGGTATAGGAGTGGGACTCATGGTGGGGGTGGAAGAAGTGTAGTCAGGGAGGGAGGGGATGGGGTAGATTCGTGGCGCTGATAGTGGGATTACGTGGGGAGCTATCAGTGCCACTCGTGGCTCCCCCTGAGTGGCACTGTACAGGACGAGGTCACTCGAGGAATCTGTCGGATCCTGTTTTATAATCGCCCTCCGTGACATTCTCGGGAAGCCTGCCTCCAGTGCGGGCCTCGCCAAGTGCCCTGTTGACACATTCCACCCAATGAACATTTGTCGCACGGTCAATCCCTCAGGGAGTGGGGAGACAGTGGGGAGAGAGTCTACCAGCTTCACACCCCCACCCCATCCAGGCCAAGCAGGAGCCCAGACGGGCCCCCACATATGTCGCAAGACGTTAACAGGTCTTGATCCTGAGGAGGGAGAGTGTGTGTCTCTCGCGTCTTGGTGCTGTTAACTTCGACTGGTGCCACGGGCGATCTAGAGGTTCCGAGACGATGTGAGAAGGCAATAGATGCTGAGCACCTTCGTGTCATCTCGTCATCTATACTCTCACCAGATAACATAAGGACTCAACTACATCATTTGAATATATGATAACTCTACTCAAACTACCGAATTCCAAACTGTAATCTTTCCGTTCATTTCACCGGAGGAATAGACCTATCATAGAACGAACGGACCCTAAAATAAAGTGATATAGGAAGAATATATAACAAAATGAAAAGGGCCGAGACTGCACATACCACAATATACCAACTTCCCTCATAACCCCTGATGGTTCATGATTCACCCATGACTCACTATGGATCAGTTCGAATCAGAATCTCCGAAAGAAAATCGACTCGGGTCGTACGTGGGCTGGGCAGACCTGATGGTCAACAAGCCTAAGGCGCCGCCGTCCGCTGCCTCCCATACGACGACATGCGAACAAAACCACAGTCTTTCCGGACCACAATAGTGGGTCATCAGTGTGGTCATTGTCTGGTGGGGGGAAGGGTCATTCCCTGTAGACCACTGGCGACAACCCCTTCAGGAGAGAAGCACAGGCTTCGTGATGACCCAGCACACACACACACACACACACACACACACACACACACACACACACACACACACACACATATATATATATATATATATATATATATATATATATATATATATATATATATATATATATATATATAAAGCACAGAATTCTGGACAGGAACGGACACGATCATTTCTGGAAGTGAAGGACCTTCATTGAACACTACAGAACAACGATTGCCACTTCGGTAGATATGGCAGGCTGGTTTTTACGGCCCTTCAACTTTACGAAGATAAAAACCAATGTTTACGCTTCTCAGGGCACTAGTATTCTCCCAAGGACAATACTGCCAACATCATCTTTTTAGATCAACAAGAAGCCGAGGTCAAGAAGTAAACAAAGATCTGCTATTAGCTCCACTAAGTCAAGGAAATGGATAAGGAATTTTCATGTGGCGAAATCCTGGTGACGTTATAGTCAAGAGACGTCACAGCTGGGCAAGTGGCGGCGAAGCGTTGCATGTGATGTCAGAGGTCATCAGATCATTTCAGGCGTAACAAACGATCATCACCTACCAAATGACGTCACAATACAGATGACGTCAGTGTACAGCAAAGACAACATCACATCCGATGTCACAAAGTATCGTTGGGATGCAAACAGATGATGACGTGTCGTGATTCACAAGATCAGGTGAGGAGGAGGATGTCAGGGTGTTCCAGGTGGCTTGGGGGAGGGAGGAGGCGGCAAGCTGGAACCTACGGAGGAGGCTTCCTCACCTGCTGCTGTTGAGAGGTTAGGAACGAGGAGGACAACGAGAGGTGGTCTCCCAGGTGATGCCAGGGGGGAGTTGGGGAGTGGGGAGGAGAGTGGAAGAGAGAAGGGAGAGGTAATTAGATGTACAAGGGTAAGGTGGAAAAGGCCAGGTATTTATCATAGTTCTAATTACAGCCTCCATTTCTCCAAGTCACGGGTGTCGCCGGGTGGACACACACACACACACACACACACACACACACACTTGTCATGCTAACTGTGTCGTTTCGTCACATCGTGTCACCAGCCTCACCAAGGACCAGAGGCCCCATCCAGCTCTACTTTACGCCCCGCCACGAACCGACCTGGCTATGGAGAGTCACAGCCTTGTGTAACAAAAGCGTCACGGAGAGTCACAGGACTATGTAACAATGACAATCCTTATGGAGAGTCACGTAAAGTCACATGTATTACGAAATGAATATAAAGAAGACGTAATATATGGGTATAGCCGATGTATATAGGCATATTTTAAGGGGTGGTTACATTCTAAAGGATGTTGTGTGTTATTTGGGGATAGGGAACATATTTCAAGGGGCTCGAACCTATGCAGTAATGTGAGGGTATCTAGATGTAGGTGTGAGCACAGCTGCGCCAAAAGTGACTCATTCATAATAAAGATATTTGCATGTTCTTGTTTTTTTTTTCCGTGTAGGGTACGCCCTCCACTCTCTTCTTCACTTTCATTATCGTGTTCTTCTGTGTGTACAAGTATTCCTCTTCTACATCACTTTCCTCATGTTCTCGACCATACTCATTTTCTTCTTGTTACAAGCCCTGTGGTGAATAATGTTCTTCGTTTATCTTCTTTTCATCTTTTCTTATCATTTTCGTCTGTATCACATTCATCTTTCCAAATATTCATCATGGTCACTTTCCTTCTCATTAAACATCACCATCTTCCGATTGCACAAGTTATAATTGTTATCCAGGATTCCCTTTTCTTAACTACTCGTTTTCTGTGATTTACTTTATTCATCATTGGATTTGACTTCCGTTCCATTCGACCTCTTTTATGTTATTTTTCTCCCGTTAACATTCCAATCATCCTCTTTCTTTTCATTCTACCCTTTGGGTTTCATTTGTTATTTTTTAGCATATTTTTACCAATATATTGTCCTTTATCGGCATACTATGGGAAAAGAGGGACACACACACACACACACACACACACACACACACACACACGCACGCACACATCCCCCTAAGGGAGTGTCAGGGAGCGGGATGGGGTTAATAAGGATTCACTTTGCACAATTCTCTCGTGTTTAGAGGCTCATAGTACAGAAGTCACGAACATGGACATCGTTCAACATATACGATCATGAAATGGACAAACGGTGGTCAAGCATGTTGGATAAAAATCATATGCTGGTTATCTTCTTATGTAAAAAGGTAGGTGTTATTTTAAAAACCCAACAACGACTGCTGCACTGTTACATACAAAGACCAAACTGAGATATCAAATTGAGTGTAAACACTTTTAATGTACTGGTATCCATCACAAATCTTTAACATTGTTCAATCCACCTGTAAAAGGGGTTCAATTCTCTTTTAGCAACAGTTGCAGACAAATAAAACCTTTAAATCGCCTTACAGGTCCTGAAACGTCTCTCATCCCGGTAGGACAAGACTTGAGGCCTTTATTGCGATAAATCCACAAATGTAAACTACTAAAGACGCAAGGTAACTTTAAATCGTCTCTAATCATGGTAATACAAGCCTGGATCCTCTTATTGTCACAGGAGTATAAATAGCTAGTGGCATCGCAGCTCATGAACCATTTATAAACCTCATACAACAACAACAGCAGAGGCTCTATTAAATTCAATAGACGTGTTTTAGAAGGTGTTGCCATAGCGAGCTCCCTGTAACCAAGGGGAGCGAAACAGAAGACCCGGATCTTTACTCATGTCAACAACAGATGATGCGTGGGAGGAGGAGGAGAAAAGAGGAGGAGAGGGAAGAAGAAAAAGAGAGGTGGAAAAATTGAGGCGGTGCAAAATGAAATGAAAAAAAAGATAAAAAAGAAATGAAATGTTGGAGGAAAAAAGTAACTACCCAAAGGAGTATGAGGAAAATGAATAAATAAAAAATACAGAAAAAAAAGAGGAAGGAGGAAAGTTATCGAGTATCAGGGGGTGATAATGACCCCGGCCAGGAGAGAGAGAGAGAGAGAGAGAGAGAGAGAGAGAGAGAGAGAGAGAGAGAGAGAGAGAGAGAGAGACTCTGATGATAATGGCGACAATGGCAATTTGAGACTACCAGAGGAGGGAGAGGAAGGAAGGAAGGAAGGGGCAGGAGGAGGACCAACGCGACACCCCTCCGTCAGTCAGGTCCCTAGCCCCTCCCTCTATTCCTGACGCCCCTCCGTCAGCCAGGTCTCTATCCCGCCCCTCCTCTCTCTCTCTCTCTCTCTCTCTCTCTCTCTCTCTCTCTCTCTCTCTCTCTCTCTCTCTCTTCCTGACCACCTCCCCCCTTTCGTTCCTCAGAATCTATGGGGAGGAGGAGGAAGAGGAGGAGGAGGAGGAGGAGGAGGAGGAGGAGGAGGAGGAGGAGGAGGAGGCACCACTTCAAGTCTCGCAAGTAAGGTGTTGATGGCCAGAGGAAAGGTCAAAGTTCACTGCCTACCTTCACTGTTTTGGAATGAAAGTACGAGAGAAAAATATATAAGTCTGCCCACTAAAACAGACACTACATACATAGCCACACACACACACACACACACACACATATATATATATATATATATATATATATATATATATATATATATATATATATATATATATATATATATATATATATATATATATATCATTTATCTTATATCCATTATACTTAATCGCTGTCTCCCGCGTTAGCGAAGTAGCGCAAGGAAACAGACGAGAGAATGGCCCAACCCACCCACATGTATATACACATATCGTTCGACCACTTCCGCAGCATATTCTCATCTTAGATACATATGTCCTAATACCAGAACATTATACAATACATACAACAGAGTTCATCCAAGTCAGTAATTTTCCCAGCCTACTAAATGATACGCTACAGGCTTGGGGTTTTCAGAAGAGTTTTAACGCTACAGTCATTAAAAAAAAAAAAAAAAGCATTACTATCAAGTAAGAATCATTACCGTTAAAAGTGTCACCATAAGCAAGGAGTGAGGCGGGAGGTAAGGATGGCGAGCCCGGCACAACACGACCCTCCCACCAGCGCTTCAAGAGCAACAATAAATTCATCTTCATCGTCTTAATATGTTCACAAGATGCTGGTGTGTCATAACCGCCCTCTTGAGGAAGACATAAATACCACCACCTCAGTCACACCTCCTTTTACTCCATAGTTAATCTTAGACAGAGGTACTCCTTGAGGAACTCCTCCCATGATACACAATTAACCTGTCTCTGACAGAGGTACTCCTTCAGGAACTCCTCCCAGGACACAATTAACCTGTCTCTGACAGAGGTGACTCCTTGAGGAACTCCTCCGAGGACACACCATAACCTGCGTCTTTTCCTTCTTACTCTATGTCTCTTGGCGAGGCAGTCTGCGACGACTGGGTGCGTGGGGACTTCGGGTCGTCCTTACCTCGACCCAACACCAACGTCGGTCACGTATGCAGCAGGCTGGGCCTCTCCCCTGCACCACCGGCCAGCATAAACAAATCTGGGTCGTTGAGAAATATATGCTCTCTGGCCTCACATAAAGCATCTCGAGGATCTGCAGCTTGCGAAGGTTCGCCCGCCCTCCCGCGCGTCACGAGAGGTCCTCCTCCTCCTCCTCCTCCACCTCCTCCTTGTCACGTCTGCCAGATTCGTGTGCCGATTTTGTAAATGGATTACATCGGCAGTGGAGTACTTAGGCAGCTAAAAAGTCTTGGGTTTCAAAGGTCCTGAGACAGGGAGCCGACCTCTGCGGCTCCCTCAAGGACAATGAACCTTGTGCTATACAGACGTCCCTCTCGGTCCAGCTGTGAGTAGATGGACAGTGAGTAGACTAGGGCTAACAGCAGCTTCGGAGACGCATTGGTCCCTCGACGCAGGGCGTATGGATCCACGATAAGGCTTGGGAACAACGAGATCAACCCTCGCAAGCCTGTAGCACTGTATGACCTGTACTGACCCTTATATATCACAGTGTGCAAAGGACGCCTTCATCCTCTCTAATCCACTTTATTGAAAAGACATTTGGGCCCGAGTGGAGCGGGAGTGGAGCGAGTAGACCCGACAAGGTCAGACAGCGACATATTCACACTGGCAGGACCCCACAGTCACTTCTCATCTACGTCACTTGTCATTCGTCATGACACGAAAGTATTAGCGTTCGTGCGTAACTATACAGCATGCTTGTAAGAGCAAGTGTTTCCACAACAAAGTAAATAATCTTTCATAATCTTTTTAAATCAAATCTTAGGAGGTAACTGACGAGCGGGATTTCATTTACCCATCTACCGACCAGCACTGAGGGGATGATGAACAGCTGGGTCTGCTGTGGGCCCGATGCCGCGCCCAGGATTCGAATCCAGGCGGATCCGTTCATAAGCCACAGTCAGGGACGTGTGTACGCCAACTTGGCGATGGTGTCTGAGTCAAGCTCATATTTAGTGTACCAAATAAGTAACACACTTCCGAGTAATTCCTATAAGTGAGACTTGTACCTACCCACCCATCTGCCTCACATCTATTGACTTTTTTATAATCGTGTTCCCTCAAAGTTATTCTCCCGTACCCAAGCTAAAGGCACCCTGAGGTGTGCAGTGCCAAGCACACTTTTTGTACGTCTGTGGTACGCCAGTGATGGATGCGATACAACCAGTCCAACAAAAGTCACTTCACAACGTTGCTATAAGTTTGTAGTTTTCGCGAAGGTTAAGAATATCCGTACGGATATAAAAAGAAAAAAAAACGGCGGTTGAACACCTTTCTACTTGATTATAAAAGGTGTTTGTATTATCTTGTACTGTGAAGTCATCTCTTATCTAACGAGAGCCATAAACGTTTTATAAAATGACTTGTTAGCCGTTTTTGTAAGTGCCCTTACAAAATCGTCTTGGTATGTGACCTAAAAAAGAAAAAAGGTAGTTAGGTCTTTATGTCTTTATACCCTGCTCTTATCTAAGCAAACAACCACGAACTACATGAATAACTTAAAACTACATCTATCAAGACGGCACCAGCTTAATAATATCAACGACAAATTACTGTATAAAATCTCAAACTAGCATAACGGAAACACAGTCTATTAGAACCAGGTAAAGTTTAAGAATCATTATATACATTTCCCGGACTCGAACCCAAGATCACTCACTCTTTCACAACACCACCTCCACCACCGCAACGCTGATGACACATCTAGTGAAACGGGAGTTTCCCTCCTGACGTGTTAAATAACCTAGAGGACCGATTAAATAGATAAGAAGAAAAAGAAGGCCCGAAAGAACAGGTCGTCTGGAAACTTGGCGCATTGAAAAGAAATAGATGAAAAAAAAAAAAAAAAAAACGTAAGTCCTTATGTATCAGGTGCTTGAAGTTTCATACTCGAGAGGTTAATTCCAAAATGTTTCATCCGACATGAACGAAGAAGTAGGTTACCGGAGGGTTAAGGGGTTGATGGGGTTGGGGAATGGCCGACGATAGTGCTATGGTCAGGGCTACAGGTTAAGCTATTCATACTCATGGGGTTTCATCGCTGAAGTCAGGGGGGAACTGAACTGCAATTTTGAAATCAAGGCAAATTATTCAAACTACGAGTGACAGTCGACCCACCTCCGTAGCCTTTTGACAGACCGACTTAAACCTAGGTAGCCTAACTATGACTGTTAACCTACCTCTGTATACCCTAACTTTCTATAGCTCGACTCACCGTTATAGATATCCACGCTATATCACGCAAGAAAGGCATCTTGAAGCTTAAGACGAAGCAAAAGCATGTGGTACGGTGCCTAATGACACACACCTTAGAATTTTGAACAGAAGATTTGTGTGATAAAGTACAAACGTTTCGGGACTTGAGATCTCCATTTGGTATTTGTAATTAATACGACAGTTCTTGACAGTGTTCAAGCCTTCTTTCCGTAATACACAAATATCATTAGTAATCACACTATTGCAAACACGCTTTTCCGATATATGTTTCCGCTTGGTAGCAGAGAATGCAATCTGGGCCGTCAAGTTCCGGTCTGGCACTTTATTAAGCAGCTATGGATACCAGGTTTCCTAAACAGCTATGGATACCAGGTTTCCTAAACAGCTATGGATACCAGGTTTCCTAAACAGCTATGGATACCAGGTTTCCTAAACAGCTATGGATACCAGGTTTCCTAAACAGCTATGGATACTAGGTTTCCTAAACAACTATGGATATCTGGTTTCCGTTTGGCACTTGATTAAATAGCTATGGATACCAGAGAATACATCGGCTTATGACAACAGGTTTCCGTTTAGCGCCAAGGCATACAACGGATTCGAACTGGTTTAGAAAATGAATCACGGCATCCAAACCAATTGTGAGTGAACTTAAAAAATAATGCATCTCTGTACATGCAAACAAGATAATTACTAGCCGTGAAGTGAGGAAGATCTTTAAGCAATAAGTGATGGAATACACCACACTTAAACAGTGACACATTCTTAAGGACTGACCTAAATATTGAGAAAACGACTCGTTAGTGCGTTGAATACAATTACCTGTGAATTCCTCTCTTTACTTATTCGGCAAAAGTCAAAACAAGGTTAACTTTATCGAGGAAGACCGTCCACAATATTCACTAACAAGTGATTTACTCACTACAATGAAAAGCTCATTTTTAACAATCTTACTGGTGAAATTACTCACCTGAAACGATGATGACACTCAAGATTCTTAAATCCTCTTCCTCTTATCTAACTTGCGTGATGCACTAATGTCTGACATGAATATTTTCTGGTTCTAAGTCACACACATATCTAAAACTATGATTTGACGTTAGCCATCACCGCAAAAGGACCATTTTAGAACTGTGAGTTGGTTTCATGACGGTTTATAGCTCATAACCAAATAGTCAAGAGAAAAACACTAAAACTGGACTTGTCCGACCATTCGATGCCACGTGAAGCGGGGTGTACGAGTCGGAGCAGTACAACCTTACCGTCTTACATCTGTAGCCACACTGGCCGCCATTCTGCTCTCGTGCCCAGGCAGTTCCCGCGTTCGCCTCGTGGCAGTGTTGCCAATCGGAACGACCGAAAGCTCTCTATGAGCGTGCTCCAAAAAGAAAAAAAAAAAAAAAGATGGAAATAACCGAAATTATTGTGAATAAGTCTTCCACTCATACTAAAATGATCAAATTCACGAAAGATTTTCTTACTATTTGATTAGATTTAATTTGAAGATATATACTTTGTTGACAAATATTATATCAAAAGAAAAGGGTAGTACACTACTACCATTCTCATCTTTCTTATCTCAGGAAGACAAGTAAAAAGTCACACACAGATCTCATAGCATGACTACAAAATGCTAATTTAGTGTTTGAGTTGTTTTAACAAATTAAATTAATTACCAAGCAAAACTTATAGTTTCTGGGTTCACCAATTCTGAATGGCTGAAACCTTTTCACGTGGCACTTTCATTTCAACTGTAATTTTTGCATTTCATCAACACGATCATTCACGTGTAATACAAAATGACCATGGAACAAATTGCTGACTGACCCAGAGTTCTCTCTCATTCCTCATGTCATGAAATCAAAACGATTCTCTATGTATATTTTTTTTCCTTTATCCATATCCATTATCTGGTATATCATCATTCACTTTTATTTAAGCTTGTAACAATCTTTTCCTAAAGTATACTTTTTTTAAGACTAAGTAACGTGCTGCTTGTCTCTAATTTTCCAGCCCAGATAAGGTCTGCAATTTGAAACTTTTGAGATGCTACCTGTACTATATGAGTCCTGAATGCTTAAGATATGAACAACAATTAACATTCAAAGGTTAGCTCCCAAGATTAACTATATTTAAGACTCTTCAGAATTAGACACTTATTATGCGTCTGGTCTTAATAATATCGTTAGAATGACCAAGTCCTTTTGTGAAAGTTTAGGTAAAAATCGTCATCATAATACCGTTTATTAATATTTACAGTTATAGACAAAAGAATTACATTGTTCGACTACAGCTTCATTTCCCCTGAGTGTAAACAGCACAACTTCCACAGCATTAAATAAATAAATATTAATAAATATCAATTATGCATTGAGGTATGTGTAAAAATCATATATAGATCTTTTTATAAATTAAAACAACCGTTAAGAACACTTTAACATAATGAATAAAAACGTGATCTCTCTAGACTTACAAATCCAGGGAGGTATATTACAGGTACTACCCACCTGGGTATTGGGAGGCTTAGTAACCACTAATTGGTGAACTAGCACTTCAGTGGTTGTCAAGTTACACTCCTTTGGATTAGATAGCTATCTTCTCCTTCTACCTCACCCACTCATGGCGTGTTGGCATTCTATCCACAAACATACAATCTTTCCTCATTCTACACAACACTTGACAACACTTAACTCATGCAACTCATTATTCGTACCTCAAAATTCTCCTGCAATAAGCGCTATGCCTTTTGGCAAAATTATAGGTACATGTAGAAGTAGTAGGTAGGAACATTAGGCAAGAGCATTAGGTAGAAAAATTAGGTAAAAGCAGTGGGTAAGAACATTGGGCAGGAGCATTAGGAGTAGTAGATTGGAACAATAGACAGGAACATTAGACAGACACATTAGGTAGTAGTAGTAGTAGTCAGTAGGAATATTAGGTACAAGCCTCTGAAAACACTGCACTAGAGTTGCCCTCCATCAGTAGCCTGTTAAGGGTGAGCCATCAAAAGCTAAGAATTGGCAATGAAAGTTCACCAGTTATAGAGATTCTTTTGCTATGGGCGCTCCCATTCCTAGAGGGAATGGGCATCAGATATAGATAGATAGTTAGACCATAAAAATACTTGATATTTTTAGAGACAAAATCTTAATATTCACATCTCTAAGAAATGATGGAAGCAACAGGTTACCCTGAGTTTCTGAGCATATTTGTATTCGTGGTTAAGTGTGTATGTTTTTAAGCATGCATGTTTGTATATTGCTGGTGTGCAAGTGGATGTGCATGTCTGTGCAAGTGTAAGCTTAAGTAAATATTTGCAAGAGTATTCATACAGGTGTAAATCAATGAGGTATTTCAATAACTTCATTAAATTAAATTTGCTATTTAAACATTTATCACAATTAGCACCTTTTTATGTATCAAGAAGTGGAAGAACTAAGTCTAAAAATTCTCTTGGTTTATCAGCATGTAACCAGTGTCCTGCCCCTTCTATGAAGTGGAATGTTGCTTGTGGAAAAATCTCCTGGATTTCATCTTCATTAGTATGCCTAAAATTGAAATGATAGACCATACAAAAATTAATTATACAATATAAATAAACAACTTAATAAGTTCTTTTACATCTGCTTGCCTTCACCTTAGTAAGGTAATGTCAATAAAGGTTGACTATGCCTTACTTGGCTCTCTTCTGAACCTAGATTTAAAAAGTAATGATATTGGAGGGAAGGATTTCCAGCTGCCTTCTATGATATACAAGAGATACGTGGGTAGCATTCTTTCTCCTCTATCTTCCAAAAAATTATGAAAACAATGCTCAGGATACCAGCCATATCCACTGGGTGGAACCACATGTCATAAAGTGGAGTGATGTTTTGTGTGTGTGTTTATGTGGGGAGAGTGCAGGGTAGTTGCACTGTGGGCATGAAAGGTCCCTAGATATATTTACTCAGTGTTTGTAGTGTTATAGGGAGAGGTGATGTACTATGTGCAATGGGGAAAGTTTAATCATGTATGTCTGGTTAGTGTGGTTTCTAATGAGTGCATGGCTGATGTGGTGCTGTTTAAGACTTAATTGGGAGGGTGGTTTTAAAATGTTTGCTGTGTTATTTCAATGTGCATATGGTTTGGCAGGAGTGAAGAGGCTTTGTTAGTACAGACTGGTGAAATGTGAGGTAGGAGGAAGCTTTTTATTTCTATTTGGAGATTGGTGACTAGTTATGGAGTGATTCGAATATGAGAGGGTCTGGTGCTGTTGCAAGGAACTGAAAGTCAGGCATGATAAGGTTGAATTGTATAGTGAGGATCTTTGATACATTGTAGGTGTTGAGTGTTTGCAGTAGCTGGGCAGCTGGTGACTGTTCTAGTGCTCTGTTTTTTTGTGGTTTGCAGCTTTGTTATACACATTTTTGATAAGGTAGATGACCATGCAGGTGTGGTTTATGGTGGAGAGGATGAACTGTTTGTAGATATCAAGGGATTTTCTTCTTGTCCAAATCTGATACTAGTGTGTGTTCTGAGGGTGTTTTAATGTTTATGGCCCTTGTGTTTACATAAGAGATATGGGGAGTGAATATCATGTGTGTGTTGTGTGATACCCAGCATGGCTGGAATTTTAGTGAGTGTATGGTGCAGGTTGGATTCATATCTATTTGAGGTTTCTCACTGGCATTCTAGTCACTACCATCTATACAGCATTACAGACACGATTTCAACATATCACAAAACCCCTCACGACAATGAGCACTTTCTACTCATTTGTCTAAGGCTCACTCCACAAAGGCACACATGCAACTCTACTGCACTTTTAGACCTGTGGTCCCACCTAGCGGACATGGACAGCTTCTTGAACACTGCAGGAGCTCTAGAGAAGGGAATCAGAAGTTATGTCAAGAAAGAATGTGAGTCTGAAAATGGAAGATGGGAGCACAATCATGTAAAGCATGTATTCTGTAAGAAATGGGATAGAACTGGCTGTTGAGTGTACAAGAGACTTGCATGACAGCCTGAATATCTGTCTTCATTTTGATATATGAACGTGGCAGAGATGGGTGAAAAAAGATAGCACAACATATCAAAAGCCTACATAATACGGAAGGAAATAAGAGAACAAAGTATACAATGAAGAGGAAAGTCAGATTTGTGGTGTGAAGAAGTTTTAAGAAAGGCACACATACAAAAGCCTGTTAAGATGTATGGCAAATGTGAGGATGGAAGATACCTATAATGATACTTTAAGAAACAAGTGGGAGGGACAGATCAAGAAAGACATATGAAAGTTGAGTTAGGTCTCTAGAAAGGTTCAAGGAGATTTCAGATGGGGACACCAAGACAATGACCACTACCCACATGCTGTGAAGCAAATATGTCTCTGAGACTAAAATAGAGAACAAAGATGCAAGTCTCACCTAATGAATATACAGAAGCAAAATAAACAACCAAAAAACTCTCTATCAGTATGGACAGCTGTGTTCAACTTATGACAGTACATAAGTTAAAAATATATAAGATTAATGAGATTACATGCACTTTACCTATGTTAATGTTATTGTACACAAAAATAATAAATGAAAAAGACATTTAAGCTCATATACTGTAACTGTCTCGAGACTAGAAACCAATTTCAATACCTGGACAAGAGAACATTTGATATTGCAATACCAGCAGATGATTACTATTCCTTGTTCTTCTTGCTGTTTCAGAAACAGCAAAATTTTTCACATCAGCAATTCAATCCCTGAAAACAGGGGAGAAGGACTGCTACCCATATATCTCCTGCATATCACAGATGGTGACCAAAAAGGGCAGGAAGAAAGTGCAAAACAAGCTTTTCTTCAAGGTTCAATCATTTGTTCCTGATGCTACCTCTTTAAGGTGGGAAACAAAAGTATATGTATATACAAAAAGAAGTAAAGTTCACACATGCTATATCAAGACTCATAAGCAGTATCCATTCCCAATTTTATAATTACTCACCTTAAGTAATCTGATAATGCACCCCCAACAAATGCCGTTTCTCCCTCAAAAAATTTATTATTATAACAAAGAGGGAAAGCAGACATATGAGGATTGAAATTCCGTGAAAGAGATTCAATATTCAATCTCCACTTATATTCTTCTCCAGTATAAATCAGGTTGGTGAGTATAAAGTCACGAATTTCTTTTTCCTGAAAGAGTAAGTATTCTTAAACAATGCAAGTTAACCAGCTATGAAAACAAAAATAAAGATATACAAAACTATTGTTATACCATGTCTGAAAATAATCTAGATATGAAACTAACCATATTAAAAACATACACTACTGAGGCCTTCTAAAGTTTAGAGAATGATAAAGGCTACTGCCTCATCCCTACTGAACATACAAAAATATTTCTCAAAATGTTTAAAAGGATGATGGACTGTGGAGAAAGATATTACATAATTCAGAATGGTGAAGGACTGTGCTACTGTTGCAAAAGATATCAGAAATAACTTTTCTCTTGCAACTCAGCCAATGGATGATAGTGAAGTTCTCATAGGTTCCATGAGCAGGTCACATAAAAATCATAAAAGAAATCTGGTGTTCTTCATTCAGTATACATATATCCATATGTACAATGTTGAAGAAAATTTAGAAATGCCAACTGCTGGAAATGTTAATTAATGGAAATGCCAGACTGAAAGTAATGCATGCAAATGCAAATCAACAGGTAGCAAATGGTAAACAGCTGGAATTCAAAGATTGTATTAGGGAAAATGAACTTGATATTATGTATATAACAATATTGTGGATATAGCAACCAGCATCATACAACTCCACCCCTCCTGACAGTTCAAACCTGAATAATCTAAAGCTCCCTTTACTCCATTCCATTTTGTCCTTTCTCTCCTTCTACCCCTAACTCAGCTTCTGAAACAGATCCTCTTTGTTAGTTGCATACCAACATTAAGAAGTTTAAACCATTTGCATTTTGAGATATGTAACCAGTTTGAAGTATTTATCCAAGACACTGTACCCCATATATACACAATGCAAGCTAACCTCATACCTTTACTTTCCAGGTGAAACTAAGTAATAACTACATTCTTTCATATGCCTCTACTTAAATATGGACAAATCGACAGTTGAATACTGTATTTTTCAATGTTTTAAAAACATTATAATGTCAGGCTTATATTCTAATGAGCAAAAACAAAATTTTCACTGTGACTCATTATTGCACAAAAATGTAATGTGTGCAAATGTGACCACTGTTTGCTTGTTCCTAATGCTGTAACGGAAAAGACAATTAGTAATTAAAAAACTTAAACCTTAGAAAAAATAATGATTACAGGTGATAACTTTGTCTTTTCCTTTTCTGCTTCATAATTCTCTCTTTATTTCAATTAAGGCATGGTCTTGATGTAGACTTTTGTCCATGTACCTTTAAGTTTATGTATTATTGATTGCAAAGTTTAAAAAGCAAAAGTATGGAAAGAACAATGTACAGTAGGAGAATAATATACATACCACTATAGCGGGCTTTAACAAATCATCCACATATTTTCGCGCTTCCTGAATATTTAGATCAGCAGGAACATTTAGCCTCAACATGATTTCCATAAAACGAGGCAAAGCGGATATGCTCTTCGAAACTCCAAGTGGGGATATATCCAATACCATCAATTTTTCCACAACAGTTGGCTGAAAGTTTAAACTTCATGAAGTTCTGTGCTCAGGGAATACTGAGTACCATAAAAATGCTATGACACATAAGTAAATCTGCACACTGCCTACAAGACCACTACAGAATCACTAACTGACTACTCTTCAGATCAATATCCATTGCTTGCAATTATCTTTACCAAGAAATTCTCTCTTATCTCTATAGAAAAACAAATTACCATAAGCTTACACAAGGAATGAAAACATGAAAGCAAGTATAACTTGTACAGGGCCTTGTAACACCTCACATACAATGCCTAGTTCTTTCTTTTTCAGATATTTACTCAACATCAACTGTCCTGTCAGCTAATAATTCATACCGCATCATCGAGAATCCAACAGCTATAAGGTCCCATAGTGTAAGATGCAACAAGCTTACTCTCATCACTGCTCAACTTGGGTGAACCAGGAGATACCTTTCAATACTGGTGGGTTTGAAGCTCTGTGCAGGAGGTAAAAGGCTTGCAGTGGACAGAGTGAACTGGAACAATGTGGTATACAAAGGTCGACATGTTGTCAATGGACTGAACAAAGGAATGTAAAGCAACCAGGGTAAACCATGGAAAGATCTGTGGGGCCTGATTGTGGATAGGGAGCTGTGGTCTCAGCGCATTAAACCTAACATAGAGAAAATGGTTAAGAGCGAAAGCAACCTTTCTTGGTTTGCTCCTGATGCTACATCGACAGTGGAGGAAATGGTGATCAATTAAGAAAAAAAATCACTATTAATCTAAGATGTCGTTTTTGGTCTTTTATTTATTTAAGTATTTCCCTCACCTAGGGTATATCCCATGATCTCCATGCATGGCCTTGGGGAATAACGATCTGCTATGTAAGGATTTTGTTCATCATTTGATATTTCTTTGCCCTCACAATCTTTAATTGCATGACTTTCTTATATCAAAAACAGCCTGTGAAAGAGTTCATGGAAATATCATGTAGGTTTCAATGATCAAGTGTGTTTGGATATTTATAAGCATTTTTTCTAGAAAACATGGAAATCTTTAATTCTATATATAATACTTTCAACTGACCACAAAAGTCTGTGAAAGAATTTAAAGAAAACTAATATAACTTTACATACAATACAATAACACGTACCTCCATCAGTGCCGCAGCCATAACTGCACGACCTCCCATGCTATGGCCCATTAATATTGCTCTAGAAATATTGTGCTCCTGAAGAAAGTATAACAAATCTTCAGCCAGCAAGGGATAATTATGCTCTGGTGTGTGGGGACTGTCACCATGATTACGTGCATCCACAGTGTAAACCTTAAAAAGAATGGTATTTAGTACATTATCAAAAAATATCTGCAAAGCATACTTCCTACCAAGTGAAGAATGTCTACATATTATTCATTTTTAAATAAAATAGTCCTTTTTGACATAAGAACTGGAAAAAACTATATATACCACTAATTCCATCATGATTCTATGTCCTGTACAGTGTAATAAAGTTGTAAGGACAGTGATACACACTTCATAATCTTACTACTTCCTTTCATATACTTTTATCCATACATAAATAACAAATGCACTTCTTTGTCGACACATTCTGAAATGCCACAATGAAAGTAAAGATCTTATTCACACTCAGGAAAAGGTTTTCAATAAGACTACAGAAAAAAGGATATTCAGCTCAATCAAGATTCCATATGGCTAATATCATAGTCATAATGAATAGAATAGGCCACAGAGTGGAAGAGTACTGGAGGGAAAGAAATGGTGGAAGACTGTGTAGAATGGTGTATGCAAGGCAGGAATTACATAAGGGCTGGGGTGAATGGAGACTCTTTTGCTGTGGTCACCCATTTGATGAGAGTTCCCTGTGGAAAACGGCATGAGTTGATGAGAGTTCCCAGAGGAAAACGGCATGAGAGATAGAGATCGATATATATGTATATAATGCTTTTTTTTCAACATCTCATTCTTTGTGCTAAATTCTTTAATTATATTTTCATGTATGCCATACTCATGGGTTCAGATTGGCTTAGTGGTGGCTGCTCAATGCAAGGCTATTTTTACTGGTTGCACTTCCTAATAAATACATGAAATGTCCCTTTCTCTTACACATTCATTCTATATACAATATATAAAACTAGATATCCCTTAACGTCTCTAACTTTTATCAACTTGTAATATTCTCTTTCCTAATAATCATCTGATCTTAAGGAATATCTATATGTATTCTTGAAGTATTATACTTACATCTCTCCCTGTCTTTGCATTAATGGCCTTCCCCATGGATTTCCAGTTTGTTTTTGAGCCCATCAAACCATGCATAATAACAATTGGCTGCAGGTTGTTAATATGCTCAGGTCTGGTTGACTGAAATGACGAGTATGCCATACTAATTGGGGCAGCCCTAAAAAGTCAGAATTAAAACAGGTAATACTACATCAAGAATAAACAATAAATAACAAAACAATATCTTTTTTATCTGTACCTAAAATTCAACATCTCAAAGCATTCTTCCGTGAAACCGATTTCAATATCTTTTATATAATTGGTCATTATGAACTAAATGCAATACTGATACATTTCTGTATTGATATGGTAGAAAGAAAACTTATGCACTCTTATTATTGGGATCACATTAAATAATTTCTTAAGTGTCCCTGAAATAAATCTGAAAAAACTCTCTTATACTAAAATTAACCAATCTATCTCTATTCTTGATAAAATGAAGTTTACTTGACAAGGTATGAAACCATGCAATTAGTATTTTGCTGTTGAGGTAATCCATTACTTAGAAACCTTCTAGTTAAAAGGAACAGTAAAACTAATTTTGGGATAGCAATGATTTGTTTTGTAATGATACTTAATTCCTTACGAAAGTTTAGTAAATTAATTTCAGGGAATCACAGAAATCATTTACACATTTGGAAGATATGGATATCAAAATAATACCTCACACTTATTCTGGTGTTTCAGAAATTTAAGATAATCTATTTGGTAACATACCAGTTTAACGACAATGCAGAAATACATAATACACCTGTTAGAAATGCATATTACCTAAAGCCGTACACTTAACAGAAGTGGTTCACACTAATGCTATATTATTTCTGGTTTTCTTTTTTATGTAATAGTCATTGTTCTGTTTTTCCACAAACATTTAAGTTTCTATTCAGTAAAGTTAGGTGGGTTGGGATGAAGAAAACTCAGATGAATTACGTTGCGTTTGGCTGAATAAGATTGGCTTTGTAAAGCTATGGAAGAGTATCCCGGCTGTATTATTTGTCCTTTCTACTGCTGGTGCTATGTTCAATGCTACCCATGCCATGATAATGAAAAAGAGAATTAAAAGAGCTATGGAGATCAAGGCTAAAATATGGGTTAATCACTGTTTCAATAGCAGGTGAAATATATGAAAATCAAAACCTCACCTAACTTTTCACAATACCCAAAAATTTACAATAAAAATAGAGCAACATCACCAATGACAATACAGTCTTTGACCCCAGGGTGCCGGCTGCTCGGCAAAATCAACCACAAATTAGTATTAGGCACTGCATGGTAGCATATATATATACAGACCATTTCAAACTCGTTGATATACGTCTAATACTTTGATGAATCGTTTTTAGCTTCGTATAATACTGATAAAACTCATTTATCCTCGAACTGGCTTTGAAGATAGTCATGGCTATCTTTTTTATGTAATGTTTACAAACTGAGGTCTCGTTTACATCCACTAAAATTATAGGCCTTTCTGCTTTTCCTAGGATGGAGACCATCAAAGTTTCTCACAACCAGTGAAAACCTAGTTTGAAGAGAAAATGCCCCATACAGTTTCCAATATACATGGAAGTAACTAGAGAAAGGCCCAGAGACTGAAACATTCGCTAATGATGATGATATCTTGAAGGGAAACCTTCATAGACAGTAGACATCCTTTTACTAGATGTAAATGAATATACGTCGGTTACAAAAGTAAAAGGATGATAGATGGTTTTTTTTCTTGATTGTAATAGATTATAATATACTTTTGGCACCTCGACGTTCGTGGGTGAGGTACCTGATTCTCTTGAGAGTGATTTTCATTTTAACATCTAAACCTGGACCAGGCAGTACTTATATCAAACTACGGATGTCTAGAAGGTAATAATTGTTAGAATACAACAGATTTGCAATACAAGAGAAGAAAGAAGTTATCCTTAAGGATGTGATTAACAAATACAAATATTACAATTTATTTATCTTTATCCCACAATCACAAAATGTTTATAATTATTTCTCTCTCCCACAACATTTACCAAAATTGCTAAGAAATTAGTTTTATACACAATAATTTCCATCTTGAAATACTAACGTATATTTCTCCTTTCATTCAAGAAATCCCAAGAAAATAATATCCTTATATTTATTCCAAGTGTATCCACATAACCTGGAACTTGATGATGCCTCCCCAGATGTAAATTCTGTTGAGTGTACACTATTTTGTAATGTGTGTGTGTGTGTGTGTGTGTGTGTGTGTGTGTGTGTTGGTAAACAATCATCAAATCCAGGGTAGTTAACCCCTTGAGCACGACGGTACGGCCCTCGGGCACAATGGTGTGTCTTTGAAGAATCATGTCAAAATTCCTACACTGGTCATCAAGGATAATGTATCTCCGTGTTCTAGGATCGTACCGTCGTGCTCAACACTACACATATGCTAGGCAAAAAGTTAGTAAAAAAATATTGCTAAAGAGTGGCGTACTTGCCATCCACTTGCGGGTCTCATATACAGTATATATGTCTCAATGTATAACGACTTCGTACAACTAATGGAGTTGAAATCAAGTTTCAGATTACATAAGATGTATTTCTTTCTCGTTGGTTTGAGCCATTGCCAATTTACAGATATGATAATGAACATTACTCTCATCACGAGAAGCCTTTATACAGCTTCCTCCATTTTTGCCTGGAAGTTTTCAATCGCTTGATAGACTTGTTGGGCGATGTTGAAGGCGTACACGATGTCCTCGCTTGAGCGTCCGTCGAGAGAGAAATTGAAGGTCTTCTTGCCGGTCACGAGGCTGTACACGAGGCTCACCAGGTACAGCACCAACAGCGCCAGCAGCGTCCCCGCCAGCAGCTCACCCAGGTACACTCCGATCTGCAAAAACCTATGCTTGTACTTGCGGTTGTAGTAAGGTGACTGTTTTGTCAATGTCGTGTTTACTAGGAAAAGAGGTGATGTGTTGGCATAAGGAGGTTGCTGATACTTAACCCTTGGGGTCACCTTTCTATTTCCACTCTTGAGTTAGTGTTGGCTATGAAGTGACTTGGGTGGTCGGGTCGCGTTGCAATTGTCCTCACAACACCCCATGACATATTTGGAACTGGTTGGTTATCTGTGTCGTTTATCTTTAATTTAGGATTTTGATCTTGTTGTTTGAGTGTTTTAAGTGATGGACTTCTTTGTGCGGGATTTTTCCACCGTGAATTTAATCCTCGCTCTTGCTAAATTTACAGAGCATCTATGTTTATTGAGAGGGGTTGGGTAGAGGGTTTATTCCTTGAAAGTGGGCTTGTATGAAGGGGATTCTAACCCATTCCCGTTTTGCTTTAATGTGATTAGTTGGACTGTAGCCTCGCTACCTGTCCTAAGGTTGGACAAAGACTTACCCCGAAGACCCCGGATGAGGTGATTTCGCTGAATATCCTTGGTCTGAGGAAGGAATGTTGTCGATATTGCTTTTGCGCCCTTCGCTGCGGTTGTGCGGCGCTGTGGTAACCCCGCTGCTGCGAGCGATGCTGGGGCATCTCACCACAGGACGCCAAGGTAACTGCGCACAGCAACATAAACACGGTAGCAAGTTTCATCTGTGAGGAGGAAAATATAAATCCTTCAAGAGAACCAACCACATTGGGAGTGAAGGCTAATCAGTATCTGTCTGAGTGTGTGTCCAAATATTCTACATTTCAAAAACTGTGAATGCGAAAAAAAGAAAAAATCATTGAACATGCTTTTCTTTTATAGTTTCGTTTAGAACTCCAAATTTCGGAATCGTAGCATTGATTGAACACGACCAATTGCCTCGAAGAACTCTTTTGTTACCCCAGCAAATGCATAAGAACCACAAAGAACGTAAATTATAAACAGAAAATGGGTAAATCATAGCAAGAACTCGGACAAAAAAACAGCATCTGAAAGTCGGATCAAGGGAGGTTATAAGTTAACTCTGATGGGCATAGAAACCATGACAGTCGATAAGTTGAAAGCACAAATAACCAATCATTTAAACTGTATTACATGTAGGAGCTGGGAGAGAGAGAGAGAGAGAGAGAGAGAGAGAGAGAGAGAGAGAGAGAGAGAGAGAGAGAGAGACTCTTTCAGGCGGAGAGGTCCTAGACGAGACTGGTACTTCTTTCCGTCCATTAAGGATGCTTCAGCCTCATCGAAATGGAAATTGTCACTCACGGTGTAACCACCTGCAGGCGGAATCTGGCAACTCTTAACAGTGAACATATTTAGACAACCTATACAACATTCGTCTGTCATAATTTTTTTTTTTTTTTTTTTTTTTTATACTTTGTCGCTGTCTCCCGCGTTTGCGAGGTAGCGCAAGGAAACAGACGAAAGAAATGGCCCAACCCCCCCCCCCATACACATGTACATACACACGTCCACACACGCAAATATACATACCTACACAGCTTTCCATGGTTTACCCCGGACGCTTCACATGCCTTGATTCAATCCACTGACAGCACGTCAACCCCTGTATACCACATCGCTCCAATTCACTCTATTCCTTGCCCTCCTTTCACCCTCCTGCATGTTCAGGCCCCGATCACACAAAATCCTTTTCACTCCATCTTTCCACCTCCAATTTGGTCTCCCTCTTCTCCTCGTTCCCTCCACCTCCGACACATATATCCTCTTGGTCAATCTTTCCTCACTCATTCTCTCCATGTGCCCAAACCATTTCAAAACACCCTCTTCTGCTCTCTCAACCACGCTCTTTTTATTTCCACACATCTCTCTTACCCTTACGTTACTTACTCGATCAAACCACCTCACACCACACATTGTCCTCAAACATCTCATTTCCAGCACATCCATCCTCCTGCGCACAACTCTATCCATAGCCCACGCCTCGCAACCATACAACATTGTTGGAACTACTATTCCTTCAAACATACCCATTTTTGCTTTCCGGGATAATGTTCTCGACTTCCACACATTTTTCAAGGCTCCCAAAATTTTCGCCCCCTCCCCCACCCTATGATCCACTTCCGCTTCCATGGTTCCATCCGCTGACAGATCCACTCCCAGATATCTAAAACAATAAAACTACTTCTACTGTTACATAGACAATTACACTAAACAGAAATTCATTGAGGACCCTTATTGCTTTACGTAATTTTGCTAAACCGTTTCACACTTCGTCTGTAAGAAATTTAAAGTATCAATACCTTGTCTGTCGCTTTGAGGTCCACACACCGAAGCTCCTGCGTCAGCCGGCACTGCTGGAGTGTTTGACAAGAGTTTTTGCTAGTACTTATTCTATAGACTTCGCTCCGCCTCAGCACCTCGGTACACCCAATCACCAAGCTAGACCCTGCTTGACCTGACCAATCACAGACAGAGCCAGTAAGATCAGATCAACCACGCCAGGCAAATTGGTTCTATAAATAACTGACCCGTTTAATGTTAGCTTCCCATTTTTTTTTCTCTCTCAGAAAGAGGAGACACACTTTCCGTCTTACACCATCCTCTCCCTTCATTTTGTTCATCTATTCAGAATTCACATAATTGTTGACCTGTTCAAATTGATGTAATCGTTTCTGGTGAATTTTGGGCGACTGACATGGGAACGACTCATAGTTTGATAAATTGAGGCATTTGCTAGATTCAGATCTACTAAAAATCTAAACTTTGTAACAATAGATATTCATTTACACAGTGAATAAAGTCATATTCTCACCTGGAGACTGTGAGACGGAGCGAACGAAAAGGACAAGTTTTATTTCATATCAAAATCAGTACCAATTATGACCCTCAGCCGTGGCAAATATCAGTCTAATACTATTAAAAAAAATAATTTCTGAGACATATCGTCCTCTTAATGGAAGTCCTGGGACTCCCGTTATGGCCAAAATTTTGAATCATTGCCTCCATTCAACTGGTTCCTCGTGTTAGCCAGACTAAGTGAATCATCAAAGAACATCAGCAAAGGATAAACTTCCATCAAGGATTACATATCTCGTATCAGCCACACTAGCTGATCTGTTTGTGAAAAAATAATAGAATATGGTATGATTTAAGGACATTTTTTTTTCGTCCCCAGGGCTGTAAATCTGTAGTTATGAGCTTTTACTTCACAATAGATCAATACGATACTGTGGATTTCGAAGCTGCTGCTCCTGGCGTCCAGCACTTCACTACAGATATTATACGATCCTGAAATCGATTTTTGTTTCAAAGATATATCTGAAATGATTTTTCTAGTGAATGGTACAGTAAATGTGGATGAACACACCAAAGATCACCTGTCATCCATTACCATCACCTGTCATCCATTACACCTTTCATCCATCACCGCTCGTCACACCTGTCATCCATCATCCACCACACCTGTGTATTCCGTCTGCACCTGCTAAGCGTGTCACCCACGAGAGGAGGCCGACCTCCCTCTCCAAACATGTGACGCGTGAACACATACAAACCCTCCTGGGAAGGTCCTCTCTCCTGTCCTATGTTTGCTAGACAGAGCTATTCCCAGGTGAGGTCAGCACTCAGTCATCCTGTGCCCTCACAGAGCAAGGTGACCCTGGATGCCGCCTCCTCCGGGGTCATATCTCGTCCCCTGGGACACATACACTGACCCACTGCCTCAGGGTTCGACAAAGATAACTATAAAAACAAATCCTCTTTCACCTGACCTTCCATCCACCCCTTCCGCTCTTCCCATAGAATCCCTCTCCCTCTTCACTATCCGCCATTCATCTTCCCTACGGGGCCGTCTGAAGAGGATCTAGCGACGCCCTGAGCTTCGCCCCTGGGCTGAGATCACGAATGATGGGGGAGAACCTCTCTCTCTCTCTCTCTCTCTCTCTCTCTCTCTCTCTCTCTCTCTCTCTCTCTCTCTCTCTCTCTCTTATTAACTTTATTACCTTATTAACTCTTATCATTATCTTTACCTATACTTCATGGGATGAAATCGGTACACACACAGCCTCTTAGGTCACCCACACACATTCTCATGGCCGGTGTGTTTGGAACATGAACATCCACACTTTCGTCAGAGCTTTGTTGCTTTACACAATAAACTATTTCATTAACTGACACCAAAATCTCCATTCACACCACTTCTGCTCACATTTCACTGCTAATGCATTCAATAGCCAGTCTTTCCTCTAACGTCTACGTCTTAAAATATCAATAAACTCCTTCTCTACCTGTTCATTTCTTTCTCTGCCTGTCTTTCGTCCCCGTACCCTCTGCTTTACTGCTCAGCATAATCATGACCAACTTATCATACGCCTGCGTTCAATATAAGACTCATTTATGAGCCTTTCTAATGAGTCCCTCACGCCACAGAGCCTCATACTTTAATGTCTCTCTCCTCTCAGTTCTAACAGTACAACGAAAGTCATCCATCTCTACTTCTTTGCAGTAGCATAAAAGATATGTAAATATAATAAGTAACGTAGATTTCTCAATGTTTTGGTAGTTCTCAGGTGCTGGCGACATTTAATTCTCCCTGCATTGAGTTCAATGATATTCTCAGTTCACGTAGCTCTCACCACTTTAGTCTCCCTGCATTGAGTTCAATGATATTCTCAGTTCACGTAGCTCTCACCACTTTAGTCTCCCTGCATTGAGTTCAATGATATTCTCAGTTCACGAAGCTCTCACCACTTTAGTCTCCCTGTATTGAGTTCAGTGATATCTTATTCTTAGTTCACGAAGCTCTCACCACTACAGCGAGACATTAATGTCATTTAGGGGAGTAATCGTGTTTAACATGTCTCAACATATTCTAAAGCCCAGGTGGATTCTAATATCGTAAGGCTCAAATCTTTGGGCATTATCTATCAGAATGTGATATTTCATAGGCTTTGACACCATCAGATGGACTTTGAAAACCTTGATCGTACAAGTCACTTCATTGAGCCTCAGCAACTTTGCAGGACTTATAGCCTGCAGTGAAATGCTTGTACCCATTTTCGTACAAAGTCATGGTGGAAATTAGATTCGAGATTCGAACGATAAACGACACGGATAAGACGTAAGGAAGCTACCAGACGAGCCATCTTTTGGTATATAGGATCAGGAGTGTAGGTAAGAGGGTCATAGCCTCTGGTCGTTTACAGAGGCTTCAGTGAGCATCGTATAACCTCTTATCAACAGCACTGCGAGACTGGAATAGCCTTATTAAGTTCGAGAACCAACACACCAAGGAAGGAAGATGTTTTCTTTCCAGTGGTAAAATGTCTCGTATCAACGTAACTAGAGGTATGGCTGAAGATGAACAAAACGTCCATTAGATAGTGTTGGCCCTTCTCAAGCTCTACTTCTTAAATACATCAATGGATACGAATGATGATTGACAGACAGAAGTATACCCCCTGAATTTCCACAATGGCTATAGGAATCTCCCATTTTCTGAGAAGTCGTCATATTCAATCATATTTTTTTTTTTAATGTTTGTGAATTTCAGTTTTTCTGGAGCGTATCATATCGAGAGTAACGTGGCTCCAAGCTTCCACAGACAGACCCTCGACACATAAATGACGTTGTGCATCGATGGGAAGTAATTAGAATGTATGAATAATAAGGACAGACTACAATAAAAGGAACATTGGAAAGGTACGAATGGAAGCCCATGTCACTTAAGCATGTCGAAGAAGTCCTCATCTTCGTGACCTGGATCCATACTTAACAGTACAAACAGATTTTCTGCTACTTTTCAAGTGTTCTCAATTCTCGTCTCCTGAACAGTACAAGACCTGGCTTCAGGAACCTGTAAGAACATCATCCTCGAGAAAGAACAGAGCGAAACTTAACTTGTATAGTGTCTTCTAGTCAAAGGATCTTCTCGACTTTTCGAGTCCCACCAGAAACACACCCTCAAGAAATACCTCCTGCAGGAATACATCTCCAAGGAGTACGTCCAGCAGGAGTGCATCTTAAAGGAGTACATCTTCCAGGAGCACATCCTGCAGGAGTACATCTTCCAGGAGCACATCCTGCAGGAGTACATCTTCCAGGAGCACATCCTGCAGGAGTACATCTTCCAGGAGCACATCCTGCAGGAGTACATCTTCCAGGAGCACATCCTGCAGGAGTACATCTTCCAGGAGCACATCCTGCAGGAGTACATCTTCCAGGAGCACATCCTGCAGGAGTACATCTTCCAGGAGCACATCCTGCAGGAGTACATCTTCCAGGAGCACATCCTGTAGGAGTACATCTTCCAGGAGCACATCCTGTAGGAGTACATCTTCCAGGAGCACATCCTGTAGGAGTACATCTTCCAGGAGCACATCCTGTAGGAGTACATCTTCCAGGAGCACTCTTATCCCGAAACAACTTACAGAGAACATGACTCAGGTTTAAGAAAGATTTTCTTCATTATTTCGCCCCAGATCTGAGAGGCCAGTACCCCACCCTATATCTGAGGGGGCAGCAGCTTGTATTGTAACTGTAATTCATTGCCTTTCTGTAATTACCCATTTGCACTGATCGGGGAGGGAGTTCTACCCTAGTGGTGCCCCATTTGTTGTGTGTGTGTGTGTGTGTGTGTGTGTGTGTGTGTGTGTGTGTGCAGCAGTAGGCTCACTTGCTCAGCTACAGTTGTCTTCGGGTTGTAAAGACTGGACTGTATTCGCTTATGATGCGTTCAGTCTGTAGTTTTTCTAGTAAACTCTCACATCTGTCTTTCACGAATTCACAATATCGTGTGTCATAATGATTTTAATGGCCCGAATTCGTAAAGAAATGACAAGAATTACAGACGATATCTCTTCATAGGAAGAACAGCATCAATTAAACTGTACGTCATTCTTACAATTTTATTGGTATCACAGTGCACATATAAATAAGTAATGATCACTACATATTCATGAAATAATAGCAAACGAAGCTCATAACATTAATTGAACTTATTTGGGATGAAGCATTTCATCACATACACAAAACACACATCCACCAAAGTGCCCAATACACTTAAATTTATACACCCAAGAACGGGTTGTCGTTGACAAAAGCTTGTGCTAAAATAATCTTGGTGACTCTTTACACACAAACAACTTACATAACTTACTTAGAATTACTTATGATATAGGCTACGTAACATTACTTATAATACACTTACGAGTTCCCGGTACCCTCGTGCAAGAAGGGCATATTTACCGGTCCCTGCTCTAAAAACCTGAGATCAAAAGCTGTGAGCCACTTAGGACAATAGTGGCATATATTTATATATATATATAAAACTTAAATTCTAAACTCAATAAATAATAAGAAAATACATATCTATATACAGACGCAGCAAAACCAACTTTATCTCCATGATCCCTGACGACCATTGATGTATGGAATTGTAAACAATCGACATTTCGTGGGATCCCAAGATAGTCGGCGCTGGTTCTTGAGGTAGATAGTAATGTTGTATAGCTTATAGATTGCCCACTACAGTAGTAGGTATAAATTAGTTACAGCCTACGTTCCCTATAACAACAAATGAAAGAGCAATTAATCATAAAAGTAAACTTTACGATTAGGTTATAGCTGCAAACTAAATAATAGTTAATACCATAGGTTTGGGTTAGTAGAGTTAGTTGGAAATATAGAGGGTAATTATAGCTACAACAACTGATTAGTTAAAACACGAAGTAAATTAGTGGGTTAGTTACAACTCTAAACATTGTTACAAACTCGAATGATTAACTACAAAGGTAATAGCGGTAAAGAAAATGACGGATTTTTTCCCCAAACAGCGATTATTCATACATGCAAGTGTAACAGAAAAATCTAATTAGAAGTTACGTATATAAATAATCTAACAAATACTCATTAAGAATGACAGTAACTATCACTAAAACAATAACTAATCACTATAACACGTCAAGCGACTGAATACAGTTGAAGGTAATTGCATAATAGACTTCATCGCTTCATTACCAGGCCAGAACCCAGACATCTCTAGACTCGAAGAAGAGTTTATTGTTGCTTTATCTTCACGTTATCTTTGTTGCTGTTAAAGGAATCCGCCAGGTCAGGGCGACATAGCTGACATGTGAGGATAACAAAGATGAGGTCACTTGGTGTTATAGAGTATCTTGGGTCAACTGTGCCTCACCTCACTGGCCAAACAGCTCGTTGTACTTGTCGATGGCGAGAATGACGGTGTTGGCCAACTGGTCGACGTCCAGGTTGGCCAAGGCTCGACCCAGATGCACCTGCGTCTCACTGCCAACAACGCCAACATTACTACTACATGGGTTATAGTGATAACAGTGTTCGTAGGAGAAAGTGCAGATTATGTTGCAGTAGGATGATAATGCTAATGACAAGACTACTGTAAACTGCTGTACATGGTAATGCGAGAGGACACATATAAGTATCCTAAATGTATGTTAATTTAGTCACAGCACGTACACTAGATGGAGGTCCTGGCATCAAAGAAAAATTATCATAATTCATGGTATACTAATATATTCTGTAGGTGGTGATATTTACCTGAAGTCTGAGAGGACGGGGATGTTGACCAGCCCGAGGAAGGTGAGGATGGTGATGACGATGATGACGGAGAGGGCTACGGGCACCACGTCAGTCAGCACCTTCAACCCCTTGTCCACCCAACTGCCTAGGAAGCTCTCCTCGTGCAGAGCTGGGCCGACTCCCCACACTACCGCCGTTAGAAAGCGAAACACTCAGGTTAATACCACTTTCACTGCTACCGACGCACGTAGATATGGTACACAAGGATGTAGTTATACTAAGATATAATTCACTCTATAGTAATTCTCTCATATCAGCCACCAAGGGAGCCTTCCTTAAGCAAGATACGACTAGGAATTCTGATGCTTTGAGTAGGAGAGTAATCACTTAGACGGCACAGTTTGGGAGGAAGGCGAGGGTACATACCTGGGTCAATATAGTTAGGTTGGTAGTTGAACTGCGGGTGAGGAGCTTGGAACTCATATTGGGTAGGCTCGAAGGACGGCTGTTGTGGTGATAAGGGTGGGGCCTCATAGGTAGATCCTGGTGGAGGCTGACCCTGTGGGGGTGAAGGTCCTCCGTGGGACCCGTCCCTACCGACGGCGGCGAAGGCCAGGCACGGCACCAGCAGGAGAACCAAGGTCTTCATCTCCGATGGACAGAGAGGACAGTGCTACTGGCGAGACCTTGTCCCTGTAAATATATGACCTCGCCTCGACCTGACCTGACCTCACTCGGTATATTTAGCAGTTGTCTGCCCGAGGTCAAAGGTCACAATTGGTGATAACGGGTACGTTCCCTAATCCCGTAAATCCGAGACACTTATTCTTTTTGTCATATCCGGTGTATCGCGTTGACCTGACATATCCCCACAGGTCACAGAGTTATCACAGGTCACAGTTATCATAAGCAACTTTAAATACAACAGTTACTGTATGTGAATCGATATCTGGATGACGATATGAAATGAATTTTCCCACATCCAAGGGTTGCATTTCTATAAGATCTGTACAGTGATGACCACATTATGAGGCGTTAAATATGATGTGTGTGTGTGTGTGTGGGTGTGTGTGTGTGTGTGTGTGTAATTACTTATTTGAACAGTACGAGGAGCGGTTTCTACACAAGTGGGGCCCCCATCTCTTGAATATTGTCTACCATAATATTTTTCTACTTTTGTTTGCTGTCCGAATTTATAATATCCTCATTCATGTTGTTCCATTCATCCATCACTCTTCTACTTCAAAACAACTGTGCATCATGATCATCAAGTTTCTCGCTTAATTCCACGTTGTGTCATTGGTAGTTTTATCCACGTCTTCCGAAGAACTGTTCACCGTCTACGTCACCAAAATCTGGCTCAAAAACTCAATGATCGTGATCAGGTTACCCTTCACTCTTCTATCTTCAATGTGTGTGTGTAGTGTGTGTGTGTGTGTGTGTGTGTGTGTGTGTGTGTGTGGGTGTGTGTGTGTGTGTGACATCGTAGTATCTTACGGAAACTTGTCCTCACCTGGCCAGAAATATAAGATATTACATCACATCAGGTCACCTGACCTCTCCTTAACCTGTAATCCTTCAGTTGTCTGACTAGTGGGGTCATGTCCTCTCTAGCCTACCGACTGTAGGTAAATTGTGTCCTTATCCTTATTCATTCATTTCTCTTAATTTATTTGTGTTTTCGTTTGCTCTATTTTTTTTCTATCCTATTCTATCTCTCTCCTTAACCTCCTAGCTCACCCTCTGTGGCCTGGCTTACACTTACAAGCCCAACAACAACAACAACAACAAAAATGAGACATTTCGTTCTCAGCACTTGCCCTCCCCAACCACGCCTACCCCGAGAGTCCATTTATTGAGGTATTGGAGTTGTCCAGATGGCGAGGGTATTGAAAAGGCTGGCAGGTATCCTATGGCATCCTTCAAGCGGCGAGGCAGAAAGGTGAAGGGATTTAGATATCTGTATTATCAGGATGTACTCCGTCGAGGCGAAAGGTCTGGTGGGCTGTGAGGGATCGTCTGGTAGATACAATCATTCGTTGGTCTAGTCACTAGTTCATCTCGAGACGAGTGTAAGTTAGAAACATTCTGGAGAAGTGTTGGTGAATGATACATCTACGACAGGATCGTTTATCATGTTTATAATCATACATACAACTTATTAAACAGTCAGCCCTTGAATTAGTGTAAATCTCATCAAATTACAAAGACGGCAAAAGAACGAAATATCGTCCATAACAATATCATACACAGGTTAGATATATAATTACATATTGATAAGAACGCATGTGCAAAGGTCATGACATTCCCTTCATAAGACAAATATATTGTTACTAAGACTATAACGTCATACATGAATACTAAATAGCTCATCAACATGTCTTGGCTGGTGCCCATACCACTAAGACTAGCCAGGGGTATCGTGAGGTGAGAGAGGCAGAGACATACATCAGGTAACTTGCCATCTCTGAATCATCTTCGCTCACCCACGTACATACAGACCAAGATATCGATAAGTTATCTATTTATGTATACACAGACATACGTATGTGTAGATGAAAAAGGGATTTATTTCCAGTGGAATTTATTCTTTGCGAAACTTGCCATGAGATGTTTTCTGTAAGTTTACAAGATCATTGAGCAATATTGGCCAGAGTTACTCAGGGTGATGACCTCTCATTTCCCCCAGGATATTCCAGGTGCTGGGAGCGTCACTTCACCTACCCCCAACCGCCATCAGTATCATTCGCCAGCACCCTGCTCTCTCCTCCACCGCTCTATAGCACTCTCCTCTCACCTCTACCACTCTCTAGCACCCTGTTGTCTTCTCCACCATTCTGCAGCACCCTGCTCTCACCCTCACCACTCTCTAGCACTCTACTCTCACTCACACCCCCACCACCTTCACCACCTCGGATTGCTCTACGTCTTCCCTGTGGCCACGGTTCTAGCTTTCCCTGTGGGCCGCTGCCACTTCTGTGTAGAATGACACTTTCTTCACTATGCACTGGTAGCTGACGACTTCTGTCGCCAGCAGCCACGGACGCCTTGCCGCCAGTCGCTCCATTGTCGTCAGTAGCAGCTATTGTTGTCAAACCTTCTAAGAAGCTTAATACGGTATCTTGATTCTCCACATGAACCAGAGGTGCATTAGGAAGACTGGAGCTGGATAGCGCCCTGCCCGATGACGTGTGGTGGTAGGGGAACACGGAGCTGAGAATGAGTTCCACCACATGGGAGCGGATCGACTTGAAGAGCAGGTCGAGAATGAAGGTAAGGAAGACTTGTGCCAGAGCCCAGTCCAGCGACCGGCCGTTGGCGGCGGCTAGAGCACCGGAGGGCTCGGGCAGCGAGTAGTGGATCATCTGTAAAGAAAGTTTAAGTCGTCAGTATCTCGTTGCGAACACTGCAATGTGAACCAAATACCTTACAGCGCCTCCATGACGCAAACACTCTTCAAACTTCCCCTCTCCCCTTCCACGTACTTGGCCTCAGGATTCCTGAGATGTAGAGGAAGCTGCCTGAGTACTTGCAGTAGTAGGAGCTACTGCAGGAGGGAGACGAGGAGGAGGCGTTGGAGAGTGCGTGAGGCCCGGAGGTCATCTGACGTCTGGCGTCAGCGGTTCTCTGCAGGTCCCCAGCTCCTCACGGCAGACCAAGCCTCGGGACAAACAGGCAACAGGATCAACGGTATCACCTCAGATCTCCGGCGGGATAATACCCTCCCAGATTGATCCCAGCCAGGCCAGTAGCTGGGACGGCGTAGGGAGGAAGGCTTGCCTGGTGGGGGTGGCACCAGATTCTGGTCGCGAGGGCGCCACCCTCAAGTTCTCCGAGATACTACACAACTGGCAAAGTCGGTGCCACCTGCTGGCTGCCGTGTGTCTTACTCCTGACGAGGATGCAAAGCTCCTGACGGTGCTGATGAGACACGTCGATGATACACAAGTCATAAAGGCCAGAGGAAGATGTATGATAATCTGCGCATGGCGGCATACTGATGGACACACACACACACACACACACACACACACAATGATCACAAACAGTAAATCAGTTGTTCACAACGTAGCAGAGAGAAGGAATGGGTGAAGATGATCACGAAGGGTGAGCTGTGGCGAGGACCTTCCAAGATTCGAATGTTAAGCTTTGTACCGAGAGAGAGAGAGAGAGAGAGAGAGAGAGAGAGAGAGAGAGAGAGAGAGAGAGAGAGAGAGAGAGAGAGAGAGAGAGAGAGAGAGAGAGAGAGAGAGAGAGAGAGAGATTCAGCCACAGGAAGATCAGGATCAGCTACCGCTAGTAAAGCTGGGTCACATTCCATTCCACTAGAAGTTCACACGAAGATATTTTTAACGTGTCAGGTCAGGTCAGGTCACCCAGGGAGGACAGCTTGCCAAGAACAGGTACATGACTTAGCCAGACAACCAAAGCGTAAAATAATCGTAATATATATATATATATATATATATATATATATATATATATATATATATATATATATATATATATATATATATATATATATATATACATATATATATATATATATATATATATATATATATATATATATATATATATATATATATATATATATACTATTCGCCATTTCCCGCATTAGCGATATATATATATATATATATATATATATATATATATATATATATATATATATATATATATTTTCCATTATCCCTGGGGATAGAGGATTAAGAATACTTCCCACGTATTCCCTGCGTGTCGTAGAAGGCGACTAAAAGGGGAGGGAGCGGGGGGCTGGAAATCCTCCCCTCTCTCTTTTTTTTTTAATTTTCCAAAAGTAGGAACAGAGGGGGCCAGGTGAGGATATTCCAAAAAAGGCCCAGTCCTCTGTTCCTAACGCTACCTCGCTAACGCGGGAAATGGCGAATAGTTTAAAAGAAAAAGATATATTCCATGTCTATAACCTCACTAAAAAATTGACGTATCTATATATACCCTCTGTCATTACCGTAAGTCTGTCTGAAGGAAGTGTCATCTGATTTCGAAGGTGACCCTGGCCTAAGTTAGAGGGCAAGTGGCAGACGACGTGAAGTTAGGTCATTTCCTCTTAATCTTCCTGTAAAGGCGAGCTCCCTGGTGAAGATGGGCGGCAAGTGGCCCATGTGGCAGGTAAGTCTACCCTCCACGTGGCCACCTTGGTCAGGAAGCCTGGGAGGCATGGGCATCCAAGGCGGGGTCACCCCGCCCACTCCTGCGCCTCGCCCGCCCATCGCCCATACTCGACCACATGTCGCTAGACACATACACACGATCCCTTCTTCCGCACAGTTACGTCAATATTTTAAGTAACATTGCCTCAGTATAATCTTAACCAATCCCCCCCCCCAAAAAAAAAAAAAAAAAAAAAAAATCACAAAGATCGATAAAGATTCAATTTGTCTGTTCAAGACAATAATACGAGTATAATATAACCCAGCAACCACCAAACTTTGTTATAACCCCATACCAGTCTCCCGTGAGCTATGGTGTGGGAAATGAAAGAGACGCCACTAGCGTGTGTGTGTGTGTGTGTGTGTGTGTGTGTGTGTGTGTGTGTGTGTTTTATATATATCTGTATATTGTATCTTGAGTATTTCATCGTTCCGGGACAATGGTCAAAGTAAAAGGCTCACAATCAAAAGATGTATATATATGATATATATATATATATATATATTTATATATATATATATATATATATATATATATATATATAATATATATATGTTACATAATAAAGTATGGAGAATACTGAATTTTGGACAGCTGGACATCGTTAGGCTCCGAGGCAAAAGGCAGGTCCCCATCAGGAGGTCTTGGCATAGTCAGGCAGGTCTACCCCGTCAAGGTGCAGGTCCCCATCAGGAGGTCTTAGCATCGTCAGACAGGTCTCTCCCACATCTCCAGCCTCGACAGTCTGACCCTAGAATGGCTCCCTCGGCCATCAGAAACACCGTAGCTTCCCACTCGCGGGGCAGAAAGCTTTGGGCAGCCACCAAAAGGAGGGAACCACCCGTTAGGCCGCCCAGAAGGACGCCCGCGCGACATAACGCCCTCGCGCGACACTCCTCGCGCCCCTCCACTGCCGCCCACAACCGTACCGCCTCCTCCACCTGCGGTAAAAGAAAAATGTACACTCTACACGACCTATGATACGTGGCGAGGAAATCATATCAATCAGGAGTATTAATCATCAAACGGGAAGAAAAACACAATTTAGTAAAGTCTTTGATTATGTTTGGTTATGGGGGGGTTATTAGAAGAGCGTGGTAGTGAACCGAGCCACAGGAGAGTCGTCAGACTATGAGTCTAGGAAGGGACGAGATCCGGCAGGCAAGTGACACGGGAAATGGAAAGACTGGATGGCTTAGTTCCCACCAAGATACGTGACTAACCATATGCTCGGTGACTTCGGGGTCCTGGGTGTGTCGAGTACGTCTCGGGTGCGTCGCCCACGGGAGGGTGGCCCCGGTGAGGTTGGCCAAATAGAGGGTGACAGTAGCCATCAGTCCCCCGCCCACCATTCGCACCGCCCATGGAGCAGCCCACTGCCTCTGCGACGGAACATTGGTTAGTTATGAAACTCCTCTTACATACACCAGTTTCCTAACATAGTATGGACTTAATGATCCTACAAGTTCGATTCATGACCTATACATCAACTGTCCAACAAAACAAATTGATTTCTGAGTTTATTCATCATTTTCGAAGACGCTATTCTTGGTTTAGTTGAAAAAGACGTATGGTGTGGGACTCATCTCTGTACCTTAGCTGTCAAAGCTGTGTGGCGTGTCTTGGGATGTCTGCGATGAAGGACAAGATCCGCTGGTGACTGCTGTGAAGTCGAGTTCCTTCTTGAGAAAGGAACACTTTGTCCCTGGGCGTCAGGAGGGAGAGGCAGGGTCTTTTGGGCGCCAACAGGCTGGTGGGTCACACTGGCGTTGCTGAGGGTGGCGAGGGAGGCAGGGGGTAGTCGTTGTAGTGAGTGTGGATGGGTTGGACGGTGGTGCCCCTCGAAGCCCTGAGACCTATAGTACCTCGTTTGAAACTGGGGCATGTGGTACCTCACTGGGAACCGGGACCTGTGGTGCCCTGCTGGGAGTTGGGACCTACGGTACCCTGCTGGGAAATGGGATTTGTGGTAACTCGTCGGGAGCTGGGAGCTGTGGTGCCCCTTTGGAAACTGGGATCTGTTGTGCCCTGCTGTGAGTTGGGACCTGTGTTGCCTCTTTGGAAACTGGGATCTATGGTACCCTGGTGTGAGCTGGGACCCGTGGTATCTCTCCCCTAAGGGTTCTCTATCCTGCAGACGACGTGTCCCCGTCAGGGAGAAGGGAGTGAGGACCTTTTCAGCAGGTGCGGCCGTGAAGCGTAGCGCGGGCGCGGTTGCGAATGCGACTCGCGTCATATTCTCAGCTGTTGTGTCGGTGTCCAACGGCGGGTCAGGAACGATGGCGTTGCGTCTCACAAAGTTGGAAGACAGAGCTTCCTCCTGAAATATATATATATATATATATATATATATATATATATATATATATATATATATATATATATATATACAAAGTACCATAATTTCAGAGTTGAAAGGATAAAATCGACACATTTCTCTCACTCGTCTTTTTTTTTATAATTTTGTTGTTGTAATAAGCTAAGGTAAATAGGATAACGAAATCAAATGAATACATCCGGGTCTGGAATAAATCTCGAAATACGTAATTGGAAAGGACGACCGGTATGATATTCGAACCATATACCAACCTGCGAGAGATCGTGGTACAACGGCCTGCCCCTGAGGTGCGCCTCCGACAGAAGGAAGAGGTCATCAAGGGTCACCACGTCTGGTAACCCGTTTTCTGAGATCTGGGTAAAGACCATCGCTAGGATTAATGATTACGTGTCTCGGATTTTCACTAGTCATGGCTGAAAAATAAACTGCTACATTATGACAACACGTCAAGATATATGAGAGACTTTAAATTAAGCAAAATATCATAGATACAATAACACTGTAGACGGTAGTTTGTAAAGTCAGTATTTAAACAAACGCCATAGCTTCTCTACGCCACGTAAATGTCAGTCAGTCGTCCCCAGAGGGACCACGAGTTTAAAATAATGACGGAACTGTGAAGTGAGGAATTTAGATAAGAAAATTTGACTCTGGGTGACCGTAACACCATCCTGTGGCAATAAGGGGACAGCAACACACACACACACACACACACACACACACACGGCGAAGAACAATGTCATAATACTGCACACTCTCTCTCTCTCTCTCTCTCTCTCTCTCTCTCTCTCTCTCTCTCTCTCTCTCTCTCTCTCTCTCTCTCATGCTTGCTGGCATTCTTTCACTTGTTCTATCTCTCATCCTCATTCAATCTTCTCTCTTTCTCTCCCTTTCCCTCTGGCGGGACTCACCCGAGGTGAAGAAGACTCGTCCAGCCTCCGGCCATGGCTCAGGATAATCAGGAGCAGCAGTAGGAACCCCAGGACGGCCAGGAACATAACCCCTCGCATCGTTTCCTCACCTGCTCATCGTGGGGGAAAATTATTAATGTTCACAGGACGAACCACCTCCGTAACACTACCACCATCACCACCGCCTACTAACGTAACACTACCACCATCACCACCCCCACTAACGTAACACTACCACCATCACCACCGCCTCTAACGTAACACTACCACCATCACCACCACTACTAACGCAACACTACCACCATCACCACCATTAACGTAACACTACCACCATCACCACCACCACTAACGTAACACTACCACCATCACCACCACCACTAACGTAACACTACCACCATCACCACCACCACTAACGTAACACTACCACCATCACCACCAGTAACGTAACGCTACCACCATCACCACCACCACTGACGTAACACTACCACCATCACCACCGCCTCTAACGTAACACTACTACCATCACCACCATTAACGTAACACTACCACCATCACCACCCCCACTAACGTAACACTACCACCATCACCACCACTAACGTAACACTACCATCACCACCACCACTAACGTAACACTTCCACCATCACCACCACCACTAACGTAACACTACCACCATCACCACCACTAACGTAACACTACCATCACCACCATCACTAACGTAACACTACCACCATCACCACCACCACTGACGTAACACTACCACCATCACCACCACCACTAACGTAACACTACCACCATCACCACCACCACTAACGTAACACTACCACCATCACCACCACCACTAACGTAACACTACCACCATCACCACCAGTAACGTAACGCTACCACCATCACCACCACTAACGTAACACTGCCACCATCACCACCACTAACGTAACACTACCACCATCACCACCACTAACGTAACACTACCACCATCACCACCACCACTAACGTAACACTACCACCATCACCACCACCACTAACGTAACACTACTACCATCACCACCACTAACGTAACACTACCACCATCACCACCACCAGTAACGTAACACTACCACCATCACCACCACCACTAACGTAACACTACCACCATCACCACCAGTAACGTAACACTACTACCATCACCACCACTAACGTAACACTACCACCATCACCACCACTAACGTAACACTACCATCACCACCACCACTAACGTAACACTACCACCATCACCACCGCCTCTAACGTAACACTACCACCATCACCACCAGTAACGTAACGCTACCACCATCACCACCACTAACGTAACACTGCCACCATCACCACCACTAACGTAACACTATCACCACCACTAACGTAACACTACCACCATCACCACCACTAACGTAACACTACCACCATCACCACCAGTAACGTAACACTGCCACCATCACCTACTAACATTCCACTACTCACTCACTCAGGAATACGACAGCAGCAGGTGTCGAGTCTCGTAGTCAGAGTACGACCTCACTGGGAGCCACACTGACCCGCCCTCCTCTCACTTCCTTCTCTCCCACCCCTCCAGGAGAGGTCGGACGGAGGGAGGGAGGGAGGGTAGAGCAGGAGGGTGTCGGTAGAGCAGACTGGTTGGTCCGTCAGGTTAAATGGGTGTGGATGAAGGAGGTTGTGGCATTAGAACCTTATCCCAGACTCATCAGTACAAAAGTATATTAAGACAGTTCAGTGTGTGTGTGTTTTTTGTGCACGGAAATAGCCTGAAACATTTCTGTGCCACAAGTCACCAGATGCAGATGTTTTAAACCTTACTCTCAGTAACATATCAATTAGGCTCACTTGATCTTTTATCTTTTACCTGTTCAGTGACAGGGGTGAGGTACTATTTTCAGTGGTGCTTGTCTAGGGTCAGGTCAATCGGGAATCCCTAGGGATATCTGGCCCCGTTCCCGCCGCTTGTCAGGTCAAACGAGACCACCACAAGTCCTTCACCCGTGACCCAGGTCAGACAAGGTCGTAGAGGCTGCAGGCAGGACCACGCACCAGAAGGGGCATCATGGGTTCCACAATCCCTGCCAACAACACCACTACCATCATGGACCTTCCTACCACCTTCGTCCCTGCCATCGCGCCCATTGCCATCCATCCAGACAGAAACACGACAGTACAAGATTATCCTATGGTAAGCTGAACATTTTCATTTTTCGTAATACTCACAGATTCATCCTATTCGTTTGACACTGGTTCACCTGGTCCCAGAATTTTGCAGTCTCGTGCGGAAATTTCCCGTGATTTCACACATTCATCCCTCACACAATACACACCATCACACACGATGAGCCACCACGTTATCTCTCCAGATTATATATCTGCAGTGTTAATCAAGTCGCTGTGTATGTGTGTATGTGTAGAGTTTCGCCAAGAGTTAGCTTGGCACGGGCCTATGCCAACGACACTTCATTCTCAGGCGTGCCATAACTGGCACAGGTTGGCCCACATGTAACTGTAGTGTCATGGGCACTTAGGTGAGTGTGTGTTGTGTAAAATGTGATGAATAGCTCGTTTGTTTAGTTTAGTTTGTCGCACAACAGCTACAACTACGGCGACACGAGACTCTGCCCATGACAACCCGCAAGGAAATTCCAACTTAAAGTTCTGATCCAACTTCCCTTGTTGATCTGGGATTCAGTGCAACAGTTTTATCAAGACTCTCTCTCTCTCTCTCTCTCTCTCTCTCTCTCTCTCTCTCTCTCTCTCTCTCTCTCTCTCTCTCTCTCTCGATTAAGATTTATCTACTCTAAAAAGAGGATCAGAATATGTAGTGTCTATAGTTTTCATCCATTTAAAAAACATACTACATTATTTTTCCTGATAATGTTAAAAAAAAAAAGTGATCAAATCATAATCTCTGCAATCTCATATCTAAAATGAAAATCAATTTTACAAGCTTTGCGTGAGACTGGAAACATTAGGTGTCGGAGTTGACTTCTTGAGGATCATAATTTTTCCTCCTTTGTCTTCTCAGGTCAGCACGACCACAGGGGTGTTGCTGGGGATGGGAACGCTCTGGCTCCTAGGTTACCTTCTCAGCTTCCTCAACCTGGTGCCCATCAGACGTCGTCGACACTCCCCTCTAGCCCATGAAAACGACAGGTCCCCCAACGACGACTCCTTCCAATTAAACGTGCTGTCGTTTCTGGAGCAAGCTCTTGAGAAGATCAACCATTGGACTACTCAGGAATTACTTTGAAGTCTTGTTACAGATAGAGTAATTGGTTACACCTACAGAGCATTCACTATACTCAGCGGGTTTAACAAATCATAGAATTACATTATGTGTAGTGATTTAATCAATGTATTGCAGACCTTTTTAGCCTTCTAGATTTTTTCTTTTTGAAAACTATACATCCTGTGAAGAAACCTGTTATTATTTCATATGTTCTATAAAATGGTAGTGTTATCCTTTTCCTTTCGTTTTAACCCAGATGAATACAGAACAGATTTTACATTCTAATCAGTTTGCATAACCTCACTAAGCAAAGCAAGATGATTAATGAGAAAGTGTAATGGACAGCCTAGGCCACCGTGTCAAATCTTACACCACATACACACATCTACCTAAATGAGTCTACTACAGTTACATACAGGACGTCCAGTGCCGGTAATGGCACACCCAAAAACGTGTTGTTAATAACACAGTTCGGGTTTATGTTCACGAGGTGCCATTAGTGGTACAGGCCGGCCCGTGTGTGTGTATTGAAAGATGTCTACTTGTACTCAGTCGCATACTCGCTGTCTAATTCTCTTCTACCTCAAATTTCTAGACTTGTTCTAAGGGATTTTTTTTTAGAAGTGGAAAGGGGGGGGGGGGGGTTTCTTCAGGGCTAGTAACTGCCAGGGTAATTAAGGCCGCCAATGCTACATCCACCAGACGAAAAATCTTTTAAAATCTTCAGGCTCTAAGGATAATTCTAATACTCCATACTCATCAATTCTGGATATAGTCCGAATGTACTCATTCACATACTGACTTTCCTATTCTTTGTGAATCTAAATGTTTAGTCATTCTAGAAAATGGTTAAGAAATCATGTGGGGAAACGGTAACTAAGGAAAGTTTTAAACCCATGGAATAATCATGAACATCACTACATCTTATTGTTTGACAGCAAGATGGCGTTAAAAAAAAATCAACTGATTTGACGCATTAGCATTGTATGTGTAAAGCTTTTCCAAGACTAAGAATGTCACAGTCTCTTGTCTATAACAGTCCATTCTGGGGTGTGCCAATATCGGCGCAGGTCAGATGTGTGTGCTTGGGTGTGCCATTTCTGGCACAGTTCGGCCCGTGTGTAACTGTAGTCTAGTGGGCTCTTGGCTGGATGTATGTTTCGTATAAAATGTGATGAATTGCTTCATTCGAAATGAATTCATGTATACAACCAATGTGGTACAGTGAGTAAGCTCAGACGTTTGGCATATCGTAATGAATATTATATTAGTTTGATGGTATATTTATCCAATCCTAAAACTTCTCCAGGTGTCGACCTTTAGGAACTGATACACAAATTTGATTTTGATTAAACCGACTTGGATAATTTTCATCTTATACAAGCGATACAATAATTCTGCATAAAATGAAGAAACCTTAAATCTAAGCTTTCCTCGCTTAAATTCCCTTTCTACAGAAAACATTATATTGATGGGTAACTATTTTCAGTATGATCATATGAACATAACAAATTAAGAATCTTTATTTGCTTATAATCAATTAATATCAAGTCTAAAAATTTATTGTACAATCAAAAAATCAAAGTACGTATTTTACATTTTCTACTGAAAATTACGAAAATAAAAATAATTACTTTACAGCTTAAATTCTTTTAATTTCCTTTAATTTTTCTATATAAAGATTCGGTTTAGCAATTACGTATTAACATTAGAATTGCATTAGGTAATTTTTTAGGAGTCCTTACGGAAAGGACTATTAGGGTTGATGTAATTTACTAAGTAATCACCATAAGAAACATGATACAATTTGATACAGTTTATGTTAAAAGTACGTTGCTGAGGAGCACCTAGTCATTTCAAAGGTGAATATTTCCAAACGAAGTTGTTTCACCATTCTAGGGGTTATCACAGAATCATGATCATTGGCCACTACTGCATCATGGTCTAAATATGCTGCTGGGATGATCCTCTGACATATGTTGTACACAACCAATATTGTGGTACATCACCTGTCGCTTTTGGGGTAATGCACGTTTAGCGGAACTAAATTGTAATATCCTTCAAGATAGGAATCCTCGTCAACTCGGCCTGGACGACAGTTTAAGATGCAATCATCAGACTATTATCTATAAGACTAGGCACAATCCAGGATGAATAAATTGAATTTATTGGGAAAAAGCAATTCATCACATTCTATACAACACACACACACACATCCTTTTAAGAGATCACGGTTACACTTGGGCAGCCCTGTGCCAATATTGACACCCTGGGCACACCCACAAGATCTGTACCATTAATGGCACACCCGAAAGCGGGCTGACGTTGACAACAGCCTGTTGCCAAGTTAAGCTTAGGGAAATCTTTACACACACACGCACTCTGGGTTACGTGAGAGTATGGTATAACCACGAATATGATGATGTACTAAAGGAAATCAAAACACATTTTCTGGGTGTACAAGTTTGGGCATAATGAAAGAGGGAATGCCTAAAGTGCATTTAGTCGTCCACTGGTTGATGATGACCCTTGTACACCAGCAAAAGTACAAGATACATCTTATCAAGATAAGGATAATAAAAGGGACGTGTTTAGATCTACGAACGAGTAAAGGAACATGAGAATAACATAATAGCAATCCTGTTTATCAAGGTGCTTGTACCATTGTGAAAATTTCACAAGGAAAATTAATATCCTTTCACAAAAGATCCAATCTCATATTGAGATTTCTTTGAATAAGACCGTGGTAACGAAACGTTCAATTTTGCGAGATGAAACTGATGTTCTTGAGACATTTAGTTCAGACAACAAATATGAACAATTGAAGTGAATAATGAAGTTTTAAGTAGTAATCTTTACAGTTAGCACATAGTGTGTGTGTGTGTGTGTGTGTGTGTGTGTGTGTGTGTGTGTGTGTGTGTGTGTGTGTGTGTGTGTGAGTGTGTGTGTGTGTGTGTGTGTGTGTAAGGATTCGCCAAGACTAAGATGGCACGGGCTCTTGTCAATGACAACCGGTTCTTGGGTGTGCCATAAATGGCATGTCAAGCGTGTTTGTGCTCGTCGTGTCCTTTTTGGCACAGGTTGATCCGTGTGTAAGTGTAGCTTAGTGAGATGTCTTAGGTGGATGCGAGTGATATGTATAATGTGATGAAAAGCTTTTTACCAAATGCATAAAGTGATCAATTCCCTATGTGGATTGTTTTCCACGGTTAATGAGTGATATATTAGAAGGTTGAGATGGTTTATCTATCATTACCAGTGGCGACCATGAGCAATTACCATACAAAATTAATGTTTCCGATCAAAAACTTGATAAGCTTTCCGTCTTACATGTGAGCTGCGTGAACATGGTATTGAACATAGAATTAATTCATCTCAATTTTTTCTTTTACAGAAAATTTAATTTGATGGATAACTGTATTATTTTTTAGCATTACAAATACAATATGCTTTTATTTACTTCAATTATATTAATAGTTGCATTTCTTTTTACTATCTACTTTTTAATCTAAATTTGAAATTAAGTTAAACAATCAAATCTAAAAGCATTATATGTTTTAGCCAAATTTGTGTTATAATTACCATTTCGAAATATTTTCCAAATATGTTTTAATATAGTGTCATTTGATAGCCAATTACGATAATATTAGAATTGCATTAAGTAATTTTTTTTAGAGTCCTAACGGACTTGAAAAAAAAAAAATCATTGTTTCTTTAAAGCTACATAATACATTAACTTTGGGTGGGGCAATAGATTTTTCGATACATGCAGTGAGGGGCATGTATGGTTCTAAAATCATCTTGAACATCTAAAAGTGTTAACGTCTTTTTCGATTGTTGGTTACAACTTGATAAATGCCTTAATGACTCTTAATAATAACCACCCAACCCTATCATCAGATATCTATACTATCTTTTATATCTTGAAATGAATTTAGTGTTATGTTAACCATTTGCAAACCATTTCCTGTAGACTCGACCGGATTCCTCATAGTCATGCAAGTCTTGATATATTTCGACTATGACACCGAAGTTTACTAGTGTTTATGCGCAAAGTTTCGTCAAATATGGCATAGTCGCTTGTCAGTGACAACCTTGTTCTCGGGATGCCATGACTGACACAGGTCGGGTGTGTGTTTCGGGGTGTCATTACTAACACTGACCAACTTGTGCCAGTATTATTGTCATGTCATAAATGGCACCATAATCGAAATATGGCAACTTTATAGTGTGACATCGCATTGTCAAGTCAAATAAGCGATAGAATCCTTTCGTGTCTACCAAAAAATACTCAATTTCCAAGGACTTGCGGATTATGTCTATAACTTCTACACATTTTCCAGATATCACAGATAAGTATTGATTGCGAAAGTTAGGTGAGGTTTTCATAGTTTATGATGTTATATTTTGTTTCATTTATAAGTAATCCAGATTTTTCAGTTGTATTCATAAGCCTCATCATTATCGCCATATTTGATATCAGAATGAACGATGTTTCTAATCTTGCTCCACAGCATCAAAAGCTCTGATATCCTAACGCAGTCTGTATGCTTTATAAACTTGTAAATTATCGCATGCCGTCCAGAAATTCTCCATTGGTTAATATCTTTATGACTGAAATATATTGACCTACTTAACAAAGCAATACAAAATTCTGGAGCATCATTAATTATATCAAAATTTAAGTTCAATTACTTTTCAATAAATAAAATCGCTTTTAGAAATAAAAAAAAGTTTTAGTATGTCATTTTTAACAGAAAACGTATATTGAACGATTTATATATAATTTTGTAAAAGAAAATAGTGACCCATCCAGGCTTTCATTTTTTGTAGAAATATACTTATTGAATTACTTCCCATTTAAATGGGAGACTTGCTAATATATATTGCTTTACTTGGTTGCCTATGTGGCATATAGACGTCATTGTAGAGATGCGTGGCAGGTTCATGTACAACATACGATATAATAAGATGGTCAGAAAGTTATATGGCAGTACAGATAAAGGTACAAGGTGGAAAAAAAAAAAAAAAGACAATGGGTGGTGCAAGGAGAATTCATAAGTCGGAAGATATTTTAGATGATAAAGAAATGAAAAGTGATCGGTTGCAACTTGACACATTTTGTATCCTGAGTTGGCACAAATGGAATCACTGTATTCGAAGGATCAGTTTGGTGAACAAACTGAATCAGAAGCATTTCTTTTTCTATTCTTTTAGACTGTGGAAGTATATGGCTCACTTTAAAGCTCTGGACACTTGTCAAGGATATACTCTAGTGATTGGGGAATAGAATAATTCCTGGGAGCTTGATTTGAAGAATTATAATTTATTTTACGATATCAGTGTAGACGATAGTGTTGTGGGTTCTGAATGTCAAAGGCAAAATAGAACTCATAAATGTTAAGGTAAGTGAAAAACTCACATGAATCAACAGAATCTATGAAAACGTACCCTACCAAGTAATTTGCGTGTTTGTGATGGAATTCATTCGTGTGTACAGCAGTATAAAGATTCTTGCCCAAGAGCCTACAAATGGCGACCAATGAGCTTAATATTTTTCACATCAAAAATAAGTCTGATACCAGCTGGTGTACGAGTTGTCCATAGATTCTTTTATTTTTTTTGTTTCGCCTTTGGTTAACATCACTTTGTTCCAGATATCTCTAACTGTCACTACTATCAGCTTATCATATACTGCAATTGAAATACAAAGCTGCAATTCACGCTTTGTAACTCATTATTCTGTAAACACTAAACTACCATTAAAAAACAAAATTTATATCCATAGTTATCTGCTAAGCCTATCTCGTTTCTTATGGGAATTTATCTGCGGGAGCTCTTTCCTCTCAATAGTTACGATAAGCCACGTTCAAAATTATTGATAGAATAGTTCACTCAGTATGATTTCTAAATCACTTTGGTCCATTTAGGACTTTCAAAAAATCATATCCTTTACTTTTACATGTTTATGCAATTTTAGCACGATGTTTGCTTCTTATAAGAGCATTTAACCATATAACACTTTAAACAAAACATTTAAGCAATTATTGAAAATTACTAATATATTACTTAAAATTGAGGCCAAAACCAAATTTAATTAAACAAAGCAAAATAAATTTTAAGAAAAAAGAACTTCATTTTATCTACGAAAAGAGGGTTTTAACTATAACGCTATAATAATAAAGTTACCCATTCCATTTTTCTGAACGGGTGAATTTTTAGGGTTCTGCACTTGAGAGTTTACTTGGAATATTGTTGGAATCCTTGATTTAGTTGGACGACTATTCGGGTCTTAGGCCTATTGACTGTCATGGATATCAAGAACCCCAGTTTTGGAATTGTAATTACCAGTTTAAAAAATCTGACCGTCTTTTTCAGGTCAAGATAGTTCAAAGATCGACAATACACGATCTCATTGCATTATGGTCATGATGTACTTTTGTGTGTGTGTGTGTGTGTGTGTGTGTGTGTGTGTGTGTGTATTTGAAAAATCACCAAGACCAAGCATCAGGAGGCCTCTTGTTACTGGCAGTCTATTCTTGGGTGGGTGTGGTATGTTTCTCGGGTGTGCCATTACTAACAGAGGTGTGTGTGTGTGTGTGTGTGTGTGTGTGTGTGTGTGTGTGTGTGTGTGTGTTCTTGGGTTGCCATTACTCGCACAGCTCATGTTCATTTTGTTTAATTCCTTTTGTTCAAAACTTGGGTGGTTGTTCGAGTTATAGGCATTTCAACTGCTAAGAGTCTCTAAAGGTCATCAACTTCAATCGAAAACTCTTGAACACCTTCTTCAGATGGTACTGATAATCCTGAAACTACATTCACTTTCCTAGTCAAGTTGCCCATGGTTCAAAACTTTTGCCTGTCATACTTATGTGTCTTCGTTAATCACCTTCAAAAGTTTCCCCCTTAACTCCACAGATCAGCGTCCATTATCTACAAGATTTTCTTTGTTCCATTATCTATAATATTCAAAATCCTTGAAACTCTTTATATACTTTTTGCTTATTATCTTACACATGCAATTAACTTAGATTCTTCATGTTAGGAAAAATAAAACAAATGAAAGGTAAATGTAACACTTTCTTGATCTATAGTATATAGTATACAAGGAATGATAATGTACCTTCACCTTTAAACTAACAGTAGTAATGATTACGAGATGTATAACAGAACAAGTATTGTACTCTTACAAATTAATCTAAACAATTCTATATGCACTTCACGACACTGATAAATCGACATCATTCGAGATGTAGCAATTCATCACATTTTGCACTACAAATAAAAACATTCAGGTGTGCCACTACTGGTACAGGTCGGTAGTGTGTATTCGAGGTATACCTGTGGATTGTGTAGCGTACCTATAAAAATTTGTTTCCAGGGACTGCAATATAGAAAATAACCAATCACCATTTTGTACATCATATATTTCAACAAATACGGTAATTTATCACTGTAATAGTCCTTTCCTCCTACTAAGGACTTGCAAAAAGTGAATAAAATAGAAATATTACACGATAATTTTACTGTGCATTTAGGTATATACAATCACTTTATCTTAAGGCACCTATAAAAAGAGTATTAAGCAAAAACATTAATATCTTACCAGGAAATAAATGGTATAGGTAAAAGTAAATTTGCAATAAATGAAATAGATTAAGTAGTAAAAATAATATGTGCATTTTCACTCTAGAAAATAATTCAGTGTATGTATTTAATGCAAAATTTTGACAGAAAATAGTTACCCTTCACTTCTCTCATTTTCTGAAGAAGTAAATTTACGTGCTTTCATTTCAGACTTGTTTAAAACTCATTAGTTGAGTTGGCTAGTTGGCCTGTAGGTCTATTGATTAAGAGGGTCATGAAGACCATCAACTATCGAATTTTAACCACCAGTCGAAAGAAAACCGTACATATAAATGTTCTTTCAAGTATTTACGATGAATATCCGAACATAAGTGTTCACGCTACATATGTATACAGTCTTTCTGTCACCCCTTAACTGCATTGAGGTTTGAAGTACACAGTCTCCGTCCTTTTAATGCAACGTAAATCAAACAGATTATCAATTTAAGGTTAAAGAATCCACACCTAATCTTTTTTGCTATCGACAGAAACTGAACAAGTTTAAGACATTTCAACTTTTTTTCTTAAACAATACTCTGGCCAACAACCTATGAGAATCATTATGCCTGCAACCCCATGTGTGTGAGTGTGTGTGTGTGTGTAAACATTCGCCAAGATCAAGCTTGGCTTGGGCTATTGTCAATGACAACCAGTTCTCGGGTCAAGTGTGTGTGCCCAGGGTGCCATCAAGTGGCACAGGTCGGCACACGTAACGAGTGAAATGGGCAGTGAGGGTGTTATGGTGTAACGGTTAGCGTTCCTGACCGTGACGCCTTCACTGGCCGTCCAGGGTCGAGCGCTTAGGGTCGAATACTGGTTGCGACAGTCGGTCCACATTCAACCAGGCTGTTCATCCATCCCTAGGGGTTGGTCGATAATATATATATATATATATATATATATATATATATATATATATATATATATAGCGACAATGGGATGGCCTTGATTAGGGCCTCAGCTGTTCGTGCCGTCTTAGCTAACATAAAACAAAATGTAATTTGCTTCAACCCAGTAAATTCAAACCATGAAACTGTGATAAATAAATAATAAAGTCATGACCCAAAATTCTAATTCTAAATCACTTGCCTAATCTAAATTAAGGCATAAAATATAGCTGCATAGGATGTATATGGAAAACCATATCTTATTTCGGTTTGAGGAAAACATGTGTTAAACTAAAATCATCTTGGCATTACTTAAAATGTACGTTTTCTGTTATTTTTTTTCTTTAAATAATCGGCATTTTAAAGACTAAGTGAATGATGCTGCCGCTGCAGGTACGTAAGCGGGCCAGTACTTCCTCTATGATACCAAACCTTCAGACATCGATTAAACTCCTCACAGCGTCCGTACCTATAGCAATTAAAACACATCTACGAGGGTTGAGAATGAACGACGAAGACGACCCGTTGTTACGAAAAGGGATAGAGGCATTAAAGCATCATATTCGTGCAATCTGTGAAGTTACAAGAGATGCACAACTTAGGAAGTTGATGAGAATCAAATGCGAATCACTTGCCAGTTACTAACACCCTTTGATCCCATCAATGATCCTGAGGGAGGGTTTGTGGGAAGCTGGAAGCTGGTCGATAAACTGGATACTTGGTTTAGGCTAAAGTACATAAGTCACGTCACTGTGATGGTCTTAATTAGGGCATTCAGTATCCCGTCTTCTTAGTTAATATCCTAGGGGAAAATACAGATTGGTCAATGGAAACACTGACGCCTCCCGCAGGAGGGAACAGAAGGCGAGTCAGCCTACGCCCGACCTCAGGGTGACGCAATACGTAAGTAGTCTTTGACCCCAGGGATAGATAACCCCCCCCAACCCCAACTACATAAAATAACTTAATACACAACGAACAAATAGTTTCCTGGGTGAGGGCCGTTGATCAACCAGTAAGTCTTTGTATGTTAGGGCCGACGCTATATAATAGCTCAGGTTGAGTTCTCCTGCGGACACCTCGCAGTAAAACTGTCCTGGGCGATCAACGTATAAACTTAAACCATCCGGTCCGGCAAGGCCAGCGACAGGTATGAGCAAAAGTTTTGCCCTCAAGTTATGGCAATTCAGCGTCACGGTCAGATACGTTCAGCAGCTGACGCGCGACTGACTCGTTTTTGGCGGGCAAGCGTCGGACTGTTTTGAATTGACAATAATACCAACTAAAATTTTCACGTACATAAGTATTTCAAAAGTTACTCAACCCTTCATCTCATATAGAAATGGAAGGTAAATAAAATTTTAATGACACCAATATTTTTTATTGTAAATATGGAGTATTGTTCTGTCATTTTGATTTACAACTTAAGTTTCTTGTACGCGGACACTGTAAGGTAGTTGGTAATACTGGTTTTACAAGAAGACTATATTAAGTTTTGTGGCAAGGGTGAAATAATGTTTTACCTTTATAAATTACTCAGCAAGTAGCGCATCAAAAATATCTAGATTCACTGAAGCGGACGCAATATTATTACCGAATATCCGAATAAGAGAAAATGTACTTGGAACTTTTTAGAATACGTAACATGGTGTTAAAGACAACTGAAAGACCATATACGTTTTTAGCGCATGTGAGAATGAATTTAGTAGCAGTAAAGACTGAGTAAAGATGGTGATAGAGATAAAAATTGAGAAGACAAGGGGAAAAACGCACTAAAAATGATAACAGAAGGTTCGAGACGTGTCATCTTCGGCGGAGCTGAGACAGCAACGGGAACTATGGCAGGAAATCGTCACTTATAGTTAATACCAGCCCTGACCACCAGGGTATTTTTATGTCTCCGGCCCTGAAGACCGTTTTATCTTTCCCCTGTTTGGTCTACTGTCCAGTTTTTGGTCTCTGACCCTGAGAACCATCTCCCTATCCTTTTCTCTAGTCTCTGACCCTTGAAACCCCTAACCACTGTCACTTGTCAAGACTTCGACCCTAAGCACTACAAAGACCTTCTGTTCTCTGGCCCTCAGCCCTGAGCACCGTAACCATACGGATCCTTGGTCCGATCTTCAGCAGCTGTGAACGCTTGCAATCACTGTCCCCTTGCTCGAGTCTTAGACCCTGGTCGTCTGGCGTCGTCATCTCCGACCCAGGTCTCCCGTTCGACTCCCAGCGGAGGCCATACACACCACCCATACACTCGAGGAAAACCTGTTCGAAGAATGGGTTCAGGTCCTGAAACCGGCCGTCACCCATTGCAGGGAATGACTAGGAAAGTGACTTGAAAAATCCTTGCTCCGCCCACACACACACACACACACACACACACACACACGTTTGCTATACAACGAGAATATGTGATATATACATATATACATATACATATAGTATCTATAATGAAGTTAGACGATGAATGAATGGCAACAGACATTGGTTCGCATCGCAAAACAATAAGACAGCCGTGGATCACTGTACACCATAAGAGCTATGGTCAAGTACCATGATATGGGACTTGGATTTGTATGGCACTACCCTCACCCAGGGCAGTACAAGACACCATATTCGCTCCATATTTCCGTCAGAGAGGCAGTAGCTGTATATATATATAACCCTTGGTGCACCTCTTCCTCTGACTGTTCCTACTGAACAAGGTTGGTGGATAACCAGACACTCCAAAGTACAGTGTTGATCGCTTCAGTTGTGGGAGACGTCGCTGTAAGGGCGTGCTACTGATAAAGATATATCTGCACTCGCTTCCTCCAGAAAACATGAGGATTTGTATGGGTTACGAAACCCCGTCTTCAGTCTTCTGTCTCAGGGGTCATCCTAAAGACAAAACAAAAAATCCTCCTCTGGATTTATCTTCCTCCATCATGACCCGTTGATCCGACTCAGGGCAAGATAAGATAGATAGTCATCAGTGTTGTAAGGGGATCGTGATGAGATTAGATCAACCAGAACGACACGAGAGAGAGAAAGGTCATGTTGGATTAGACGTATGTTGGCCCCCAGAACCATGGTGGATGGTTATGGTCGTCGTCTCTAAGGGTTGTTAGTGGTGTCACGTGACCACAAATGATCTGTGGAGGTACAAAGCAATATATATATATATATATATATATATATATATATATATATATATATATATATATATATATATATATATATATATATATATATATATATATATATATATATATATATATATATACACACCAAGAGGGATTCAGCGGAGGGCTGAAAATATTCCCCCCTCCCACACCCCCTTTTTACTTTCCCACAGAGGGCACGGATGAAAAAGAGCCAAATCAGGATCTATATAATATGGCTCAGTCGTCTGTTCTGGACGCTACCTCCCTCAAGCGGGAAATAGCAAATATGTATTGTAGGAATGAGTCCACAATAGAGGACAGACATCCTAGCCAGGAAATGAAAGGAAAGTCATTTCGCTTTATTTTCTCTTTCGCTATCGACCAAACTCTCCAGATAAGACGAGTCCATAACATCACAATCTGTGTAGTTAGTCGTGAACTTCTACATGACTAAATTGGCTTTTTCGAAGACTGTTTACATTTCTACATCACGCGACTGACTTCTTTTCTTTCTGTTCTGATTTCACGTCACCTGAGGACGATTTGGTGGAAAGTCCTGTTCTCTCTCTCTCTCTCTCTCTCTCTCTCTCTCTCTCTCTCTCTCTCTCTCTCTCTCTCTCTCTCTCTCTAACAGCTTATTTAATGTCCTCTTCTGAAATTCTACCAGATATGGTCCTTCCCATTCTGTCTAGGTGGAGGCTGTCCCTACATATAGAGGCCATGATTATGTCTCTCTCTCTCCCCCAGGCGAGGGCGTAGAGCTTTACCAGAGGTGAGTGAGTGAGTGAGTGAGTGAGTGAGTGAGTTTAATGTAACGTAACGCATCACTTCAGATGAAGGTGACGGTGGTGGTAACAGCCGGACTGCTGGGGCTGGCAGCGTTGGCTGTAGCGGCCGAGGACATCAGGCTGGCCCAGACCCTGTCTCCGGCCGAAGAGAGCGAGAACTTGGATGAAGACCTCAACAGGAGGGAGGAGAGGATATTCGCCTTCTACACCACCACCTCCATCACGAGGCTAGCCACCACCACCATCACAGCGCTCTCCACCTGCCTCTCCGTCCTCACCGGCACGGCCTGCACGGGGCGCAAGAAGAAGTCGGCCTTCTTCAACTTAGAGTGAGTCCTCACCACCTCTGACGTCGTCCCAGCAACAGCACAGTTTCCTCCTCCCCGTTTCCCATAAACTCTCCCCCACAGGCTCCGGCCCCACCCTGCGCATCCATAGGCATTACTCCCCCACCCACACAGTCTCTGGCCCCACCCTGCGCATCTACAGGCATTACTCCCCCACCCACACAGGCTCCGGCCCCACCCTGCGCATCCACAGGCATTACTCCCCCCACCCACACAGTCTCTGGCCCCACCCTGCGCATCTACAGGCATTACTCCCCCACCCACACAGTCTCTGGCCCCACCCTGCGCATCTACAAGCATTACTCCCCCAACCACACAGGCTCCGGCCCCACCCTGCGCATCTACAGGCATTACTCCCCCACCCACAGTCTCTAGCCCCACCCTGCGCATCTACAGGCATTAATACGTATATAATCATGGTGTTGATGACAACAGGTTGGTAGAAGAAAGATACACACAAAAAAAATATATATATATAGTCACAGCGAGAGATCAATTAATCTCTTAAAATAGATTTTAACTTTGCTGTGAAAAGTCTGAGATATCTAACGTAAGAATGATTCTTGATTCATCAAAATTAAGTCAAGTCTCTCGTAGTCAAAGCTGTTCAATAGATAACACAATTCATTAGAATATTACGAAAAAAAATACGTCATAATTACTAAGGACATTTTGAATTATATTTCAATAAGGATGAATTAAAAAAAAAAAAAGAAAAGCATAGCAGTAAATGCTTAAGAATGTGTGATGATGATTTCAACTGTGAGAATCTATGTTATCTATAACCCGTTCGAATCTAATGCTAATCAATGACTTCGTCTCTCCCCCACAACCTCAGCATCTTGGAAGAATTGGCGTCTCTGCCTGTGGAACTGGTGGGCAGTCAGACTGACGAAGACTTGGAGAGCGGATCATCTCAATTCAGCCAGAACATCGTGGAAGGCAGAAACGGAAAGAAACTGACCATCTGGTCGACTAACTTCACCACACTGACCATCACCTCGACTTCCTACTTGGCAGGCACGACCGTCACAGCCTCGGCCCTATGTACCGCCCCGGGTCTCACGGCAGGATGCTTCGGAAAGTAAACAAGGTCCTCAGCTCCCGTAGACAGTTCGACACAGGGCGGCCATCACCATGATCTAGACCCAGGAGGAGACATACTTCCGCTGTTTTTGCTGTTCCATTTTGAACATCGTTTGGACTCACTCTCTCATGTGCGTAAGATATTAGGGCAATTAAACTCTGAAGTATCTCGCTGGGTGTCAATAACAACCTTGTGTGCACGCTGACATGATAATACTGAGGGCGTCTCTGAACTCGATACGTGTACACTGACCTTTCAACACCGACAGTTTTTACACTGAGAGGCTTTGAAGTGTGACTTGTTCAATGTAGAGGGTGTTTCTAGGTTCTGGTGTGATGACTTTGAATTGTTTTGGTAAGTTGAAGGTCAACGAAATGATTATTACTACCATGATCTTTGGTAAGTTTAAGGTCAACGAGAATCATTACTACCATGATCTTTGGTAAGTTTAAGGTCAACGAGATGATTATTACTACCATACCAAACTATGGACATGCAACATGCCATACTTTGATCATGCCGTCTGCTACACTATCACCGTGTTGCCTGCCATGATATATTCATGCTGCCTGCCATGCCATGGTAATGTTGTTTACCATACCATGTTCATGCTGTCTACCAATCCTAATCATGCTGCCTGCCATACCATGATCATGCTGTTTGCCATACCCTGATCATGCTGCCTGCCATACCATGATCATGCTGCCTGCCATACCATGATCATGCTGCCTGCCATACCATGATCATGCTGCCTGCCATACGATAGTAATGCTGTCTATCATACCATGATCATGCTGCCTGCCATACCATGATCATGCTGCCTGCCATACCATGATCATGCTGCCTGCCATACGATAGTAATGCTGTCTACCATACCATGATCATGCTGCCTGCCATACCATGATCATGCTGCCTGCCATACGATAGTAATGCTGTCTACCATACCATGATCATGCTGCCTGCCATACCATGATCATGCTGCCTGCCATACGATAGTAATGCTGTCTACCATACCATGATCATGCTGCCTGCCATACGATAGTAATGCTGTCTACCATACCATGATCATGCTGCCTGCCATAGCATGCTTATGCGAACCTCCTCTACCATGACCTCACTCGCTTCCAATGAAAAGAGTCTCCCCTTTTCTTCGAGTCCCACTTTGAATCTGACTCACTCCCTCACAGACACATCACATCACTTCGAGGTTTATCTCCAGCTCTCAACTCCTTCATGAAACTCTCACTAACCCTGTCGTACTATGCCTCTCACCGAAGGCCATTCTTTATTCAAACATCCTCTCGCCTCATCCTCGCCTTCGCCATGGATTTCTCCCCAACTTAGAGCCTCTCTCGTCGCCTCGCTCACCGCCACGGAGCAACACACATCGAACATGGGCCGAAGACTCGGCCGCTCTGAGGCTGCCCCGGCCGGTGCTACGTGCCCGAGGAAGGAAGTGTTTTAAATTGTGTTCCCTGCTCCACCAGGAAAGAGTTAAAGTTATTTGATCACGCTAGACGGCAAAAATGCAATATTTCCTTGATTTGAAATTCAAAAAAATGGGGTTTGTTACTGGTATTTTCTTAGTGAAAAAGGAGAATAATACGATATATCTTATCAAAATCTAACCTACAATGTTGGTATATCTCTATACTGAAAGACTAAAGCATTTCCTTCGAGCAATATTGATTTATGGCACAATGATTTCTGTGAGACAGGGGCATATTTCTTTTTTTTTCTTAGGTCGGAATTTTTGTTTCGTGCTTTGAGGAAAGCAGAGCGAGAGGCGGTATATACACATATGTATATATATATACCTTTGGCAACGCCTGATCTCGTCTCCTACATACTGAGGTTAGTTTAAAGCCTTCTCCTATGCACGGAGGGAAGGACTGGCCTACAGCACATATGTTAGTGCAAGATCTGAGGCTTTTGCACACACAAATTAAGATTAAGGTTGCAAGTGCGTTGCGTAAGGCAGGTGAAAAGCCTTCTGCAATATCGTGGGAGAGGGGAACTGATCGAGTGTTTTTAACAAGGATGGAAAAATGATTTGTTCTAATAAACGACTAAAAAAAAAAAAAGAAATTACTTAAAAATTGAGCATAAGAGAAAAGGCATAACCATGATCAGGTAAATTTGTTTGGAACCCTCGCATGCCAAGCTACCCTAGTCGAATTAATCCGGTTACCATACAACTGAGAAGGAAGTAGGTAAGTCTAGTGTGTGTGTGTGTGTGTGTGTCAGCGATGACTGTTGTGATGGCTGGCTGACTCCACCTAACGCCTGACCATCCGCCAATCACCAAAAAAAAAAAAAAAAAATACCATCCCTCTTTAATCTGTCGTGGGGAGAAAGACGCCTCCCGGGAAATTATCTGACATGTTGTTCTTTTATTTTCTACCCGGCGAGAAATGTGTCTGAACTCCGCCAGGCAACATGTCACCCCTTGTGGGGCACCGCCAGGGATATTTCACTCACAAACAAGTGTCAGTGAGAGAGACTTGTAAACTCTCTATCTCATGTCAATGGGATTATATAGATGATAACCAGAGGTCCTCACTCGATCATGGAATGAGAACGAAAAATGCTGATTGACACAATCAATTGAAGTTCTTTGCTCCTTCATAACAGCACAGAATGAAGGAATCATTTTTATTTTTCCATGGTTGTTTAGGTTATTGGATTTTAGAATCATCGAATTGCCGGTCGGTCATTAAGGCCATCGGCTTGTTATGACAACAGATTAAAAAGATCTTGGCCAAACACTCGAAATGTAATGGTGATATGCAACAACACATGGTTAATGCAGACAGCATACATTGATATGAAAACATGTATAAGAGAAAACTTTCAAAAGATGGAGGTCTCTCACGAGTGTAAAATTCCCTCCCTGTACGTCAAAGATAGGCAAAACAAATAGGTTATCACACACACACACACACACACACACACACACAAAAGCAATGCAAATCTACAGGAGTAAGAGGAAAGATACAGGTGCACGTATGTCACTGAGAAATATCATTTACGTTAACTGTGCCTTTGCTTGTGTCGTGTCATTTATCATAAAAGTAAAACGAGAAGTCGGGGTGTGGAGGAAGGCGAGTCGAGAGCAGAGCAGAGTTACAAACGCGTCACTTCCTGGAAACTGCGACACTTCGTCACAGATTGAGGAGAGGCATGAGTATCTTGCATCATTCATGTAGTCTCTCAACCCTTTATACTACGAACCCCACACAAATAAATGACAAATAAAGATACGTGGTGGTGTGGTTATCGTCGCTGAATACAACTCTGCCAACACGAGTTCGAGGAGCGGGTTCACAGCCCTCCAAAGTCGGCATCAATCCCTCTGGTGGGCAGAAATGATTACCCCAAAGTATAGTTCGACAGACATGGACAGGCTACCTGAAATGGCAGGACAAACGATAGGTGCAAGAGAGTCGGGTATAACAACATCAACCTCATCATTTCAAATCTATGATTCAAAGGATTAAGTCTCAAAAGGACATTCGAATCTAGGTATATATGAATGTTCCCAACAGCATTTGTTTTTTTTTATGTATATGGTGGATGGTTTTCTGTCTAATGTATGAAGAATTAAAGACCGTATTTTTGGTCTAAAAGACGGGGTATGTCAGTGTTAAGGTGCTTTGCTGGTGTTGAAGTGTTACACTGGTGCTGAGGTATCGCGTTGGTCTGAGGTACAGTGTTGGTGCTGAGGTATAATGTTGGTGCTGAGGAGGTACAGTCTTGGTGCTGAGGAGGTACAGTCTTGGTGCTGAGGTATCGCGTTGGTCTGAGGTACAGTGTTGGTGATGAGGTATAATGTTGGTGCTGAGGTATAGTGTTGGTGTTGAGGTGTGGTAGTGTTGGCGCTGAGATACAGTGTTGGTGCTTCAGATGAAGGTGGCGGCGGTGGTGACAGTGAGCCTGTTGGCTGTGGCAGCGGTGGCAGTGGCTGAGGGAAGCCAGGATGACCTGCCCCCAGCAGAGGTGGACGAGAGACTCCAGTCAGCCAGGAGGGAGGAGAGGATTTTCGCCTTCTTCACCACCACCTCCGTCAAGCGCCTCGCTACCACCACCATCACGGCCCTCTCCACCTGCCTCTCCGTCGTAGCTGCCCCATCATGTTCGGGGCGAAGGAGAAAATCACTATTCCAAGACTTCGAGTAAGTGTCCCACTACCTAATCACCTTGTTATAACGAGCAACGGTCTACTATATAACTCGCCACAACAGACTCGCTTCATCCACTTTAACTAATAAACAACCATTCCACTACGAGAGGTAGGTCTTATCAATAGATGTAAACCATAACCACTCCACTAGTGCTAAGATAACTTATAACTTGACCATAACAGAAAGTTGAACGTCGCAGTGGGGGACTCGGGACATCTGTTCGGGAGCCAAGCAGAAGCGGAGGAGCTGTTGGGACCTTCTCCCCTCCGCATCGTCAGGGAGGTGGTGAACGACAGGGAGGGCAAGAAACTCACTGTCTGGTCCACATTCCTAAGCACCCTGACCCTTACCTCCACCTCCTACGTCGCTGGCACCACCGTCACCGCCTCCGCCCTCTGTGCGGCACCGGGGGTTACCTCTGGATGCTTCGGCTAGCAAGGTCGGGGCCTCCCTCCTGCTCCATCCCACACACTCCGACAGATTCCTCTGCTGGGGAGAGATCTCGCACCACTGGGAACAGATCCTAGTGCTGGGGAAGTACTTCCCCCACTGTGACACTCGCCAGTGGTGAGAGGCTTCCCCAGGAGTGGATGTTTATCGCAGTGTCTCGTCACAAAACAAGGGCCTTGGAACGAACCGGACCGGACCAAATGTATGATCACCTTTTGAAATTTTGTAATACATTTACGCTTTTGTTCTCATTTGTTTGGACTCTCTTAACCGTTGATCTAAGTTAGCAAACAATATATATACATATACATCAAGAATTATTATGATTTGTTTCTTTTCTATGCCTCACTCCCAACAGTCTAAGGGCCTGGCTATGTTCCACAACTGAAGCACAGAGAAAGCAATAGAGTGTCGTTCAGCAGATGAGCCCTTTACTTATATGACGTCTGTGATATACTCATAAACACCACAAATGATTAAAAAAAAATAAGATTACGAATAACTGATAATTAGATGATTAGTAGAGGCGCTGGTGTACGAGTCTTCCCTATATTATGACCGCTCGTCCCACAGCCATTCCCCCTCAAAACGAGGTAGCCAGGACTCGGGTTCATGAACCGTAGACTGAAGCTTCAAGACGGAAGCACGACTCGGTAGTTTTGACTCAAAGCTTCAGTCCAGGTTCATAAACTGTAAGTCAAGGCGACACCAAGCAGAGGTGGGGTTCAATACTGTCGAAGGATAGAGAGAGATACTTAACTCAAGTCTCATCTGTACCCAGTTATCTCACTTCAGCTCTGAGACTGACTCATCCAGCCTATTGTCGCTCGATTCCATCGTCTCAATCCTTAGTAATTTCTCCGTTTATGTAAGAGTCTCCTCTCATAGTACCTGTAAACCTGTGCTGTCTCGACCTGTATTTTCTTAACTTCCAGACATCCATCTCTGGCCATCTTGAGTCTCAGTCTGGGACAAGGTTAGCATTTATACGCAGTCTCAGTGCATCTCGGCCGTACTCGACTCTCCCCACCTACAGAAAAGTCCCGAGTCGCCCACCACGTCACAACCCGTGCCTCGCCTTCCAGGACCCTGGACGACACACAACCTGTCGTCAGGAACTGATCACATCGGCCTCTTGCACATGTCCACTCTCCACCACGTCTGCTCCTAAAAATAGCAAACACATAGCGTTGCCAAATCTAGCCGCTGTTTCCATCTAGACAAGGAAAACAAGTTTATTAACATCTATCCTTATCATTACATTACCAGTTATGCCTCTTATCTTAAAATCAGGCTTTTGTGGGGGTCTGTGTTTCCCAAGAGAGAAATTATACAAGGTACTTCTGGTGGTGCCATGAAAACCATCAACCGAAGAAGGCCAAGGCGCAGGCTGCTCCTGTCTCTCTACATAAACCTTCCCAAAGATGCGTTGTTGTGGAGACATCCAGCACTAACAACGTCATTACCACAGATATTTTCTTTTCCTGCCTTGTGATCACGTAATGGAAGCGGCAGCACACACACACACACACACACACACACACACACACACACACATATATACATATATATAAATAGACCCGCGGAAGATCTGTTCTTCTCAGAGTTGCTGGACAGACGTCGAGGTAAGTGGGTACCGCTGTGGTTGGCATGGTAGTTCCCTTGTTACCCAAGTGGAGAGTGACGTCCCCTCGCCCCGCCGCCCCCCCGTGTGGGACCATAGCAATGTGTTCGCGATTTTGCGAAACGCCTTGTGGTGTGTCGGAGGTGCAACTCTGGGTAGTGACCACACGACCCCTGGAGAACGACCATACGACCCTTGAGAACGACCATACGACTCTTGAGAAGACCATGCGACCCTTGAGAACGACCATACGATCCTTGAGAACGATCATGCGATCCTTGAGAACGATCATGCAATCCTTGAGAACGATCATACGACCCTTGAGAACGACCATACGACCCTTGAGAACGACCATACGACCCTTGGCAACGACGGTATTACCCTTGAGCACGACGGTATGGCCTTTAGCCAAACCCTTTAAGATAAGAAAAAGGCCCACCATCGTATCCACGGGTCGTAGTATCGTGCACACAGTTCGTAGAGTCGTACGTCAGAGGTCGTACCTTCGTGTCCGACAGGTTAAAGAGATTAATGTGAACAGGTCGTCACATACTAGACTGGATGAAGAAGTGTGAGGATTTTCAGTTTTCTTTGACTGTGTTACGGTGTAAGCAAAATGTAAGTGGGATGTAAATGTTCATTTCATAACATTCTTGATTTTAAGGTCAGATGTTAAGAATGGAAAACATTCGAGCGCGCGCACACACACACACACACACACACACACACAAGTGTAGAACTCCTTCCTCGTATAGTACAACCCCCTTACAGTACAAACCCCCGTACAGTACAACCCCAACCCGAACAGTATAACCCCTCATCCCGCCCGTACAATCCCGTTCAGTATTACCAGTTAATTACCCACACAAGAGATGGGAACCTACGGATATGGACCTACCTCCCCGTACTGTACAGTTAGCTAATCATATAGAAACCTCAAATTTGAGACTGGTTTGTTGCCCCACAGTTACGACAGATCAGATGCTGGAGTGTTGTTACAATGCTGAGGTGGTGTTGTGTTGGTGCTGAGGTGCTGTTGTGTTGGTGCTGAGGTGTTGCAATGTTGGTGCTCAGGTGTGGTAGTGTTAGCGCTGAGATACAGTGTTGGTGCTTCAGATGAAGGTGGCGGCGGTGGTGACAGTGGGCCTCTTGGCTGTGGCGGCGGTGACGGTGACTGGGGACCAGGATGACTTCCAGAAGGACGTCAAGGCTGACCTACCCCCAACAGAGGCGGAGGAGAGACTCCAGTCAGCCAGGAGGGAGGAGAGAGTCTTCGCCTTCTACACCACCACCTCCGTCAAGCGTCTTTCTACCACCACCATCACGGCCCTCTCCACCTGTCTCTCCATCACTAACCCAGCTCCTGCTTGTACTGGCCGACGGAAGAGGGCCTTCTTCAACAGCCTCAGGTCAGTTCACCCTTTATGCCTTTCTGATGTGCAATCTCCAGTGATTATCATGTGACTAGTGCCCCACTGAGCAGGTCCCCTTCCTCCTACCCAACCACACCATTCAGAAAGGCCCCGTCCTCCCGAACCACATTGTTCAGTAGGGCTTCCTCCTCCCAAACCACACCATTCAGCAGGGCCCCTTGTTCCCCATCCACACCATTCAGCAAGGCCCTCCTCCTCCCTGCCAGCAGACTGGAGAGTATTTCGAACGGCTTCCTGCTTGCCACGTTTCTCCTCCGACTGTTCATTATGTGCTCCTTTTCACGTTTCTTAGAGAAATACATGAGTTCTGTTGACATCTTTTGTACGCATCTCTACGATACGTTGCAATCTCACGCTACATCGACGGCTTCCCTCCGTATACCGATCCATTATGACAGGCACATACAGAATCTGTTTTCGAAGATGTCAAGCTTTCAGTCGTTTCATTCACTCGTAATGATTCATAGATTTCCCGTTCGTAATAAATGTAAGGAAATTAGGGCTGCTGAAGACGGTCGAAGCTATAAGGAACGAGAGCAATGGTAGATTTCATGGTAGTAGTATGTCTGCGGTAGATACTTAGTACTTTACCTCAGTCATGGCTCCAGTAGAGCCTGAGTGTATGCAGGAGCCATGGAGGTGGTGTTGACAATAAGTTCCGTATGGTGGCCAAGCGAGGGGAAGAACTACCGTCGAGAAGGGAAATAATTAAGTTACTGTTCATGATATAAGATTGGTGACAGCTGCTGCTACTGAGGGGTTGGGGGGAGGATGTGACAACAGAGCAGGGTTGGTCGTAGTCTGTGTTGATGGTGAAGGTCTGGGAGGGGGAGTCAGTTCACGACCAAACAAACACGTACAGCGAATCGGTGACGCTTCAACAGCGAACCAAACCCCCGACGAACAAATAGGTTTTACGCACCAATGAGTCTTGAATCTCAACTGTCCGATTCCATTAGAAAAAAGAAAGAATATTCTTAATCAAACTCTGTTTCTATTCTAGGTATAGTCATTTCTAAATGCGTCTAGAGAAAGAGTTTTATCAGCATAGAAGAGCTAACCAGAATGTCATCTCCGCCAAACAGTTTCCCTAACTTACCGGAGACGGTGCCTGACCAGCTACTAGGGAGCCAAGCAGACGCGGAGGAGCTGGAGGTCCCATCCTCACGCATCGTCAGGGAGGTGGTAAACAACAGGGAGGGCAAGAGAATCACTATCTGGTCCACAGTCTCGAGCACCCTGACCCTCACCTCCACCTCCTACGTCGCTGGCACCACCGTCACCGCCACAGCTCTCTGCCTTGCGCCTGGGCTCACTGCAGGATGCTTCGGCAAGTAGTGAGGACCTACACACACAGACACACACACACACACACACACTGTGGCAGGTTCTGACAGTGTGGGTATCCCCTTGCACTGGGAGAGACCCGTGTTGGGTAGCTTGCCCTACCACTGGCAAACTACTCCACCAAAGCCAGAGGATCGATCCACAGGGAAAGATTGTGGAAGAAAACGAAAATATATGATATTCTGCCTAATGTCATACATTCTTGGTTATTCTGTAATATAAGTTTGGACTCTCTTTTTCATTCCCTCTCCATGTACTCAAGTTGTTAATAAATATTTAAGTATTTCTCATGAGTTTAAGTATATATATCTCAGCCTTTCATAGGGAGTGGAGGCATTAGCGTGTTTACAAGGCAAAGAAATTGTCATCAGAAATCGGCAATTTTCTCGCTACATCTGCCTCGCTAACACTTCGTGACTCGCTCGTCTGCCCCGACATGACAATATGTTATTTTTTTCCACTGTGGTTCTGCCTCTGAATATCACTTCACTCATTCAAGAGGCAAACTTGAGAACTCAAGTACATCCTAAGTTCAGAGAACAATTTAGCCCCTTCCCCAGTTCTCATAATTGGTTTCGGTGCATTATTACATGACAGCTAGAGACTAAGTGTGAACGAATGTGGCCTTTGTTGTCTTATCCTAGCGCTACCTCGCACACATGAGGGGGGAGGGAGTTGTTATTCCACGTGTGGCGGGGTGGCGATGGGAATGAATAAGGGCAGATAGTATGAATTATGTACATGTGTATATATGTATAAGTCTGTGTGTGTATATACATGTATACATTGAGATGTATAGATATGTATATTTGCGTGTGTGGACGTGTATGTATATACATGTGTATGTGGGTGGGTTGGGCCATTATTTCGCCTGTTTCCTTGTGCTACCTCGCTAACGCGGGAGACAGCGACAAAGCAAAATAAATAACAAATATATATATATATATATATATATATATATATATATATATATATATATATATATATATATATATATATATTTGTACGACCATACACCCATTTCTCGACCAGCTCCGAGAGGAGGATGAACAGATGGGTTGCCTGTGGGCCGACTGTCTTACCTAGAGTTTGAAACCCTGGCGGACATGCTCTTGATTCATCAAGTTAAAGATGTATAAAGTCTACATAGACGAGATGAAGCCTAAGACACATTTCATTCCTCCATCTCATAACCATATCTTAATGATCACATACGGATACAGATGTAACTCATTTGAGATTCCCTTTGAATCATATGGCGTTACTGCATCACTCACATCGCACTGTTGCAATTTGTAACGGTCTGTGTGAACAACATGTGGAAGGACATGTATTTATACATATCTGATACCTCGTCTTCCTGCACGTTAGTAACACGTGTGTGTGTGTGTGTGTGTGTGTGTGTAGCATTGATATTTCACTTTTGTTGCTAAACACAATTATCGCATTTCAGGATATATGAGTTACCTTACCACAAATAAAAGGTGCAGAACTTTTGATTTTTATTCTTTGTTAAAAAAAAAAAAGCACATATGTACACGGGGAAGAGAGTCCAACATAGAAAATACTCAAGAAATAAAAACCATCTTGTCATGGTATGTGATCAGTGGCCCTCCCCTGACCTCAACCACTGTGGTGGTGGAGCTACCCACTACTGGGAACTGTCACAGTGGTGGAGAGCTCTCCACTGCAGGGGATCCGTGACTGTGGTAGGAGGAGGTGTTCCCCCCACACTACCTGCCAAAGCACCCTGCAGTCGCCCCTGGCGCCGAACAGAGGGCGGAGACGGTGACGGTGGTGCTAGCGACGTAGGAGGTGGAGGTGAGGGTCAAGGTGCTCGAAATTGTGGACCAGATGGTGAGTCTCTTGCCCTCCCTGTCGTTCACCACCTCCCTGACGATGCGGGAGGGAAAGGCAGAAGGCCCCTCCTCATCTTGGCTGCCCTGCAGTTGCTCCGACACTGGCTCTGACAAGACCTCAAGACTTCTGTTAGGTGGGGAGAGAAAGGGTAGAGACCTTGACTATCAGGAATCACACAAACACGCCCTCGAGACCTCCTTCCCACACGAACGTACATACACCAAGTTGATGGCAAGGGAAGTGGAGGAACGTTATGTCACAGTAAGACACTAACCTCAGACCATTTATCAGTGACTTCTTCCTTCGACCAGTGCAAGCAGGAACGGTGTTAGCGATGGAGAGGCAGGTGGAGAGGGCCGTGATGGTGGTGGTAGCGAGGCGCTTGACGGAGGTGGTGGTGAAGAAGGCGAAAATCCTCTCCTCCCTCCTGGCTGACTGGAGTCTCTCGTCCACCTCTGCTGGGGGCAGGTCATCCTGGCTTCCCGCAGCCACTGCCACCGCCGCCACAGCCAACAGGCTCACTGTCACCACCGCCGCCACCTTCATCTGAAGCACCAACACTGTATATCAGCGCCAACACTACCACACCTCAACACCAACACTATACCTCAGCACCAACATTATACACACCTCAACACCAACACTATACCTCAGCACCAACATTATACCTCAGCACGAACACTATACCTAAGGATGGACAATGCTTTGCCTCAGCACCTGCACAGCATGACAGAGAGTAACTCACTTCACAATGAAGACTGCATCTCAGACACATTTGAGAACTAGAGGCACATGATAATGTAAACAGCACACATGCTGACCATGAGAGATGTATTGTTGAGTGATGATCATTTTTCCCCCAAGAACATGGAAAATATTCACTTCGATGATAGAGTGAGCTAGATTAACCACTAATATGCGGCCATGCACTTGGTATCCTTTAACTTATATCACTTAAGATGAGAGACATGGATGAGTAAGCAGTAGATAAACATGTGTCATATATCCCCCACACTATGAAAGAACATTGAGAGTAGGAGCCATGTGGTATATGGTGGACGACGTGATGTAAATGAGGTATAGGGTGGTGAGGGGAGAGGACGTGATTATGAAGTATGTGATGCGGTGTGTGGGGGAACATTATTATGATGTATATTGGGGCGATGTAATGTTTATGTGGTATATGGTGGACGACGTGATCTTTTAAAGAAATGAATAGGTATCTTTCTCCTGATCCTGACGGGAAACGTTTTCCGCGGATCCTCTCCTGTCACAGGAAACCATAGCTGTCTACTGTGACTGAAAACATGGTCGTCTGCTGTGACTGAAACCATGGTAGTCTACTCTGACTGAAACCATGGTTGTCTTACTTTGACCGAAACCTTAGCAGTTTATTGTGACTGAAACCATGGTAGTCTAGTGTGATTGAAACCATGGCGGTCTACCATAGTTCTTTCCAGCTCTGCTATAAGATCTCGACAATATACCATGATTTCCTCCATCCATGGTATGGGTCTGCCATTTCTCCTGACATTTGTGGTAACACCTTCCCCAACACTGATGCCAAGTAACATGGAGGTTGTAACGCTGTGTTGAGTGGCAAAACATAGTATTGTGCATGGCAATACAGTCCTATACAGTGTAATGCACTGCTGTGTAATAGGATACAGTGTAGTGGAATAACTTAAAGAAGCGGGGAAGTGAATTTGCGGTGGTGTCAAATGCAAAGCTGTTCGTTTCTTATGCAAGGGACGACAATGGTCTATTCAGCACGGTATCAGGTCCCCAGTGTGTGGCCCTGATCGCCTGATGCATCCCTTAGAGCTTCTCAGGAGACGGCTGAGGGAGGGCCCGAGGCCATGGGGGCACTACGAGGTACAAGGGTTATCCACCAACCTTGTCGTCCAGGGACACTCAGAAAAGCAATGGCTGCTGCAGAGGCTATATATACGTGCACTGGCCCCATCTTGTCCCGCTGACTAGGTCAGGAAACCTTGCATCATCGCCTGCGGCCCTTCGGGAACGCATACTCTCCCCCAGGACAACAAGCTAGGGCAAATTAGGTCCCATGTGTGTCCTACAGGCCAAGGTGCTCCTCTGTAAGAGATTTCGTCAGTCTAATTTCCCTCAAATGACTGACTAATGGCATTTACATCAGCGGAAAGCACGGTATAATTCACGCTGTTGATACCGGATTAGCGGATAGATTTTCCTCCTCGTTGTGGATATTTTTAGAAAGGCACTTATACTTAAGTGCTGGTCCTCTTTGCGATCTTCTTCAGGGAGGACAGGGTGCGCGTACTCAGTTACGTCTTCGGCTGCGGTGGAGAATAGACTATGGAAGGTCACTGAAAGGATGTAGAACTCAAGGTCGAGGGTCGAGGCAGAGGTAGAGAAGGAGAACACACACAAGACTGCGGGAAGTAAGAGATTCATGTGTGAGTCTGGGAGAGCTGAGTGAAAGGTGACAAGAAGTAATAAATCTTGTGTATCAAGGGTCGTGTGTGTGTGTGTGTGTGTGTGTGCGTGTGACAGAGGACGGAGGTGAGATGTTGCGTCACTACAGCAGGAGAGAATGTAGAGAGAGAGAGAGATACACACACATTAAATCCAGGTGTCCGGGAATGTAAGGGGTATTTACGAGATACAGAGAATCTTTAGTTCACGAAGTTGTACCGGATATCATACCATGTACAGAAGGTTGAAAGGTTGTGTGACTACAGAGAAGGTTCTGTATATATCCATACAATACAGCTATATAGTTACACACACACACACACACACACACACACACACACGTCTAGGCCAACACAAACACAGAGAGAGAGAGATTTCCATGAACTTTATTCCTCTGGATCATGAACAATGTATAGCATTAAGAGCGCTGTAATGTACAATGAAGATACGTCACAACTGAATTATTCTGTTCCTCCTCAAACATGATGAAAAAGTTGTGTACAAGCAATACTCAGGTAAACACTGGTTGTAATACCTTGACATCTGTGACAACTGTTGTTAAACCGCCTGCAGCATCTGCTGTACAGGAAATAATCTCTATAATCATCACTACATAGTTAACTACTGTCATTAGAGAATATAAATCAATAATGCTCTGCAGTGTTCAGACACGTCTCTCTGGCTCAGGCTAGAGACAACGTTGCTTCGTAGTGCATACGATACATGTCTACATGTATGTATACACGCAAAGACCTACATCAAAATGTCAGAACACTTGTATCACAGGGTAACGAAAGATCATGTCTTATGATGAAAGGTCCAGAGTGAAGTTTGAAAGTGGTAGATGATAAAGTCCCAAAAAACAGTGTAAGGACACGTGAGAATATATGTGTATGAACGGAAAGTCTCTTGAAATAAAATGCACATTTGTGAAAGTAGAATATGAAGAAGATCAGGAGGAGGAAAGTGGAAAATGAAATAGAAAAATAGTCGTTACAATGTCTTTAATCAATGCAAGAAAGTGTGTAGAGACGTTTGATGAGCAGGATTCACAGCAAGATAGAACAACCATGAACAACAGAACTCACGTCACTCACATAGTTGCATCAAGTAATTAGTTTTTGGTATAACAAATAGAACAAAACATAGTTACTTCTATGTATATAGCTACACACTTTTATCATACAATATTTACTCTAATTTATATATATATATATATATATATATATATATATATATATATATATATATATATATATATATATATATATATATATATATATATATATATATATATATATATATATATATATATATATATATATATATAATTCTAAAGCCTAATTCCATTAATTGCTAGATTTAAGCCACCACCAGTCCACCAGGGAGAAATGGCCTCTTGTCTATAACTAAGGTTGATGAAGAAGGCCATCTTCTTCACCCTGTGTGGTGTCGTCAGGGAGGCGGGCACAGGCGGATGTCTACGGCCCGTCTCCTGCTGAAGCATTTGGAGTCACTGGAGAGGGTGATGATCACATAGGTCTTCTGAAGCCCCCGCCATCATGAGGCTTCACGAGACTAGCTGGCTTATTTCTTGTCAGAGTAGCCGTAGTTGGAGGAGCCGTAGATGGAGGAGGAAGCGGTGTCGGAGAGCGAGGGTTTCTTGCGTACCGGCTTCGAGTTCTTCCTGCAGTTGATGATGAAGAGGAGCTCCTTGCACAGTTCCTCGCTGAACGAGACCTGAGGACGTGACCAGATGTAAGAGGTGTGCGTGTGTGTGTGTGTGAGTTAGTGTAACAAGGACGAACGTGTTCGATAATACTTAAAAAAGACTTAGCTTCTTACACAGAGAGACTTAGATTACTCACAAGACATGACGTAAGGAAGGAACAACACAGACTAAAAGGTCCTCTCGCTCATCTGATACTTCGAAGAAAACCTTCCACACACAAGGCGCCAACGGCGCGAACCCTGCATCCGTGAGAAGAGACTCACTCCACACGAACTTCATGCCACCACCTTCAGTTCTGGTCTTCGACAGTAGCCTCCACACACACACACACACACACACACACAGAACGTCCTGCACCATAGAATCACAACCACACACACACACACACACACACACACACACATACACTCACCCCATCGTCAGTAGCCAGCTTCCTCGCCTTCCACATGAACTCGCAGCAGGCAGTGACGCAGGCCAGGACGATCCCGCCCACCATCACCACGAAGACGCCGCCCACGTTCTCCAGACCCAACTCTGCAGCCGAGGCTGCGTCCTTCTTCTCTTCCCTCTGCAGCAGGAGGCCATGGGATCAATGTGGGGGGGAAGAGAGCTAAGGCCTTTAGGAAGTCTAGTTTGGGTGGGGGAAGAGAACCAGGACCTTCAGCAAGCCAAGGGTGAGTGGGAAGAGAACCCTGGCCTTCCTGAAGCGACAGTTTAGTGACGAGAGACAAAAAACTCTCGGGAAATCAGCTAAATATGGGCTAGGAACAGTCCAGCCAGAAGGACCTGTATTAAGGGGAACAATGCTATAGGAAACGACAGGTTCAGGTCAACAGATGTCATTGATGTAGGTGACACAGAACAAGACCAACGAGGAGGCAGTGAGTAAGGGAACTATGAATCAAGACAACCAGGCGAGCTGTGAGTCAGGGAATGTGGAACAAGAGACCCCACTGTTGCTGCTACACGTTAAGGAACGTGGAACAAAACCCACGAAGGTATTTTGATTTGACTCAGACTTATGGCAGAGTTTACAGAGAAGCGAAGAGTGTGTTAAGAGTGTTTAGTGTGAAGGAACACCAACCGGAGTAGGGAGAGTGTGTGAGAGTATGTATGGTGCGAATGGAAGCCTTATGGAGTTTAAGGAGTGGCTTATCTGCACATTGGTAATGTACAGTAATACCAAGATGCGTTATACACACTGAAGCTATGATGTGACAATGGTAACACGTTACGAATCATGGATGAGGGTTTAGCATCAATGTTACGAAAGTGATAAGAGACAGGGACTTGAAAGAGAAGGTCATTATACATTAGAATAGTTTAGTAAAGGATCATAATCTAAATATTTTGACATATCGACAACAACATAACGACACTCGAGTACATAAAAAGAATCAAAATACACATGAAGAAAATGGGAACTCTGAAGGGAGTTTCTAAAGGGGAATGGGGAATCATTGAGGCAATATATATAGAAAATTGGTATGTTAGGTTTGGTCCTTCCTTATTTAATGGCGGAGGTGGGTAGAAGGGAACTCAAGCAAACGTGTTGAAACTTAGGGAAATTATTGAGTAACAAGTGGAATGTTTTTTGTGTGTAAGAATTGTCTCTGTGAGTATTAAGACAGTCACTGGGGTCTCTGGAGCGTCTCTGGGGAGTGAAAACCGTCTTTGGGGTGTAAAAATCGTCTCTGGGGTGTGAGGACTTTTACGGTATGGGAACCATCTCTGGGGAGTGAGGACAAAGTGTACTGACTGCGTATGTAGTGTGAAGACTGTCTGGGGGGTAGGAAGATTGTCTCTGGGGTGTAAAGACTGTCTGGGGGTTAGGAAGATTGTCTCTGGGGTGTGAAGACTGTCTGGGGGTTCGGAAGATTGTCTCTGGGATGTGAAGACTGTCTGGGGGTAGGAAGATTGTCTCTGGGGTGTGAAGACTGTCTGGGGGTAGGAAGATTGTCTCTGGGGTGTGGAGAGTGTCTGGGGGTAGGAAGATTGTCTCTGGGATGTGAAGACTGTCTGGGGGTAGGAAGATTGTCTCTGGGGTGTGAAGACTGTCTGGGGGTATGAAGATTGTCTCTGGGGTGTGAAGACTGTCTGGGGGTACAGGGACTTTCTCTCCAGGGTGTGAGGACCGTATCTGGGGAGGATGAGGACGTGTGTGGGACCATTCCCCCTTGACAATACTGTTTACACAAGGTCAAGACACCTGGCTACTCACCTGCTGCCTTGGCTTTCAGCCCAACCCCCTGCACTAGGCAGGTGGTGGAATCCATACCTTCAAGCACCCCTTCATCAGGCAGTTCACAAGCACTCCCGTGTATCTAGTGCTTGAGGCAGTAGTAATGCATGTTCTACCTTAACCCTTTCCTGGACTGTTGTCTCATTCAACTGTGTCATTGATTAGTGTCTTTCACCTTAGTAAAGTGTTCACATTTCTTTCAATTTTAGTATTTTTTATCATTTATCTATCTTCAGTTTACTCCCCCAAGCCTCCATATTCTTTCTCCCACTTCTAACTATTGTACAACATTTCTAACTAAGTATGTACAAGGGTTATCTAATTCCTCTTTGTTTAGTTTGTCTCGTGTCTGTCATTCTGTCATGAAAGTGTGTGTTCTACTGGCCCACAGAAGACTTGAATTGCATCCACACCAGACTGGAGATTACTGGATAATCTCTCTCTCTCTCTCTCTCTCTCTCTCTCTCTCTCTCTCTCTCTCTCTCTCTCTCTCTCTCTCTCTCTCTCTCTCTCTCTCTCTCTCTCTCTCAACGTGAAAAAACACATCAAATCAGTGTAGTCGGTAACATTAATGCATAACTTCCTACAGAGCCACATTGTCATATCCCGCGCAATCTCGACACATCTTCCATCCTTATGGCAGAAGGACAATAAAACAAAGTCCCTTTTGAGTCACTCATATAAGTACACCTCTGGAATTTAGCCAAACACAGAAATTTCTAGTTTTTTTTCACATATCTGTGAAATACGTGTAGGCAGAGGGAATTGATCAACACTTCACCACCTGACAGCAGAGAGAAGACCATAAAGTGAATCATCTTCTCGAAAGATATCATAAAAATATATATATCTTTTTTTTTTTGGGGGGGGGCCACGCCCCCTGGCTGATATTGAATTTTCTGAAGGAAAAAAACGCAAAATGTGTGGCAGGTATTCTTTCTTTCACTTGTTATTAATGTGACATCGACCCTCCGTCATATGAAGAAGAGATGGTTCTACCCTAAGAACACTGTTCTTGTGTTCTCTTGCAGCAGGTGAACGTGACATAACACTAGCAGGTCTTTCGTTCCTCCTGTTCTTCGACTGAGGTAAGAGCGAACACTACCGCCAGAGATATCAAGATGAACAGCGCACAATGACAGTGGGAGACGCCTCCTTGTCTCTACTGACCAGGTCAAAGTGTGTGTGTGTGTGTGTGTGTGTGTGTGTGTGTGTGTGTGTGTGTGTGTGTGTGTGTCTTACGGTCTCACTATATCATTATCTATGTAAGCAAATATACATTAGCATTCACTATGAATACAAAAATGTACTACTAAACATGTATTCTATGACACTAGCACACGTCAGTTATCAGATACAAGTATGTATGAATGTTACAAGTAATCTTATCCAGCCTAAGAGAAAGCATCTAACACTAAAGACACGAATTGGTTTAATGCATTCAGACCGTCGCTGAGGATGGCTAGATTGGTCAGGAAACAGAGAAATTCTTCGTATGTTTCCAGTATGACTTAGTATGATTGCTTCCCATTCGATTACCAAACCTCACCTTCACGGACCACTCACTGACAGATACTTGAAGGCTACCAGCCTTCCAAGGATCTTCTTCGAGCGAAACGTCGAGGACCACCTTCCCAGTTGGTCTTTGAGATCCAAGCGAATCTTTGGCGACCATACGGTAGATATCCAGGAACCAAACCCATGTATGCCTTCAAGAACCACCTTCCAGTTAGCCCTCCTGAGACGCCTCTTACTTGATTTTAGATTGTAACTTCCCCCAAACCATGAACCTCTAGCTACTGGAAGGACCTTCCAGAAACACACCCCTTTACATCATGAAGAACCTTCTCTTGACTGACCTTGGAGAACCACATTTTAAGAAACCCTAAAACGACCATTTTCTTTAGTTTACTTTCGAGTTCCACACTCGAATAGCTATTTAAAGACCAGCTTATAGTATATCCCTCTGATACACCAACCAGAATTCATCAGGAAAGCTGATCGTACAGCTATCAGCATTCCAGTTTTTTTTTGTCTATATTACCCTAACTATCAAGCTATGATTAGGGTAGAAATATCTGTTTAGACACTCTTGATAAAAGGTTCAAGTCTTTGAAGTTTGGAAGGAATTGATGCTTTATGACAATCCCTCTAATGATAGCAGCCCATATACCACAACTTATTTCCTCAACTATTTAAGGATGTAAACTATCTACAGATGTCCTGCCGTGAACCTTCGTATCTTTGGTCTACCACTTATGTGTGACGTAACTACTCTTACGTTCCTCTGGTTACATACGGTATTACGACTTTACATAGTACCGGAGACGTACCTTAAAGCATAACTCGGATTGTTTGAAATTTTCTAAATGGAGCGGATCAGTCGACACGCGCCAGTGACCCATTCGCAACACTCTGTTGTTGTTTCGAGATAAAACATAAGATGGACGCCTCGCTATAGGGGCCGTATATGAGGCGATTTTATTGGTTCAGATGAGAAGATAATGACGTAATACGTATTTCTAAATAAAGTGTGATAAAAATTCTTTTGGACGTGCGTAAACCTCAGGTTATTACGATTTCTTGCTACGGTTTGTTTATACTTAAAGTTCCTTTCAATACAAGTGTTCAAAAACTCGATTCCTGGAACAGACGTAACAAAAGACAGGCGCATCCTGTACACTTAAAGGCGCTGGTGTATGAAAGGTAGTTATAAGATATCTTTACCGAAACACATCATAGTTTTATAGCTTCGCTATCCCAAAATCCTCTGTTTCTATCGTTTTGCGTCTGATGTGTCACACACAGAGATCGCTCAGCCTAACATAGACTTCTAACATTTCTAACATCGAGAAACAGACTCCGAAATGCTGTAAAACCCTGACTTCCATCCTATCTCTCTTTCTCTGTGTGGACAGAAGCCTTTGTCGTCCTCCAGTTGACTAAGTGCAGGAGGATCCTCCTGAAGCCGACGACGACGTGTCTGGTGGCCCCCTGATGGTGGAGGAGCAGCCGTTCTCCTCCCATCACTTCCTGACGGAGTAGCCGTAGTTGACGCCGTAAGGCCCGTAGGTGAAGAGGGGCTGCTCCGGTGTGGAGGGTGTCTTCTTCCTCACGGGCTTCGTGTTGCCCGAACACTTGAGGATGAACTTGACCTCATTGCTCAGCTCATCGCAGAACGACGCCTGGAAACAGGACTCACGTTAACAGGTGGTTTGGACCTGAGCAGTGTCTGGTTGCTGTCCACAACACCAGCTGTGTCAATCATAACTACAAGATGGATGTATGTGAGGAAAACACTCGACCATATGTCAATGTACGATTTTGTCTTTCTTTTTTTTTTTTCCAGCGATTGTTTATAGTCAGCCAATGTGCTATACTTAGCACTTAGAGAGTTAACCTTAAAGTTAATAATATGTTAAGTTGTCAGGCACAAGCATGCAGATGGGTCAAGTCCAACGCATCTCCGCGAGACCAATAAATACAAAGACACAAAAATACAAAGAAACAAAAGAAAAACAATGTTTCCTTCTTAAGGACGGAGACAATTAATCTGCGCTACTAATACCTTAGAACGCATAGCAATCTATTACTAGGGATAAAGTATTAATATTCATACTAAAATGAAGCACCGTACTTTGCCTAAGTAGACAAAAAGTTTTGCAAACATGGTATGAAATACATCACGTCACATTTCTGTCTAATGTATCATGTATCACCATGTAGTGTGTTTTGTATAATGAACCTTCCGCTAATTGCTGAGGTTCATTTCGTTAATGTGGTATCAATTTTCGTTTCAGAATGGTGACTTGAAGTTTGGGATCTAAGGGACTTGCGTGTACTCGTAAAACTGAGCGTTGGAATGTCGTAAAGTTCTTATCTATATACGTAGAAGGCGTGTGTGTGGCGGACACCCATCAACACATATGTTGGTCGTCTACGGCGATGGTGCTCTTTCAGGCACCAGGTTACTGAAACCTGGGCTGCTGTTTAAGTGGTCCATTCGGAACACTTGAAATGGCGTTATGTGTATAAACGTCCATAGAAATTATTTTGAAAAATAAAATAAGAATTGTTTCTTTGCCTCTTCATATGACACCATGTTTGCATAACTTTTCTAATGTTCCTTGTATGTCTAAGGTAACGTAGGAGTTAGTTCCACCTTCAGCTAATTTCTTTGATGTATAAGGAAACTAGAAGGTCACTGAATCTCATGATACGTATAGCGAATAAGGGTCGCACGTGAGACGGAGAGAGTGGATCAAGACATGTGTGTGAGGGATGTGAGGGGTGGATGGCGCGCGCGCGCACGCACGTGTATGAAGGACCACCACCCTTTCCCTACCTCTACGCACACGAGACTCTCTCTCTCCCCTCTCGAGGGAAACTAACCCATTATAACACACGTGGTTAAGGACGAACAAACTCAGACCACGTTAGACTTGGCTTTTAAACGCCACACGTGCACTGGCCACGTAGCAGGACCTGAGGTATACTTACGCTCTCGTCTGTGGCGAGCTCCCTGGCGTTCCACATGAACTCACAGACGGCCATGAAGGCGGCGACGCCCATCCCGCCGATGAGGACGACGAAGACGCCGCCCACGTTGGCCAGACCCAACTCAGCAGCGCCGCTGGACTTCTTGGAAGACGCCTCCCGCTACCCGAGCAGACACGGTTAGTGCTGGCGTGTGGCAGGTGTGTGTGTGTGTGTGTGTGTGTGTGTGTGTGTGTGTGGTGGACGTAGTATTAGGTCTTTGGTGGTGTTGCTGGAGGAGTAGTGGTGGTGGTGTTGGAGTAGTAGTGATGGTGGTTGTGGTGGGGAATGGTGATGATGGTTGCTGGGGGAGGAGGAGGGGGAGGGTTAGTCTAGGGGGAGATGGAAGGGTTGATCTAGGGGGACGGCGGCAGGGGTTGATCTAGGGGGCGGCGGCAGGGGTTGATCTAGGGGGACGGCGGCAGGGGTTGATCTAGGGGGACGGCGGCAGGGGTTGATCTAGGGGGCGGCGGCAGGGGTTGATCTAGGGGGACGGCGGCAGGGGTTGATCTAGGGGGACGGCGGCAGGGGTTGATCTAGGGGGCGGCGGCAGGGGTTGATCTAGGGGGCGGCGGCAGGGGTTGATCTAGGGGACGGCGGCAGGGGTTGATCTAGGGGGACGGCGGCAGGGGTTAGGTTAGGCTAAGGCTACAGAGGTTGATTTGGGGGGGGTGGTTGGTCTAGGGGTGTGGGACGGCGGCAGGGGTTGATGTAGGGGGGGCGGCAGGGGAGTAGGGGCAACAGAAACATAGGGCGTAAGCGTCTTTGTAAGTCTGGACACCCTGGGGCACTCTGGCGTATGTGGAGGACACATGTGGAGGGACGTGGGAGAAAAAAAAAATATATCAAAAGTTTTCTTCATTAGAACAAAAAACTTAGAAGCAGTAACGAGCGACTCGTGGGTAGTTGGTAGTTTATGTGAAGGTCACACTACAGGTCCTTAACTACAGCAGGATACGTGGATGAGTCTACAGCAGGATACATGGATGAGTCTACGGTTGGATACATGGATGAGTCTACGGTTGGATATATGGGCGAGTCTACGGTTGGATACATGGATGACACCACGGTAGGATACATAGGTAACGGCACAGTAATAGACACAGGTAACACAGCATCAGTATACATGAGCTGCAGCAAACGAGAATACATAAGTGACACCATATTCGAATACATGGGTGATACAGCGGCAGGATACATGATCGACAACAAAGCAAGGTATAAAGATAACACCAGATAAGGATACGTGGGTGACACTGAAGCATCATGTAAGGCTAAAAACACAGCAGGAATCACAGCAGGATATAGGGACTGTAATGCAGCTGGACACGTGGATGGTAGTGCAGCTGGACACGTGGATGGTAGTGCAGCTGGACACGTGTATGGCAGTGCAGCTGGACACATGTATAGCAGTGCAGCTGGACACAGGGATGGCAGTGTAGCTGGACACATGGATGGTAAAGCAGCTGGACACATGTATAGTAGTGCAGCTGGACACATGTATAGTAGTGCATCTGGACACATGGATGGCAGTGCAGCTGGACACATGGATGGTAAAGCAGCTGGACACATGGATAGTAAAGCAGCTGGACACATGTATAGTAGTGCATCTGGACACATGGATGGCAGTGCAGATGGACACAGGGATGGCAGTGCAGCTGGACACATGGATGATAGTGCAGCTGGACACATGTATAGCAGTGCAGCTGGACACAGGGATGGCAGTGCAGCTGGACACATGGATGTCAGTGCAGCTGGACACATGTATGGCAGTGCAGCTGGACACATGGATGGCAGTGCAGCTGGACACATGCATGGCAGTGCAGCTGGACACATGGATGGCAGTGCAGCTGGACACATGTATGGCAGTGCAGCTGGACACATGGATGGCAGTGGAGCTGGACACATGTATGGCAGTGCAGCTGGACACATGGATGGCAGTGCAGCTGGACACATGGATGGTAAAGCAGCTGGACACATGGATAGTAAAGCAGCTGGACACATGGATGGCAGTGCAGCTGGCCACATGGATGGTAAAGCAGCTGGACACATGTATAGTAGTGCAGCTGGAGACATGGATGGCAGTGCAGCTGGACACATGTATGGAAGTACAGCTGGACACAAGGGATGGCAGTGCAGCTGGACACATGGATGGCAGTGCAGCTGGATACATGGATGGCAGTGCAGCTGGACACATGGATGGCAGTGCAGCTGGACACATGTATAGCAGTGCAGCTGGACACAGGGATGGCAGTGCAGCTGGACACGTGGATGGTAGTGCAGCTGGACACATGGATGGCATTGCAGCTGGACACATGGATGGCAGTGCAGCTGGACACATGGATGGCAGTGCAGCTGGACACATGGATGGCAGTGCAGCTGGACACAGGGATGGCAGTGCAGCTGGACACATGGATGATAGTGCAGCTGGACACATGGATGGCAGTGCAGCTGGACACAGGGATGGCAGTGCAGCTGGACACATGGATGGCAGTGCAGCTGGACACATGGATGGCAGTGCAGCTGGACACATGGATGGTAGTGCAGCTGGACACATGGATGGCAGTGCAGCTGGACACATGGATGGCAGTGCAGCTGGACATATGGATGGCAGTGCAGCTGGACACATGGATGGTAGTGCAGCTGGACACATGGGTGGCAGTGTGACAGAAACTTGCATGACACATAGACGACATATTTGTGGCATAGTTTCTCATGTTCAGGACAGTGGAGGTGAGAACAATGAGAGGAGAATCCAGGAAATGATCAGTTGGATGCAAACCTACGTATCTAAACGTCCAGCAGTTGGAATGTAAGTACGTTATATCAGGAGGAACACCAGGGTAAGATGAACACGAGCTAAAAGTTCTCGTTAACTGTGACTGCTTGGCAGGTCTACCGTATTAGTCAACTCAAGCACACATGCACATGCATTACATGATCATGCATGCACAGGTACACAAGCACGGAGCTGCCCGCCCTGCATGCTCGGAAAGACTTGGTGTGCAAAGCTGGAAGCAGGAGATAGTGAGGGTCCGGGAGGGACGGAGGAGGGAAGAGAAGTCTTCAGAGAGATATCGTGTTCACACGAGAGAGAAAAGATGGAAAAGAGGTGAAATAGACTTTGGGATGGTGAAGGGTGATGCCCAGGTTGGGATAATGGTGTAAGGTACTACAGAACACAACAGCGACGTAAAGGAATAACATACACCCTAGAATGAGAAGTGGTCATAAAGGTGTGTACACATGCCAGTAACGACAATGTCTGAGGAGACAATCGAGGCGAGATTAGCTGAGGCAGATGTACTGACCAGCGCTGAATGTGTACGGGGAAGTCATTAGAGGTGGCGATAGGCAAATGAAGACGAAGTATTTCTTTAAGGTCCCCTACCTGTAAAGGAAACTAGACAAGTTATACCGCCAATAGAGAGGGGGAGGGTGGAGGACTGAACAATCAAGGCTAAAGGAATGAAAGGGGAGGAGGGAGGGTCTTCAGGAAATGAGACCTTGTGGCAGATAGGAGGTGCAGAGAGTTGGGGGACAAGACTTCAAACATGAAATCTTCGGACCATATGTTAAAAACCTAAAGCATACGGTGCAGAGGCTATAGCAACGGAGGACCTTAAGACGGTGCTGAAGCCGGAGATTGGGCGGAGTGGGTCTGCTTGAGAAATAACCAAGGGACAGGGAATGTAGGCTGAGGACTTATGAATGGGAGGGTTTGTACATGAAGGAATGGGAGGGCTTGTACATGAATGAATGGGAGGGCTTGTACATGAAGGCCTGAGGGCTGAGGTGAGGGGTCAGTTCAAGCGAGTGAGGAGGGGTAGGTAGAGGCGAGTTGGAGGAAGGGGAGTGAAATTTAGTGAGTGAAGGGTCGAGAGAATAGGGACTGAGAAACGTGAGGGGGGTTAAAGAATTTGGACTAGTGTGTGCAGGGGCTAAAGAGGGCTAGTGTGTGTGTGTACTAAAGAGGGCTAGTGTGTGTGTGTACTAAAGAGGGCTAGTATGTGGGTTATAGGGGGTTAGTGTGTGAGGGCTGAAGAGGGCTAGTGTGTGAGGGCTAAAGAGGGCTAGTGTAAGCAGCTAGGATGGAGTTCCCAGGCACAGAGCGGCGGTGGCTTCCAGTCCGTCTTCGTCGGCGTGGCGTATCCCGCCCTGGCCTCCTCGGGAGGGGGTCGTCTACGTCACAGCTCTTCTACCTGGCGTCCAGGGGCTTCTACATTCAGCAGCAGCAGCAGCAGGAGGGAGAGAGAGGCGCGCGCCCTTGTTGGTTAGGCGTTCAAACTCTACCACGGGGGGAAAAGACTACGTGTCGCTTCCTTCGTCTCGCGTATGGCGAAATTACGTGAGAACTACTGCGTTAGTTTACCGAAAATCATTACGCTAGCTGCCGTCTACCGAGTTCTACCCAACCATGTTTCAGTACCAGGCTATCTACGAAGGTAGTAAGTCACACACTAAGTGGTACAATTAGATACAAGGCCGCTAGAAGCAAGTACTGGAGAAGTCTTTGAAATGCTAATGTCTAAGATACAGTGGTAGTTTAAAAAGGGAGGTAGTTTACGAACTGTGTGATTCTCTCTCTCTCTCTCTCTCTCTCTCTCTCTCTCTCTCTCTCGTAAGCGCTCTCACTCAATTAATCGTAATCAATTTCATCTAAACAGCCAAGCAATGGCGTATCTGAATATCGTCCATAATGGTTAAATCACCTAATTGGGTTGTCATCCAATTTCCCCATAACATAACTCGTCAAAGTTATCTCTTAAATATCTCGTTCTTCAATCTCATTTTCTCCATCAAGTGAGGTCCTTTTTAAGGGGCTGACATATACATATTTTTTGGTAAATGTTCTACCATGAACAATTATATTTTAGCCCTCCTCACACCGCTTTTATATATGCCCGTTTTCTCTCACCAGCCACACTTACCTGACAATAGCCTTCAATTTTACGTCGTTTCCACCACTTGTTTTTCAATATATGCAATTTGCCTCTCTCTTTCAACAGCAATATCGCCGAGCTGATGGGACTGGTGTATGGCGAGCCTGGAAGAAATTCATACACTCATAACCCACCTTTCATAAACAACACATGCTTAAAAATGATCCTTAATGAACAACATACTCTTGTTTTTCAATGTACTTAGATTCCCTTTTTATGGAAGTGAACAGAATCGTACCCAATTGTACAGCCTTCCTTACAAGTTTGGTTATAACGACACTTCTTCCTACTGCATCAGCTACAACTCACCACAAACAGTGGTTACAAACCTTGTTTATAACCGCGATTGTGTCACTCTGACGTGATCTATGGTTATAGTTGTACGTGTGACGGTGGTTGGTAAGCGTCTCACCTGGAGGCAGTGCGATCCCGTAGCTCTTCGAGTCTAGGAGGCCGCCCACCTGCGTCAAGTCACACTTGCGTTCCACCACGTACTCAATCGAGGAGGACTCCATCAGGAAGGCGTACATGCCATCAGCTTTCGAGACTCGCTCGACGCCGTCGTCATTGCTCTTGGTGAAGACAGTGGGACGGGCGTTGGACATGGCCGACCACATCCTCTGGTACGTTGGAATGTTGCTGTCCCTGTGCGGGTGTGGAAACATCATCAAACGACCGAATGGATGGTTCAGTGTACGATTGAGTGTTTACCTAGCAGCAGCTATTTGGTTCTCGGTGGAAGGGAAATGCAACGTGGCAACAAGACAAATCTTTCGGGAATTATTTGGTAATTACATTTTAAGTATGGTAGAAATATAATAAGATAATCAAAATATCAAGAGTTGGAACGGTGTTGCTTTGTAGTACAGTAGAAGGTGCAAGACGAGTTAGAGATCAGTTGTGTTTTGACAATGAGTGAGTTGGGTCAGGTCCTGGTGCTGCCGGAGCACACCAAGTCAAGGATTTTTATCGTGGACGGAACTAGTAATTCGGAGTGGAACACACGGGACGCCACAAATGAGGGACTGCAAGGGAGAGAGGGCAAGTTACAAGCGTCCAGACTAAACACCTTCGCTTTAGAGAGTCTGCCAGCCACTTCCTAACAGGGTAAGGTCGATGACTTTGTTGATTATATTCTGGCTGGTGAAGTGGAAAGATCTAGTGGCATCAAGGAAGGTCTTGCGCCTCTCTAGTTTGTCTTATGGGAACGTCTGGGAAGCTGAGGAGGCAGTTGGTAGTAGAGAAGGTCTTTGTGACCAAACTACCGGGGACCTGTGGAACAAGCAGTTGCTTTGTGAACCTAATTTAAATCGAAATTTTCATTGGTAACCAGGGCGATTGATGACCATGGGTCACAGGTCACTAGAGACTGTAGTCTTGTTGACTTCAGTACTGAAGAGAGTTGAGAAGGTACTCAGTCAGCAGGAAATTTTGGGAACGAATAATGATGAAGCAGAGGTGTCTTACTCTGCTCAGGGGAAAAACCCAAGTCTGATTGATTAAGTCATTAAATGTGGTGGACTGTGTTACCCTGAAGCTGTGTAACCGTCTATCTACTTCGTACTAATTCATGATCGCGTTGGGGCCTGACGGTGGGGGTTGGGGACGTACATAGGTGCTGTCGAGATCGGGGAGATCTCTGGCAGGTTGTAACAGAGTGGCTACTGTTAAATCTGAGCCGCTTCGAAGGGAAAGGACGGGGCCTGCTTCTGGGTCGTCATGGGGAACCGCAGAACTAATTAGGGATGGCAGTAGTTAAGGTGGTTGGTACTAGTTAGCCAAATCTGTCGACATGATATAGAGATCATTCTGATTGTGAAGTGGATAGTTTTATGACCTATGATAGTTATAGGAGTTGTTACACGTTTCACGTTCTCTATGTCAGTCGAACACCAGCTCTCACGAACATTTCTCAACAAGCAACTTAACGTACATCTTCAATAAAACAGAGCAAGATTTAAGAATAGTGGAGAAATATTACACCAAAAGAAAAAAATATACGCATAGTGAAACGTCATGACTTTTCTGTACTAGAATTGTATTGAAGGATTTATTCATTGCGTAATGATTAAGCGTATGTTGACTGCGTCTGCCCTCCCCCGCCACACAGACATACCTCCCCAAACCCGTGACCCCGCCAGTGGTAACGGTCGTGCTCCCCAGGGGCGACGCTGCCACACGTCACCTCCTTCTCTTCTCCCCTGCCTGATCTCCCCAATCCCCAATCCTTTCTTCCTCTTATTCCCCTCCCCATACCCCACAACAAACATTCATATACATATGTGGACTTAGCTAAAATGTAGATAAAAGGTCAGATTAAAATTCCGACAACGAAAAGTTGAAAGCTTATCAACCTATAACAGAGAAAATGTTGACTGTATTGAGAGACAGAGTGTAAGTATGAAGAGCGAGAAGAGCAGGTGAAAAGTAGCGTGATGAGAGAGGGGAAATGCAGAGTAAAGAAGGGGAATAAAGAGGAGGAGAGTGGAGGAGGAGGTGGAAAGACATTGGCCACAGCCGAGGTGTACCAGGCAGAGACGTTCCCAAGTACGCCCTAGGCCACACCTCACCCCGTTACCTAGGATGCCGCTTGTTACACTCACGTCTCCCTCACTGACTCACCTGCCTAGATATGCTCCACGTATGTCATTCATGACACTCACGTCTCCCTCACTGACTCACCTGCCTAGATATGCTCCACGTATGTCATTCATGACACTCACGTCTCCCTCACTGACTCACGTGCCTATATATGCTCCACGTATGTCACACAGCCACACACACACACACACCTACCATACACATCACACATGTGTCTGCTCCGTACACCTGACTCTGTTAGCTACAGGTGTGACTGTTCCATATACCTTCTCTCCTTGGCACATATCTGTCTGCCTCTCACACCTGTTCACGGCTACACATGTGTCCCTTAACAATAGAGTACACTGCTGTGCGGTACCTAAGACATCCCTGAAGGGAGAGTACAGTAGCACAATACCTGATGAAGGGAGAGTACAGTAGCACAGTACCTGAAGGGAGAGCATGGTGACTCAGTACCTGAAGAAGGGAGAGCACAGTGGCTCAGTACCTGAAGAAGGGAGAGTATAGTGGCGCAGTACCTGAAGAAGGGAGAGCACAGTGGCTCAGTACCTGAAGAAGGGAGAGTATAGTGGCGCAGTACCTGAAGAAGGGAGAGCACAGTGGCTCAGTACCTGAAGAAGGGAGAGTATAGTGGCGCAGTACCTGAAGAAGGAATAGGTGGATCCGTCTTCCTTGCATCCATACTTGATCTTGGTCTGCTTGGCCAGGTCCTCGGCGCTCTCGATCGGTGAGTCCATCCTCTCCACCGTCAGGAAAGCGGCCAGGTTGGCCGTGTACGAGGAGATCATGATCAGTGTGAAGAACCACCAGATGCCGGCTACGATGCGTGTAGACACGGCCCTAGTGCACGCACAGCCACGCACACACGGTAGGTGGCCACGCACACAAGGCAAGGGGCCATATACACAAGGCAGGGGGCCACGTACACAAGGCAGGAGGACATACACAAGGCAGGGGGCCACGTACACAAGGCAGGTAGCCACGTACACAAGGCAGGAGGCCATATACACAAGGTAGGGGGCCACGTACACAAAGCAGTTAGCCACGTACACAAGGCAGGTGGCCACGTACACAAGGCAGGTGGCCACGTACACAAGGCAGTTAGCCACGTACACAAGGCAGGTACCCACGTACATAAAGCAAGTGGCCACGTACACAAGGCAGATAGCCATGTACACAAGGCAGGTGGCCACGTACACAAGGCAGGTAAGCACGTACACAAGTCAGGTAGCCACGTACACAAAGTAGGTGGAAACATACACAAGACAGGTAGCCGCGTACACAAGGCAGGTAGCCACGTACACAAGGCAGGTGGCCACGTACAGAAGGCAGTTAGCCACATTCACAAGGCAGTTAGCCACGTACACCATGCAGGTAGCCACGTACACAAGGCAGGTAAGCACGTACACAAGGCAGGTAAGCACGTACACAAGTCAGGTAGCGCCACGTACACAAAGTAGGTGGACACGTACACAAGTCAGGTAGCGCCACGTACACAAAGTAGGTGGACACGTACACAAGGCAGGTAGCCACGTACACAAGGCAGGTAAGCACGTACACAAAGCAGGTAAGCACGTACACAAGTCAGGTAGCGCCACGTACACAAAGTAGGTGGCCACGTACACAAGGCAGGTGGCCACGTACACAAGGCAGGTGGACACGTACACAAGGCAGGTAGCCACGTACACAAGGCAGGTGGCCACGTACACAAGGCAGGTGGACACGTACACAAGGCAGGTGGACACGTGCACAAGGCAGGTGGCCACGTACACAAGGCAGGTGGCCACGTACACAAAGTAGGTGGGCCAGGTTCACACGGTAGGTGGCAACGATAACAAAGTGGGGGGGGGGGGGGGGGAGGAGGTGGGGAGGGCGTTTACTCACGGTGGGTGACAACGTACACAAGGCAGGTAGCCACGTACACAAGGAAGTGACGACGTACACAACAGGTGATAATGGCAGGTGAAGAGAAGGGACGAACAGCAGGTTGTGGGACGGACATGGAGAGGATGACGAAGAGGAAAACGGAGGAAGATGAAGAAAACGTTAATATTATGAACATCAGAAAACGTAGCGTTGAGCAAACGACTGTGTCAGTCATCAAGTAATATATAAGAAACTGGCGATGAGACATTGAACTCTGAGTGACGTAAATAATACCAGAAGAACAGAAGAACAATGCTAAAAGCTTGAACACTTCACATTTTGGAGAACAGAGAATTCTATTTAATACGTACATCAGTTTTATGAATAAAGTGTTGTGGGTCCATGTCTGAGTGGTTCGAGTATATATATGTATATATATATATATATATATATATATATATATATATATATATATATATATATATATATATATATATATATATATATATATATATATATAGATAGATAGATAGATAGATAGATAGATAGATAGATAGATAGCTTGAGTTCATTTCTTGTTGCATGAATTCTGAGGGACGATGGTAAGGGGTCATGCGCCTGTTCGTACCGGGGTCACAGACGAGGGTCACCGGCCTTCCCCCGGTGGCTTGAGGGGGTCAGGTGACGTGTGTGTGTGTGTGTGTGTGTGTGTGTGCCAGGCTGGACCAGGCACCAGCACTGCCCCTCCCTCCCTCCCTTGCCACAGCCCAGCTACCGCCGCCACTGACACCCTCCTCACACTACCACCCCCTTCACGTTCCTCCTTCCTTCGTCAGGTGGGTCTTCCTGGGATCGTTGGTATAAACACCCATCCGTGCGAGACTTGGGCCTCACTAAACAGCCGTGTGACACATGTTACTTTCCTTATCCCACGTAACGGAATTTATTCCGTCGTCACAACTTTCGGTAACGTTCGGGATGCTCGTGTCTCCCGCCGTTACAACGCCATAACGAATGTTTATAGTTAAACATAAAAGCCCCTCGACCTCTCAATGGCCATTGGGCCTAAATCCGTCACAAACACGTCATACACAAGTCACTATCATTAAAGAATAAGTGTAAATGTTTAAGCTGAGTCTTCTCGTTTGTTCGAAAATCTTTCGAAACTTATTTACTTTTTTGTCGTTCGTTGAATGAAGTAATTTAGATTGTTTGAGTTAATATTGTTATCTCTGATCCGTAGCTTGCTGGAATGAAATCAAATCAACATCAGAGAACAAGGAATACAAAATGAAATACAAACGTAAAGTTAAAAAATAATTAAGTGTTAGATAGATTTAGATTCGTTTTGTCAATGATGATGAAAATGATGATGATGATGATGATGATGATGACATCATCATAATCCAGGTATCATCTTCACTATACAACTGTGCTGGATCGTTCAAGAAGGCAGTCGTACAATGATATTCAGCCTGGCGTCTGAGGGGGAGGAGGTTCTCCTCCCGCGTCACTTCACGGACAGGCAACACACACGCGTGTTTGTCTTTCGCTTGACAATGACATGAAAAGAAACATGTCTTATGTCGACGCACCATATATCACACACACACACACACACACACACACACACACACACACACACACCTATATATATATATATATATATATATATATATATATATATATATACATAAGAGAAGACGTTGTGGTGTGCGTGGCGGGATGGAGCCGGGGTCAAGTGACGTATTCCCCTGCAGGGCAACAGCACCACGTAGCTCCCCCAGTCTCCCCGGGCTGGGGGGAGCCAGCGTCATCAACACCCCCGCCACGCACGTGTGTGTGTGTGTGTGTGTGTGTGTGTGTACGTCACGTCTTGCACACAGGCGACCGGTGCACTTCCTCATGTACGTCAGCTGGGCGCGACACATGATATGTTTGCGTCCGACCCCACAGCATGTCGAAGCCACCTGTCGCAACCCCGTCTGGCGACCAACCTCATCAGCACAGGTCCACCTGCCTCACCTCACCTGCGACAACCTCACCCATCATCACCAGATCCTACGGGTCATAACTGGGCCCACTTACGTGAGGTGTAGGACTCTATAACCACTCGACTGTGGAGCAAGGGTGGGGACCTGTAGAGGCGCCAATAATATCAGGCGTTGGGATAAAGGTGCGCCAGGCAGTGGTAGGGAATCCCTCCCAGTCAGAAACGTCGAGCTGTTTCTGCTGTCACTCGGTGAAGTATATAAATATATTCTGGCTGCAGTGCGTCGATCAAGTCATGATTCATGAGCGAGTTTTGGCTTAAAACAACGACAGGTCGAGTTTGTGTCGCTTTTTTGTGTCGTTGAGATAATAATTCCCGAATACATATGTATATACTTTTATGTGCTATATCTTTTTGGCTTTAGAAACACACACAAAAAGCTTTTGTTGAAAAGAAATATGCAAGACCTTCTTGAATAAATGTAGGTCAATCATTATGAAGCTTTTAAATTTTATGTATCAATCTCTCTCTCTCTCTCTCTCTCTCTCTCTCTCTCTCTCTCTCTCTCTCTCTCTCTCTCTCTCTCTCTCTCTCTCTCTCTCTCTCTCTCTCTCTCTCTCTCTCTCTCTCTCTCTCTCTCTCTCTCTCTCTCTCTCTCGTCTTCAAGAACGTACAGGTGATGAGAGAGTTCTTCAGCGTTTGAATCCTCGAATTTAACATATCTTAACCTGAAAGAAATTTGTAGATATTTGTGATGTGTGTGATGACCTCAGGCAACACGATGGTTGCCTCAGTTCGACCCTCGTTCACCACAACTCCTGGACACCTGGACCACTCAGACAGGGAAGAATGACGCGTCTTCGTTAGTTCTACTCGAGGAAAAAAAGATTATGTTTTCCTGTAGAAAAATAGAATAGTAATAGTCTGACTTTAGATATGAATTGTTAAAGCTTTTAGCTGTCTTCGAGGATCTGTGCAGAATCAGCAATATGATAATAAGTCCATTTCTTTTTTTAATCAAGTGATGAAATAAACATCATCAGACATATGATATATTCTTAGTAGAGCCTGAGTGTGGCCATGCATCATGCTCCATCATGCACATACAAACAGAAAACAGAACCATGGAAGCTGTTCAACATGCAGGTACAACAAGTTTCATGATCTCTTATTTATGGCGTGGCGGGGGGAAGTGACGTCCCCCCTCAGCTTCTGCAGGTCTGGCTGGCCTCAACTCCTAGTAGGGCTTCCGCCTCCTCCAGGCGCACACCGCCTCCCTTCTCTCTAATAGCAGATACTGTGACACACTCGCTCAGTGCCATCACAAAAAAAACTTAATGGTTGAGGGAACCCTAAGCTTCCATTGAAGAATCTACGCGTGAGGCAATCTACCTTCAGTGAGGTACAGTCTTCTACGTGATTAGGCTACAGGAAAGATCACTGGCACTACGGCAAGAGGTCTACAGATACCACTACAGAAGATGCGACGCCGTCAGAAGCACTTTGCTTTGTTTACTTTTTTTTCAGTTAAAGAGGCAAGATAGTACAGGTGCCATCGTCGACATAGCAGGCTACCGAAGTGTGCTATTGGCTGCTTACAACAACCGGGCGCTCTACCCTCTACTCGCTTTACCCACTCTCTACCGTCATCTATTAGTGAAGGAACCAACTACCCTCCCCCTGCTGGAGCCGAGAGTGGGAGAGGCTTACTTGGGGGCAATATCGGACCCCTGCTGCATAAGGGAACCGATCGTGAACCAGAAGGCATTGCTTAGACTGATGGTGTTCTCGAGCTCATCCGGGTCCTGGATACAAGGGTGAGGATTGTCCCACTCGTTGGGCGCGATCCTGAAACACATCCACACCCACACACGTCAGCAAGGGTTCAGCCAGAGGCCACACAAGACACCAGGAGTTTTGCGTGGGGTTAGGTGTAGGAGGTTCAAGGGGAGGGTGGTCTGTAGGAGGATGAACACTGCTCGGTTGCAGGTCAGGAACCTTCACACGAGGCATCCTGACGGTGGCGAGGTAGAAGAAGCTTGCTAGTTTTAAGGCATCATTAGTGTCACAGTAGGTGAAGGTGTTGAGCTCACTGCTGGTCGTGGCAACACTGATGGGGTCACACAGTGTAAAAAATGATGAAAAAAATAAAGGAGCAAGACAGGGTATGAACATGGTGACACTACACCACGAGGGAGGCAATCTGTTTCCTGAAAACAAAAGCTAAAAAAGAAAAAAAGATAATCATTAATGAACGTAAAAGTAAGGACCTCCAGTGAGGCTATCCACTCGTGACCAATAACCTGCCACCATCACGTGAGTTCCAATCTTGAAATATTTTATGTACGGATTCTGAGGGATCTCATGTGGCGTCTTCAGGAGAGTCGGTTTCGACACGCGAAAAATCAATTCGCAGTTTATGTAAGCTTCTCCGTGCAGGTGGATCTACCACCACACCAGGGAAGGTCCACCAGCAAGTGATGCCTGGGAGACTTGGCAAAAGGTATTCAATATAAAAGTCTGGTCCACAGGGACAAAAATGTAGGTAAATTTTGTTTACCTTTTATTAAGAGAGAGAGAAAACAAGGAGTGTGTTTTCCAGGCTGGTGTGGTAACAAGTGGATAGCCTCAGTTGGTGGTGGTGGTGGTGGTGGTGGCGGTGGTGGTGGTGGTGGTGGTGAGGGTCTTACACCATGATGACAACAAGGTTTGACACCACACTGGCTGGAGAGGGACATCAGATAACCCATCGTCAAGCAGAACGCTCCACACCAGAGCGACACTGGCGCACGGAGACTTCACACACCACTACGGTCAGCAAGACTCGGAAGATACAGAGGATATCTAAGTAACTATAGGAATTTAAGTATCCATAGGTTGGTGCGGGACGCATTCACACACACTCACACACACACACACACACTCACACATACACACACACACACACACACACACACACATCTCGATCTCACAGTCGCCAGCCTTATGTGATCCTAATCGCGACTGCTTTGGAACAGTCACCGCCGGTCTGTGCAAACACCGGGTTGCGTGTGAGACAGATCCAGTCTAGCTCCTTTGCTCAACACAAAAGCGCACACCAAAATAATGCCACACTGGAACGACAGGTAGCAATAGACGAGAGTTAAGAGAGAGAGAGAGAGAGAGAGAGAGAGAGAGAGAGAGAGAGAGAGAGAGAGAGAGAGAGAGAGCTAGCCACAGCCAAGCCACGGTCATCCCTACCTAGGGGCAATATCGGCACCTTGGCAGAGGTAGGTGCCGATCATAAACCACAGGGAATTGACAATGCTGAAGCAGTTCTCCAGCTCCTCAGGTTCTTCTATGCATGGGTACGGGTTGGTCCACTCCTCGGGGGACATTCTGCCGGAGAACCAGCCCACTAAACATCATCATCACCTTCATGTCAGAGAAGCGTTCTCGTGGCCACACCACCACGGCCTGCATGACACGGTCGAGTTACCTGAGCTCTACGTGTCGTATAGGCTTAAGGTATACCTAACACAGCCCTACGTGACACATTAAGCGACACACATCTCTGTATGACACATAACCCTCTCGTGAATCTAAATGACACATTCATACACATGACAGTCTTGGATGACAAGGCTATATATAGGACCCCCTTGCACAAGCTGACACTCCTACATGAACACAATTTACATGACTTACATCGAATGACACTAAAACGACAAACAACCCTGAGGCAAAGCCCTACGTGACACAATTGTACATGACACAATATGACTCACAAGACACAACCTTACACGACACAACACTGCATGACACATTCCTAGATGACAGAGCCTTGAAACACTTCTACGTGACATCCCCGCATGGCACATAAGCACACGACACGTATATACGTACATGGCAACCTACATAACACAGGTCATAGTACAGATGTACATAACTCATTTCTGCATGAGAGTCCTACACAACACAAGGTCCTCATAGTACAGCATGGTATATTTCTATATGCCAGTCCTGCATGACAAATCTGAGCGTGCAAAAGTAGCGTAAATGGGATGGCCTTGATTAGGTAGGGCCTCAACTGCCCGTGCTGTCTCAGCCAACATTGAAAAAAAAATACCTTTCTAAATCACTGACCTGAAGCTGCCAGCCAACAGTGTAGGTGACGCGTTTAACATCCCACGCCAAATATACTTTATTTATATTAAATCAAAAAAAAAAGAAACTGACTTTATTTGAGGACCAAACACTTTAGATTTTAATTTCTTAATTTCTTTGGATTATTTAATTGAGGTTTATTTTTCCCAGGTAGGTTAACACTGATAGGTCAATGCCAGGGAAAGGAGTTTGGTTCTCAATTCTATATCAAAAGAAAACGAGAATTATGATGAATGGTTTTGGGGAAGCCCTGTAAAATAAAAGATTATTAGCAACAATCTATCTAATAATTCAGTTAATGATCAACACAGAACGGGTACATCACGAAGTGATAGACTTAGACATTATGAATTTATATATGTATATACATTTACACAAGCATATCTATCTCTATGGTTGTGTTCTCTGAACCACTTATATAATCTTAGGCAACTTGGCTCACGTGTTAACTAAAGTTCGGGAGAACTACACATGCAGGAGCAGGGGAAGGTGTGCTTCGAGGTAAGAAGGTCTCCGAAGGCGACTTCTAGTTCACCACATTACCTCGAAGTATGCAAACGTCATATATATATATATATATATATATATATATATATATATATATATATATATATATATATATATATATATATATATTGCCAAATTTACTAAGAATATCTTAGAGGACTCGGAGAACAACGCCGAAGAGAAGAAATGCGTTGGTAACAAGAATTTGTACACTTTACTCGTTACACTTCGTGATTTAGAAATGATAAAAAAAAAAAATACAGTACACTAGTTACGCAAGGTATCACACAACGCTGCGCATGTAAGCTTTTGGAAAATGTGAACTAAAACTAGAGAAAAAAAAAAAGAACCAACAAGCGGGTATGTTTTTTATTTTTTATTTTTTCGAACTGACGCCAGGAACGCAAGGGCTACGTTGCGTTTCTCATGGCTAGGAGTCGCTGTAGGGGAGGATTTGGAACGCACAGGGGGCATCCGCGTTGCTCAACTTGTCTGTGAATGTTAAAAGAGAAAAAATTTGGCGGCAGGGCCTTTTCTTATGATTATTAGTTATGCCAATAATCTCTCTAATGAGAGCGGATAATGAGAGAATGCACTTGGCGCAAGGACACACAGCAGAATCCGAAAACCCCAAGCGGTTCTCGCGGACGAATCCTGCCGTTCGTCTGTGTGCAGTTGTGTGGGGGAGGTTGCGCCCCTGTGGCGTATAGGGAGAGGGCAGGGGAAAGGGGAAGGGAGGGAGGTATTTGAGGGTTGAGGGCTAGGGAGAAAAGGGAGGGTAGCACCAGTAGCCATACTTAGGTGCAATATCGGCGCCCTGGCACAGGAATGTGCCAATAATAAACCACATAGAATTGAGGAGCGTAAAGCTGTTTTCTAATTCGTCCGGTTCCTCGATACACGGGTAGGGACAGTCCCACTCGTCCGGGGCCATCCTGTGCGAGAGGTCAGGTCAGTGGTGTCATGACACTGGCGGTGACCTAAGTGTGAGGTGCTTGCACGGGTACTGCATCCTGGTCATGCCACTACTGCTCAGAGGCAGTGTGTAGTGTGTAACAGACCAGGACTACAGTATGATTCAGCACCGTCATATGATCAAAGAAACTTAGAGCCTAAAGACATGATTCGTTATAATTTACTTTGAAAAAGAAATAAATAAATATAACCGTTGCATAACAACATTATTGTTCAAGATAATATTCAAATCTTTGAAATAAAAAGTATTTTAAAAACACCAATCTATATATCCATAACAAAATATTTTTAGAATAAAAAGTATTCTAAAATCATTAAATCATATATCCAAAACACAAGTATCGAAAGAAAATACTATAGTTTTTCCAAGGCCATGCACGCCACCGACATGGCAATGACCTGTGAAAAACAGGACAACAAAACGAAAAAAAGTTTATCATAAAACTATTAACTCCTCTCTGCAAAAGAAAATAATTTAGTATGGCGTTTAAACTTAATAGGAATATATATCAACAGCTTTTCCACATTCATACTCATGTAGTCTTGATATGTAATGTTATGGTGGAATCTATAAAAATATTTCAAAATATGTCAGAGTGTCTTCCATTTATTGATTTATTCTGTAAATCTAGATGTGTGTGTCTCACCTGGCGAGGATAAAGAGAAGGACTGACACGCCCAGATAGGCCGTCGCCATGTAGATCCAGACATCAACAGAAAACGGAGACATGAATGAAAACAGGCTGGGGGATTTCTTCTGTGGTTTCTTATATATGATGCTGATACCTGTCAAAAAAAAAAAAAAAAAATTAAGTGTAATACACATATCTAATATTCTATTTGCCTTTGCAATAACTTATCTTTTTAATCACGAACATCCTCCCTTTAAATTTGAATTCTAACTACGCTTGCGCGAATTTACGTAAACAATTCACAGTATCCAGTTTCACAGTATCGTTAGTGTCACTGACCTAGATTCATGAAAGGCATACTGAAGTCCACAGCTTCTTCACGTTCATAGGTGATGGTGAAGTCCACAATGCCCAGATCAGCTTTCTGCCTCATACAAAAAGGAGGTTATTTAATTCATCTTATTTACATCTTTTTATCTATCATTCTTTTAGCCATTTGTACAGAATTTCTATTATTATTTTTTAGCCATTTGTACAAAATTATCATTTTTTTCTAGCATGTTTAGAAGGATCATGTTAACGTTTACTAACAAGAGATTCAAGTTTAAAAAACGTATAGGAGTTATATTTTGAATTTGAGACATAGAATTAGAGGTTGATCTAGTATGATAAACATCCCCCAAAACACCCCCACAACAAAGTGACCTCAGAGTGACCCGACCACCTTCTAGAACGTACATGGTCAAGTAGTTCCCTCACGATGCCATTCCATTCCCCAGTCTCACGGTCTTTACTGCCGTAGGCCTTGTCAGCCACGAGTTGGAAGGTGTAGTTGAAGCCCCTGATAAGCGATATCTCGTGGATCAAGGTCGATGCAGAAGCCTTCGAAGCGGTCGTTATCTTTCAGATGTTCTGACGTCTCCTTCAGCATTGTGTAGGGTGGCGTCTGTCACAAGACGAGAGTATTATCAAGTCTGTGGTTAGGTTAACTACTCAACTGACCTTGCTGGGGTTAAACGACTCGTTCGCCATCATCTCTCATAGTTATTTTGTACTAATTTGATGCAAGCGCAAGCAAACACTTAGATCCAACGCGCGCACACATACATACACACACTTACTGCTTACATAGCTTAAACTGGGTGTGAAGGTGTGTGTGTGTGTGTGTGTGTGTGTGTGTGTATATATATATATATATATATATATATATATATATATATATATATATATATATATATATATATATATATAGCTAAGAGATGGGGCAACATGAGTGTAAAACTCTCTCCCTGTAACACAAATGCTAATCACACGATAATTACACAGACACACACACACACACACACACACACACACATACTGACCAGGGCGGTGGAGACAATGAGCGTCCTGTTTTGGAGATTCTTCGCTACCTGGTCAATTGTCTCCCTCCATGTCCGGGTGTAGTTGGCGCCCCCAGCCAGCGTCCACGTCCCCACCTGTAAGATCACCCAAGGGTAAGATCCTTACTCAGGATTCAGAGCCGTGCTGTTAGTTTTTGCTACATTGAGGTATTAAATACGAGAGTTGATCACCAGCTTCAATACATATTCCATATCTTCGGTGAGGCGAGCGATAAAAGGGCATGAATAACATGATAGAATTTACGAACATGTATGACCCTATTACCCAAGGATTATATCATCCTCAAGGGGATAGATAACACAAGGTATTGCAATGACGATAACCAGAGCCTTCCCGGGTGTTTTAGGGGGCCCTAGGCTGAGTGTTATGGTCCCCTTTACCCTTCAAACTCCCCGCTAAATCGCGAACCCTATAGGGGGCTCTTAGGGGTAATGTTCATGGACATTTCGAAACTATAGGGCGTCTGGGACAGTGTTTCCTGCTTCCTGAAGTCTGCTATGCCATGGCTAAAGGCTTAAGGGTTTCCTTAACGGTTTGGGACATACGCTCTGAGCGTATAAAGCGTATAGGGCCAGCTCTGACGATAAACTACTGTTGTTGTTAGCCCTGAGATTGTCTCTAGTATTGATGGTGTTAGTAATGGTACCGCTGAGTGAGTGGTTAGTCTGCTGGGTTGAATGACCTGTTAAGAAGCTCATTAGACCTGCAAACTTCCCACCTGATCTATATGTTCTTTTGTGTGTGTCTGCGTGAACTACATTGCTACTTGTGTTGTTGCTACTGATGCTTCTACTGAATTGGGCTCCCTACCATCTACCGCCCCACCAGGAGCATCTAGGTCGTCGCCCCATACCTTCTGCAGCGTCTCCTTCACCTCCATCTCCAGGATGTCCAGCTGGAAGTCCGACCTGAACCCGTCCGCGTCGAATTTGATGAGCCCCGTGAGGCCGTACACCTGGACCTGGTCCCGGGTGTAGTTCCTGGAGGGAGGGTAGCCCCCGCTCTGCCTCGAGCTGTACTGTGGAGGAACGGAGGAGGTCTGTTAGAGAGAGAGAGAGAGAGAGAGAGAGAGAGAGAAGTCTTTGGCCTTGCCCTTGGGAATTAAACCAAAGGCCAGGTCGTCAAACTCAGGGGTCGTATCGTCGTACTTGATATATGAACCGTCGTGCTCAAGGGGCATACCGTCGTGCTTAAGGGTCGTACCGTCGTGCTGAAGGGTCGTACCGTCGTGCTCAAGGGTCGTACCATTGTGCTCAAGGGTCGTACCGTCGTGCTCAAGGGTTGTCCCGTCGTGCTCAAGGGCCTTACTGTCGTGCTTAAGGGCCTTACCGTCGTGCTCAAGGGTCGTACCATCGTGCTCAAGGGTCGTACCGTCGTGCTCAAGTGTCGTACTGTCACGCTCAAGGGTCGTACCATCGTGCTCAATGGTCTTACCGTCGTGCTCAAGGGCCTTACCGTCGTGCTCAAAGGTCATAACGTCGTGCTTAAGGGTCGTGCGTCGTGCTGAAGGGCTATACTGTTGTGCTCAAGGAGTTACTCGACCAGTTGCCATAAGACTTACCCACTTCATGAAGTTGATGAGGGAGTTGCCATGGCGCCACGTCTTGTCGCCCTCGCAGTAGAGCTTGTCGATGTCGATCTCCTGGGAGATGTCAAGGTCCTCCAGGGCCTTGGCGAAGAGCGTCACAGCGTCGTACATGAGCGCCGCTTCCGTCTGCCCAGAAGAGACGAGATCTGTGGGTCTTGAGCGACCACACCTCCACCACACATCCATCCAACCAGACCACCGTCACCGCCACTCCTCCTCCTCCACCACCCAGACTACCGTCATGCTACTCCACCTCCTCCACCCAGACTACCGTCACGCCACTCCTCCTCCTCCACCCAGACTACCGCCACGCCACTCCTCTTCCACCCAGACCACCGTCACGCCACTCCACCTCCACCCAGACTACCGTCAAACCACTCCACCTCCACCCAGACCACCGTCACGCCACTCCACCTCCACCCACACTACCACCACTCTACAACGCCACACCACAACCACTCACTGTAAACTCTCGCACCTCACACGACCTCCCACTCTACCACACCACTCCACCACCACCCACCTAAACTACCATCATCACTACCCTCCTACCCACAACTAACCCCATAACCCCCGTTATACCACCCTTGAACCCCCAGAGAAAGAGAGAGCGGGAAGGATAGGAACAGTACCGTGACCAGCTTGGGGTGTGGGGAGGGCGTCCGGCCGAACCGTAGCTCTCCCATCATCCATTCCTCCGCCACCTGCTTCATGGCGGGCGTCCGCGGATCGACTAGTTGGATGCCTGTGATGTTCGTCCCACTGTACCGGAAGTCCTCCAGGTCCACCATGTTGAAGTCCTGCAGGAGAAGCAGGAGTGAGGGTGGGTTGTTGTGGTGGGGGAGAAAAAAAAATATATCCTTCACCGTTTCTGGTGAAGTTCTGAAGCGAACACGAACGAACCCTACTGAACACAAGAACCTCTAAAGAGACAGATATTTACTCGTTTAGCAGAACGTCAATTCCTTACCAGTTTTATCCTGTCTTAATATCTATGTCTTCAATGACTCCTCTGGAACTCTGGATGATCTATGGTTGTGGAGTCTTATCCAGTAATTATGTCTCTAGATCCTTGTAATCATTACCACTGGAATCGTTCTCAGTTCAAGTGCATCATCATATTCTATGAGAAATTTTCTCCTATTTACTCCTACTTAAACCCATAGGAAGGATGATATTAATGTATTCTATGTCCTGCAAGTGATAGAAAGCTCATCTTTTTTGACTGATGAAAGAAAAAGGAGAAGGATTTTGATATGGGGATAGGCTTTCTCTCTTTCATCTACTGTTCCCACAAACTCAGAAAACAATGAGGAGGCGGACGACTAGTGCCTCACACACTCTCACAATCCTTGGTGGGAAGCAGTGTTTGGAGTGAGTGCTAGTTGACCTACTCCTCTACCCTGCCACCACCACCACCCATGAGCTGTACAGTAGGTGTTTGTGAAGAGGTCAGTGGATAGTTTGGGAGACCACAGTACTGATACAGACAGTGATCAGACGTGGCGCTCGACGGGGAAGTCATCGTATGTAGCACTCAACAGGAAAACAGTGACTACTATCTTACCGACCACAGGGAAAGTTTATCAAAGCTAGTAATCAACATGGATGACAAAGTGTCGGAATTCGTGAGACTGACCAATAAAGTGACACGTTCGTGGAGACACTGACCAGAGACGTTATGAAGTAGTTATGGTACTCTCGCATCAGACCAATCTGTGCAGCCTGGCGCAGTACGGGGTAGATCTTCTCCTGGGCCACGTCTAGGACGATGCGAGTCTCCTGCAACCGACGGATCTCCTTCAGGAGCGGCCTGGTGGGTAAAGTCATAGAAAGAGGCAGCCATCATGTAAACAAAGACATCATGATAACCTCCGTGGTTCTTCCGACCAGGATGAGCTACAGATAACACCAGAAAACACAAACATTTACATTTTTCAAGACATTATCATAATATCATGTGTTGTGGTGAGGGTTTAGCCTGGGGAGGAGTGAGGACACCGTGTTTATCTCCCTCCGGTTCTCGAGACAAAAGCTTCGGTACGGCTTCGATCAGCAGGGTGCCTGATTCGAAGCCGTAACGAGCTCTCGAGGTCTCTGCCTGTCGTGACGGTGTTGGTAGTCTGTGTGTGTGTGTGTGTGTGTGTGGACGGACACTTGGCCGACGAACCTTACCTGTAGTCGTCCCCTTCGTTCAGCTGACGGACGGTGAACGTCCACGTCTTCTCCTTCAGGAGCGTCTGGAGACGCACAAGGCCTTCATTACTGTCGTAGAGGATCACGAAGCTCTTCCAATTGAGTCTCATCAGAATGTCGTGGTAGGCCTGCCAGGGAGAAGCAACAGGTGTGGAACTTTAAAAGTATTATGGTGATGGTTGGTGCTTCCCTTAAATGTGATAAGGACTTTAGGTATTGTGGTGATGGTTGGTGCTTCCCTTGAATGTGATAAGGACTTTAGGTCCCTTAAATGTGATAAGGACTTTAGGTATTGTGGTGATGGATGGTGCTTCCCTTAAATGTGATAAAGACTTTAAGGTATTGTGGTGATGGTTGGTGCTTCCCTTAAATGTGATAAAGACTTTAGGTATTATGGTGATGGTTGGTGCTTCCCTTAAATGTGATAAGGACTTAAACTATTACTTCTACTACTGTTACTACCATTACTGCCACTGTGGGCACTCACCTGGCTAAGGGAAGGTGGGTATGGGTAGAGGTTGATGGAGTACTCATCTCGGGTCAATTTGTAATCCCAGCGGGTCTCAATGTGCGGCACTTCCATAGCGTCACACATCGCTTGGATGTGGTTCGCTGTGTTTTCGTTCTGGGGACCGAAGATTGCCGCCACACCCGAGCGCAGGAGCGCACACACTGCCGAAGGAAGGAAGGGAGGTTAAGGTCAAGGTCAAGGGGTCATTATTATCTCCAGGTTGGTTACACGGTGTAACGAGTGGTTAGGCTACTAGTTGACGATAGGTGGTTACACCAGGGATGCTACAAGTACGTTGTTACTGCTGGTTGGGCCAATACTGTGGTATAGAGGTACCTTAGCCCAGTGAGGGGAGACCAGTGCTTAGTGAGTGTATCCGGGGATAGCGAGGGCATTAAGCGCATTCAGGGATAATGTGAGTGTCCTAAGCGCATCTAAGGAGATTGAGCGCATTAAGGGTATCCAGGGAGATTGAGCGTACTAGGCACATCCAGTGATAGTGTGTGGACTAAGCGTACCAAGGGAGGTTGAGCGCATTAAGTGCATCGAGGGATAGTGTGTGCCTTAAGTGTGTGCAGGGAGATTAAGTGCACTAGCATTACCCAAGGATACTCCGTGCACTCACTGTGTACCGTGCACTCCTTCACAACTTCCTTAAAAGTTACAAATCAGATCTATCGATAGAGAGATCGACTGGCTAGCCGATCAGTAGAGGTAATTCAGAACAGATATATAAATATATGTATGAATAAACAGATGAATGGTTGAGTAAGATATAGATATAAAGATATACAAAATATATTTGAAGATGGAGTCATACAGATAGACAGATTGACGGAGAGTTAGACCTCCAGAGAAACAGACAGATAAGGATCTATAATTTTGCCAAGACAGATATAGACAGACGACGACAGACGACGTGGGGGACAGTTTCAGACGGAGTTAGAGAGAAACAAAAGATTTAATCAATGTACGAAATAGACAGATCATGAGACATGCGTCTAAGCAGTAACACCAGTTTAGAAATTCTATGAATAAACTAGTTAAACCAGTGAGTAAAGAGACGGACGAAGAAGAAGAAGAAGAAGAAGAAGAAGAAGAAGAGGAGAGGAGGAGGAGGAGGAGGAGGAAGAAGTTGAAGAAGAAGAAGAAGGAGAGAGAGAGAGAGAGAGAGAGAGAGAGAGAGAGAGAGAGCCAGTGGACCTTACCTCTCTTGGAGGCGTGGAAGGAGTCGCCGGGCGGGATCGTGGCAATCTCGCCCTTCAGTTTGAACCGGTTCATCTTCGTCTGGGCCATGTTGACGCGCTCCACGGCATACCGGAACGCCAACTCTTGGCTCTCATCCTTGCCGTCGAAGATGCCCCCTGCAACCAAGACAGAGGCATGATGCTCTTCCCCCCTGCAAGCTAACACTGCGAGAGTCACACACACATATACAGACAGTGGGGCTTCCTTCACTGTGATATAAGTGGAGCTTCCTTCACTGTGATGGATGTGGGGCTTCCTTCACTGTGATGGAAGTGGGGCTTCCTTCACTGTGATGGAAGTGGGGCTTCCTTCACTGTGATGGAAGTTGGGCTTCCTTCACTGCAATGTAAGTGGGGCTTCCTTCACTGTGATGGAAGTTGGGCTTCCTTCACTGTGATGGCAGTGGGGCTTCCTTCACTGTGATGGAAGTGGGGCTTCCTTCACTGTAATGTAAGTGGGGCTTCCTTCGCTGTGATGGAAGTGGTGCTTCCTTCACTGTGATATAAGGGAGCTTCCTTCACTGTGATGGAAGTGGGGCTTCCTTCATTGTGATGGAAATGGGGATGCGAATGAATCAAGACTTCTGTGGTTTCTGGTACCCACCCTGCCAGTGAACTGCCCCATATCCTCCTCCACCCTTCCCCCCATACCCTCCTGCGTTGGACACCTCCCCATCCACGACTCGAGAGCTAACACCATAATAGCCATCCGAGTATCACTGATCAAGAGTCTCATGAACCAAGAGCTTCAGAACTGTTTCGAAACATGAGTCGTCACCACTAGAGCTTCAACACTGTATCCAAAATTACTTCGTCGTGAACCAAGAGTTCACAAGTCGTCATGAACCAAGAATTTCACAAGTCGTCATGAGCCAAGAGTTCATAACTCGTCATGAATCAAGAGTTCACAAGTTGTCATGAACCAAGAGCTTTAGTCTGGCATCGAAACACGAATCGTCATGCAGCAAGAGCTTCACTACTGTACCGAACCATGAGTCGATACTTTGATGAAAACGAGAATTAGAAGACAGGATATCATAAAAAATAAATAGAATTCTTCTTCTTTCATTCTTTCTCTGATATTAGAAGCGGATGACAGCAGCGTCTTGGCTTGGCCTCGCGCACACATGCATACATACGTAGGACGCTTCCCAGAACATAATTGTCGCAGATGGGGACGCGGACGGGGTGAGAGGTCGAAGCAAGCGACTCTCTTCTGACCAAACTCCCGAGGAATGCCCTCCCGCGCAGATACGAGGAAGTCTACCTTCTGGAGAAGTATTTCCCCACTTCCGTTCACGGGGAGGAGGTATTCAAGCGTCCTCTGTGTTCTCTGACGCCTCGCTGAAGTAGTATGGCTCACGCGACGTGAGAGCTGGAGGGCCAAGATACTTCATACGAGTTCCTGTCACCTTTAAATCTCTGGGAAACATCGATGCTACTGGGAACCCTTGGCTGAGAGATGTGTCTGAGAGATAGACCTGGCGCTGTGATGCTAACAGCAGAGCGTTCTATTGTCGCAGGGCTTTAGGGGAAGGGACGTTCATCATGAAATGTCAGGTACTTGACTGTTTACATCCTCAAATATTATGTACTTGACTGTTTACAGAATCGGTGGATCCCAATATAATTCGTACTAAACATTACCCTATAAGTCTTGGTCCTCTTCCTCTATAATAATGTCAAAATACATTAAGAGTGTAGCAACTCTGCTTATTGTAGATAGTTTAGTTACTACGTACCGCGTTATATAATCGAGTCAGTGTTGCTCAGCCATTCACTTACTCCGTCACTTGTTATATAATTTATTCCCTCTTGCCCAGCCCTTAAGTTAAGAGTTCCATCATCATATGAAGTGTAATTAGGTCATAAGGGCCGAGTCCCTGCACTGTATGTGCATTCTCAACCGTCTTTCACGTCACTGTCCACAAGATGGGTAGGAAAACAATCTCGCCTTCCTTGTGGGGAAAACTGGAAAAAAAATAGAAAGAAAATGGAGAAGATGCGTCATTCTGGCAATACTGTAGGTCCTGTTATGATACCTGCCCTGGCAACACTGCCCTGTGGGTGAAGCGCTACGTCGTCTTGGTAACACATGCCAGTTTCCTGTAGTTAAGATGCATATGGCTGGAAGATACATCAAGGTTTACGACAGTACGATGCTAAGATAGCTGGTTAATACCATGAGTCTATAAAGACACAGCTTTTTCCTTTATACTTATTCGCCGTTTCCCATGTCAGCGAAGTAGCACCAGGAGCAAATGTAGAAAAGGCTTCATTCGCACACACACCACACACACACACACACACACACACACACACATATACACACACCACACACACACATATACACACACATATACACACACACACACACACACACACACACACACACACACACACACACATATATATATATATATATATATATATATATATATATATATATATATATATATATATATATATATATATATATGCCTGGGAAGAGGGCCAGGCATACGTCCCAGAGCTGTCCATAATGGCACCAGTAATGTGAATGGCACAGTGCCAAGCAGGGGTGCCAATCAGGTCTCAGGTATGCGAAGGGTCACTCTCCCCCCCTCCCTTTCCCCCACCCCCATATCCCCCCATTTCCCCACATTCCCCTACCCTTTCATGGTGGTTTTCGAAAAGTTTCGTTTTTTTTTTTTTCTCTCTCTCTCTCTAGTGGAACTTTGAAGAGCACTTGGGTACGACGACGGTATGGCTTTGATGAGCAGAGTGTTACGACCTTTTTGAAACGAGAACTTACACCTTCCCTGATCACGACCCCATGACCTGACCCTTGGTCAGGATGGTCTGGGCTTCCAGTTGACCCCCCTTTGGGCTTCAGGTAAGTCGGCACCCATGCAAGAAATAGGTTTATGGCTCCCATTCACTGCCCTCCTGCTGGTGATTGCTCCTTTTGCTCCCCGTTACTCCTGGGTGTATGAATAGTCTCGTCTTTTTAATCATTCATCACTTCCAGCTCGATGAATTAATCTTTCTAGCACTATATTATTGAACCTAATCAGTACAATAACTTTACTGTGTCAGGTACGATATTTAGACACCCTCGAGAATATTGATCAGTACAATAACTTTACTGTGTCAGGTACGATATTTAGACACCCTCGAGAATATTGATCAGTACAATAACTTTACTGAGTCAGGTACGATATTTAGACACCCTCGAGAATATTGATCAGTACAATAACTTTACTGAGTCAGGTACGATATCTTGACACACTCGAGAATATTGACTCCTGGTCATGGCCTCGGCAGCTGTGGTTTTCCTCTGAGTTCTGGGAAGACTCGGGAGGCGAATGTGAGTAATCGTTTGGCACATGTCGTCCAGCTAAGATAAACAAGAGAGGAGTATTCACAGCCTCCATAACGTGGTTGAGTGGCTTTGTGGGTACGCTGGTTCGTCTCTCTGAGGGAGGGAGGGAGGGAGCCTTTTTTTTTGGGGGGGGAGGGTTGTGGCTGGCTGGCTGGTAGTCATCACAGGACGTCGATGCTTGTAAAGTCCCCATAAACAGTGTAAGGCGAAACCTAAACAATGGGAGGGAGCGATGGCTGATGCCTCACTTCTGGCGGGAGAGAGAGAGAGAGAGAGAGAGAGAGAGAGAGAGAGAGAGAGAGAGAGAGAGAGAGAGAGAGAGAGATTGCTTCTCTTGGAGATGTTGGAGGGGAGATGTTGTCGAGGAGGATGGGTGCTGGAGTTGGTGCTTTGACAGACTGCGCAGAGTTTGTTATGGTTGTGTGAAGCGTGTGTGTGTGTGTGTGTGTGTGTGTGTGTGTTTTCGGGTGGGGAAATTGGGAATGGTGTGGTGAAGGAAGTATTTATCTCTGTCTTTTTGAGGATCTTTGATGGGATTTGCTTGACGTGGTGAGTGACGGCTTTTAGGAATGGTGAAGGAAGACCTCGCCACTAAGATCGTCACAACCAAGGTCGTATCCTCTTATTCAAGGGTCGTATCCTCCTATTCAAGGGTCGTACCCGTCGTGTTAACTCGGTGAACGACTTTCAACTCGATGAAAAGAAGACCCAAATCTTCCTTCTCACCTTCAAGTGAATGATAATGATGTTCAGATGCACGTATGAGAGGCAGTGGCCAGAATATGACGCGTGCAGTTCAGGTGGGGTCATACAAGGTCATTATCTACAGAGTGTGACCTATCCTAGTCTACGTCTGGCTAGGCTATGGGGAAGTGGTCAACAAAGGGACTGATACCATCTATCCATACCAACCTCTAGGGATGTGAGTGACTGAGTTATTCATTCCCTAGATATAAACAAAAGGACCTCAGTGAAGATAAGTGACCAGATGATATTGACAACTGCCCAGGTGAAGCCAAGACTTGAGCACACCACACTTAAATCATCGTCTCACTCAAGTTGCCAAGTTCAGTTAGCTGTCAGAGATCTGCGTGTATTATCTGTGTGTTCCATGGAGGTTGGTGGTGATGGTTGGGGGTTTCTATACTCATGGAGAGAGACGAAGAGGAAATTATTTCCGGCTGTATCAACCTCGCCACGTCCTTCCTGAAGCCCCACCAGTGCAACACCGCCCATCAGTCTATTTTCGGACCCGGAATGCTAAAAGTTGGGCTATATTAGGACGAGGTCGACATTGAATTCATTATTCTTGGATTCTGATTTGAATATGTCTGTGTGTGTGTGTGTGTGTGTGTGTGTGTGTGTGTGTGTGTGTGCGAGTGTATATTCTGCTTTCTTTTTTTCCCTCGCGACATAACTTGACGATCGTGTGCAGGTCAGATAGAAGACTCGATCGTGTACAGGTCAGATCTGCTGACACAAGAACAGAATGGCGTCGAGACAGATCCCAGGGGGAGTCAGTGAATCATATGGCAGCATTTCAACATCTATTTTTTATTCCTTCCCGTCTTGAATTTACTTAGCAGTGATGTCACCGTCCATATATATATATATATATATATATATATATATATATATATATATATATGGACCGATATAAGCTTCTGTTATCAGGGGATGCAAGGTGGTCGATTGAAACCTATTCATCAAGCAACCTGATACCCCTTTAGAAGGAGATCCACGTCACGATCCCATATCTTAACTACTGTAGTGATGATGTCACGTGAAGATTCCCTCAAGGCCCGCCAGAGGCGTTGGTTACGTTCCCCAGGTGAGGCAAGGCCAAGCATCACCCCTGGTCCTCGTGTTTATGCCAAAGGGTGGTCATTTTTTGGGGGGGCCACTGCAGCTCCAGCTCAGACCTGACTCGTCGTTTTTTACTGATAACTGTTGACTCAGAAGGGAAGGCCATGTATTCGGAGTTTTATTTTTCTACATTGCTGCGGCGCAAGATGGTACGACGACCCCCCTCCCCTGTACACGTCGTCGGTACGAACCTAGAAGACGACGGGACGACCCCTTTGGCTTCATGATGGCTCAGCCCTTAAAACTAGACGCCTTGGGACGAGGTTTTTTAAAAGGCCGGACCAATCACACTCACTCAAGGGCTGTGTACCGTTCGCGCTCGGGGTCGAGCATTGTTACAGCAGATGTGAACAGGTGTTAGGATGCGCTCTCTCTCTCTCTCTCTCTCTCTCTCTCTCTCTCTCTCTCTCTCTCTCTTAAAAAGAATCCACTCACAAAGATGAAACAAAATTTCAATACGGTATCATGGGCAGAGTGATGGACACCTAGATACAAAGATACCACAACAAAGAGTAATCCCACAGCTGTTCCTTAAGGTGTAACTCTAACAAGAGACAATGGCACGAGAGTCAGTAAAGCAAACCTGACAACAAATAACACATCAGAGCTTATGTGAACGTCTCATTTCTTTCTTAGGTTCAGAAATGATATGATTTAATGTTGAGGACGAATGCTCAAAAGGGACCAGGTGTGTTCCGTCAGCGGGCCCAGCAACACTCTAGCTCGCCTTACCCCGGCCAAACAAACCCCGCGCTCCCTGTCACCACCCACCAAGTAACAACTGGGCCCCCCCTCCACCCCCATCCCTCTCCCTCCACTGGGTCCCCGCCAACCATAACAACCCAACAACCTGGCGGCGCCTGGCCAGACAGATCTCCACATTACAACTGAGTTTTACTTAATAAAGTTATGAATATATCATCGGCACAAGATAATTAGCTGTAGATCTATGCATCAGAAGTGAGTCTTTTTTTTTTTATCGATATGTCATATGTATATAACGCTGGTTGAAGTTTAGTGGTGGCAAAACTGTGAACTGTGTTTCTTGGATGTACCAAAACACTTCGGATTAATAAGAGAAAGAAAGAGCAAGTTTCCGGAATACTTATACATCATAAAGATAATGATAGTAATTTGCATATTGTTGTCCAGGATCATTTGAAATGTTATTAAGATAGTTGACACGTCCAAATCATTCTTAGACATGTGATAGATGGGTGGACTGAGCTTCGGTATAATGTAGCAACGAAACTATTAGAATTAGATCTTTTATGCAGATCCGGAACTCCACAGGTTGAAATATAGTTCCCCAACAGGATCGTAAGACGAACAGTGTTAAGTAATCCAGTAGGCCTTCAGCTGTGCTGATCGTATAGCGGAGGTCGTTTAAGCTGATGTGGAATCCTACATTCATTGGTGGTTTTCCAACCCATGGAACCCACTTGCCGTTTCTCTTAACACCCTTACCGTCAACTCAGGGCCACTGGTACCCCACGGGGTGCGGCCAAGTGCCAGGGAGCAGTGCCTCACTGGTAGGTGGCATACACTCAAGGTCACACGCACTTACACCACATGCACCTCATGAGTGTATGAGTGTAATTATCTACACAGTAGGGGATGGAAGGCTTACACTCATGGGGTCCTCCATCTCTCGAATTTTCTGTGCTAATTGTGCAATTTTTAAGCCCCATGCTTTCCACACTCAAAGTCTTTTGTGTGTGTGTGTGTGTGTGTGTGTGTGTGTGAGGCACTGGAAGTGGGGGGGGGGGGGGGCGGAACTGCAGGAGCAGCGACAACAGCACCAGCAGGAGGAGACATGATATGATGAGCGTGAGACACGTATTTCTCATATCTATTCCTACCTTGCCATGAGTATAATGCATTCCTCCCTTGCCATAAACACACTACATTATGTACTGTGACCTAAACGAAGCAACTTTTTCTCATACACATTTTTCATCGGATCTTAGACGAGCTGTTAGTACAAATCACCCATTACTACCAAACCACCCCATCCAGCCGTCGTCTGTAACGACGCACTGGCCAATGGCCGGCCACAGTGGGTCGCTACCTTCACTGAGTGAGGCAGTGTCTCTGCAGACGTGTGTGTGGTAACAGTTGAATTAGTGCTGACGGACGTGCAGTCATAAACAAACGTAATGGTGGGAGTTACGACGAGGTTTCTGTGGTATATACGTACGTCCTCTTGTCTTCATATAGGTTAGTGTTATCTCACGTTATCACTGGAATTATATTCTCATTATCATTTCGAGTTTTAGAATTGTTTGTTCTATGTTCATGTTTTCTCGTTTCTTTTCATAGGTTCCATTTATGCAATGCCTTTCAAAATCTTTGTGGGATACGTCCAGTGTTGTAAATTTTCATACACGTAGTGTTCTACGTTCTGTTGTCGGTCCTATATCGTTGATTTGCTCGTGATGCGATTCCAGAGACCTCTATTATGGGATCTTTTAACTTTAAGGTTACGCTCCACACGGGAGCTGAGTAAAGTTGAGGCCAAGAAAGTTTTCGACGATGTTGTGTTCATTTTTCGTCCACTGACGATGATACAGCTTCGTCGAAAATGAGTCCAGGAAATATACGTATATCTGAAGCATTGTCTCATGAAACTTTGAACCATAGCTCGGTGAAAGCTCGAACCACTCTCCGGGAAAATCTCGAATCGCTTACCCTTATTATGAATCCCCAAATCACTACAGTACAATACAACCTTGAAAGTCTTCGAACCGATTTGCGTATGATAAGAACCTATACTTAGCACCTGTGCTCAGTGTTCTCACAGACGTGTATTCAGACCTGTATACTCGAAGAACTGGTTCGAAGCAGACGCTCGCGCTTCACAGTCTCGAGCAATCCAAGACAGTGCTGGGAGAAAACACTTCGTTTATAGGCTTCGAAACCAGGACGGCAACTACAGTCCATAAATATCCCTTAAACCTAAACCTTAAAACTTCCTACCATCCATGGATCCTCTCACTCAGAGTAGAAAAAATATGAACATAAAACAATCGTTTAATTTACAGAAGAACATCCAAAATATACTGAATTTAAAGTCTGATTATTTTCATCTTGTTCAACATCGTCCACAGCTGACAATATTTACATTGCATCATGTTCCCGCGCTCTGCCCTAGCCTTACATCTGTTGGTCTCTGTTGTTTGCGTCACTTTAGCCATCACGTTGTGTTTACAGGATTTGTTGACGATGATTCTGGTAAAGGACAATTCTATCCTTATCCTCGTCTCCTTTACCCCCTCTTCTCATTCCTATACCCATATTTCTTCATCTTTAATCATTCGGTTTAATTCCCCCTCCCGCTCCATCCTGCACTTCTGATTTAACGATAAGTATTGGTTATATGAAGTACGAAGAAAAGAAAAACGAGTATTTTATGATAATGACATCACATCAATCAAAGACAACAGACTAAATGGGTCTTTTTTTTATACATTATTTTATTGTTGTTGTTTATGACATTTTGGGTATTGGCAATGTAGTGTGCGGGGAATCTATTAATACACCTGGACACACTGTAGCTCAGTTAGGAAGTTCCTCGATCTGTCATGGGGAGGAGAGGTTGACAGAGGTCTCCTGGGGAAGAGCCACAGTGGGGCGTCGAGCAGCCCCTGCCCCTCCATAATCGTCTCCCAAAATAAATATCATTAATCTTCACAAACCGAACGGGATACAAGTAGCGTCCCACAAGGCGGGATGTTGGGGTCCCTTGCGTTTCATCATCTCTTACAGTCGAGGGTCTTGATCAATACACTTGTTCGTGGAGGTACATGACCACTCTACCATTAGTATCAACACGGACACTACCACGTCCGACTGTATGGTTCTCCAGAACTCATACCAGCCACCAAGACTGGGCCACTACCACCACCACCGCCGCCAACCACGTCACCCAGGATTCCAACCACATCCCACCAACTGGTTGACTAGACTCGTAGCCCAACCACCTCCCTCCCACACCTCTTCCCTAGGTAGTTCAGTCCACCAAGCGTCCTTCGGCGTCACCCTGGACGACAAACTAAGGTGGAAGGAACACGGCAGCGTCAGCACTCGCATCATATCCTCCAGCCGACGTCTGGACATTGATCGTCGACACAAGACATTTGGATTCCCAGCACCTGATCGCAGCTCTCATTCTTGCAAGCGCACTAACGCGCCTCTCTCTCTCTCTCTCTCTCTCTCTCTCTCTCTCTCTCTCTCTCTCTCTCTCTCTCTCTCTCTGTGCCGCCGCCGGGATGTCCTCCTCATCCACCACACAACACGGGCGCAGAATAAACAGGTGCATACAACACGGGCGCAGACAAAGGCAAGCTGGATCATCCTCCTCAGCCTCTCCCACGTCACCAATCAAGAGGCGTTCAACACACTGCGCCTCCCATCTCACCCTAAAGCACCACTTGGACCTCATTCGACAACAGCCTGAGAAGCTACTGCAACCATCCTCGCCACCGTCACCTCCTACCCCTCAAAGATCCCTCCTCCCCTAGTTGCAGTTCGGCGCCTGGACTTATCAAACCCGCACAAACTCGTGCAAGAACGGCCCTATATCAGCCACACTCAATGTCATATGTACAATAACTGGACTGTCTATGAACACACAATGTTCTTATCCAGATATTTATATCACATGCATTAAATTCAGTAGGCAATTGTGATCTTAAGCCAAATGTAGTTTCGTAATATCTAGGTTAGGTAAGGGAAGACTTTATGAGGTATTCCAAGCCTTATGCGTTTACCTTTAACCAGATCGTTGACTTTAGCACCTAGTTCTACCTAGTCGTAAGTGAGCATATCTTCCTGCTCCTCATGGGAGAAGAAAAAAAAAAAAAGAAAAGAGAAAATGCGGCATGTCGGCGCCAGGGGTTGCGAGGTGTCGCCAGAGTGATGATGTGTGAGGCCACCACCAGCTGATTTTTAGGGCGCGGTTCCTCCCCCCCAACTTCTACCCTGGCGGGTTGGCTGGCTACCCCTACCCAACATTCTTCATACACCCGGAGTCATACCCGTGGCAAGCACATATATATATATATATATATATATATTTCAAGGCTCCCAAAATTTTCGCCCCCTCCCCCACCCTATGATCCACTTCCGCTTCCATGGTTCCATCCGCTGCCAGATCCACTCCCAGATATCTAAAACACTTCACTTCCTCCAGTTTTTCTCCATTCAAACTCACCTCCCAATATATATATATATATATATATATATATATATATATATATATATATATATATATATATATAATAGGATTAGTTTTAAGTTACGCAGTTGCACAAGAGACGCCCTCCTGTGCCAGTATTGGTACCCTGAGCACACACATATACCCGACCTGTGCCAGTAATGGCACACCCGAGAACGGGCTGTCATTGACAAGAGCCGGTGCCAAGCTCAGTCTTGGCGACTCCTTTACACACACAACGCTAAGGTTCAGTGTGCGAACCTCCTCCTGTACGTTGCGCTCAGCAGAGAGGCCCACAGATTGTATGGGGTCCTTCAGCACACACACACACACACCTACTCCCCAGGGACTCGTGGCACATCCAGGGGCCCCTTAGCAGCCCCAGGAGGACTCTCTCAGACCAAGAGGCCCTTAGAATGCCCAGGGACGGCCCTTAGAACACGCCCTCAGGAGACCAGGATGACTGACAGGACGATGATATATGCGGACGTGTCACACAACCATCCCTAAGGAGGTGATCGTTGAGGAGACGTGTTCTCTGGTAATCATCATCGTCAAGGTGATCGTTGAGGAGACGTGTTCTCTGGTAATCATCATCGTCAAGGTGATCGTTGAGGAGACGTGTTCTCTGGTAATCATCATCGTCAAAGTGATCGTTGAGGAGACGTGTTCTCTGGTAATCATCATCGTCAAGGTGATCGCTGAGGAGATGTGATGCGAGTCGGTTGATAGCCTTCACCCTAGTGGTCCGGCGACAGCTCGCTCCTGTGTCCTATAACTCTACTTTCCAAACATAAAAGTGGTTGTTATTACATCTATTTGTTCTCATTCCTTCATTCATAGAGATACTATTGTTCAGTTTTGTTGGATGTATTATTGTTTCGATTATCACATCTCCTTGAAGTCTGCATTATTCTTCTTCTAGAGAGGAATGGTTGATAGATATCCTGAGTGTTTCTTCCAATGTTTTGTTTCTGGGCGACGGAATTAGCTTTGTTGCTCCTCTCTGTATTCGTTTTAGTCTTCCGTCGCCTTTTGTAGTTTTTGGTCACGACGACTAAACAGCTTAATTTAAAGGTGGTCTGGGTAAGGTACTATATAAAGAGAAGGTATTGAGTAATTCGTATTCTTTATGTACCCAAGAAATGCTTTGCGAATTGTGTGCCATTAATGAATATCAATCCAAAGATTTTTCATGCACTTCCATCAGTATGGAATATTTATTATTTGTGCTTAATATTCTTGTCAACAAAGTGCATGACTTTACATAGTTCTATACTGAGATTCGTTTTCTAAGTCTCCAACACCTGCATCAATTTGTCAAAAATCTCTGTATCACTGAACAGTCTTCCTTTCTCCAAGATCTATTCGTGTCGTCGGCACATTTTGAGAGTTTGCCGCAAGGTTGTTGTGTGCCTGAGTCTCCAGGGCGATGATATAGATCATAAACAATATGGGTCGTAGGACTGATCCTAATCACACATGTCACGTTCAACCAATCATATGCTTCCAATCTTTCATCCCACTCGTTGTTTTGTATCTGTAAGCCAAGTTCGCTAATTTACGTGGAACTCCAATCACCTGATATCGTGGACGACCCCAATCACCTGATATCGTGGACGACCCCAATCACCTGATATCGTGGACGACCCCAATCACCTGATATCGTGAACGAACCCAATCACCTGATATCCTGGACCCCTTAATCACCTGATATCCTGGACTTCAGTCGCCTGCTATCGTCGACTCCACCTGCTGATGTGGCGCAAACCCTTCCACCTGCTATCGTGAAACAGCCTCCCTCCTCCTCCTCCTCCCTGCTATCTTGCACCCCCATCAGTTACTGCTACTCGCACCCTCCACCACCTGCCAGAGTTGTTCAAAAATTCATTAGCGCTCGGTTAGTGCCGTGTGGACCACCTGTTAGTGTGGCCCAGTTGTCAGTGTGGCCCATCTGTCTGTGTGGCCCAGTTGTCAGTGTAGCCCACCTGTCTCTGTGACCCAGCTGTCAGTGTGGCCCATCTGTCTGTGTGGCCCAGTTGTCAGTGTAGCCCACCTGTCAGTGTGGCCCATCTGTCTCTGTGGCCCAGTTGTCAGTGTGGCCCACCTGCCTGCCTGTGTGGCCCACCTACCTCTCCGTACCACCAGCTCGTATAAAAACTCGCAACGAGCTATTCTGGTCGACCGCCTCTTTGTTAACTTCATTTTCATCTTCCGTCGCTCGTGGAGTCGTTTTTGGGTTTGTCTCGTTTGGGATTATAGTCGATGTCATGATTGTGGCATTCTGCTGGGGGTTCTACAACTTCTATCAGGGAGTTTTGTCATTTCTCTGGGGTTCCTGTAAGTTCCTCCAGCAGGTTGTGGAATCTTACTAGGGGTTTTACAACTTCTCTCAGGGGGTTTTATCATTTTTTCTGGGGTTCCTTTAAGTTCCTCCAGCTGGTTGTGTAGATTTTCTGGGGGTTCTACAACTTTTCTCAGGGGTTGTTTCATTTCTCTGGGGTTCCTTTAAGTTCCTCCAGCAGGTTGTGGAATTTTACTGGGGGTTTTACAACTTCTCTCAGGGGGTTTTATCATTTTTTCTGGGGTTCCTTTAAGTTCGTCCAGCAGGTGGTGTACATTTTCTGGGGATTCTACAACCTTTTCCACCAGCAGCATGTTGACTTTCTGGGGTTCTACAACTTCCCCAGAAGGTTGTATGATTTGACAGGGATCCCACAGATTTCCCCATCAGGTTGTAGATTTTTGCTGGGAGGAACTCTATAACATGCCAGAAAGTTGTAAAGTTTCAGAGGGGGACCTACAACTCCGCCTAGCAGTTGTAGTCCAAAGTGAACCTCAACTAGTTAAGTTGTACCCCTCCTGTTGGCAAGGTTGTAGCCCTACTGTTGGCATGGTTGTACCCCTACTGTTGGCAAGGTTGTAGCCCTACTGTTGGCATGGTTGTACCCCTCCTGTTGGCAAGGTTGTAGCCCTACTGTTAGCATGGTTGTACCCTTCCTGTTGGCAAGGTTGAAGCCCTCCTGTTGGTATGGTTGTAGCCCTCCTGTTGGCAAGGTTGTAGCCCTACTGTTACTGTTTGTCCCCCCCCCCCCTTTCCCCACCCCTCTACACGTACACCCCTCGAGATGCTGGTAGGAGAGAGAGAGAGAGAGAGAGAGAGAGAGAGAGAGAGAGAGAGAGAGAGAGAGAGAGAATGGAGGAAGAGGTGTGTTTTGATGGTTGTGGTGACGTTGTATAAGCGACCGCCCGTCGTGTGACTGACACACACACACACACACACACACACACACACTTTACAAAAAAAGAGAAAGAAAAAAGTTAGATCTCTGTGTTGTCACGGTGAAGATCTCGTGAAGCGCGGGGTGTTGGAAAGTGTTGGCACTTCCAACACCGAGTCAGAAGATTTCCATCACCCCCCATGTCGGCAGAGGATGTCACCAGGGGGATGGAAATCCCCTGATTTCGTCTGATTGTCTTGTGTTCCTGTCTCGTAAATAAATCGTCTGGTGAAAATACAGTTTGTTTTAGAAACCAGAATAAATCGGCGTGTGTGTGTGTGTGTGTGTGTGTGTGTGTGTGTGTGTGTGTGTGTGTGTGTCAATCACGATTATAACTTAGGAAGTTCCTGAAATCAGTACCCTAAAACCCCCTTAAAGTAGAGAGGGTTTACAAGTACCTGCCCAGATACAAGCGTTACATAAGACGTTCCATATATGTCCACGGCAGGAGCTTCACGCCCCAGCGTCTCAAAAAAAATCTAATCTTAACCTTCCTCTTCGGGAGAAAGATTGGCTAATATGATTAGAGAGCAGAAGTCTTTAAATCTATTTAGGCTTCTATTTACAGTGGGAGGATGGGAGGTGGAGAAACGAGTGTTGATCCAGTGGTGCCACTGGAGGAGTGTTAGTGGGACCTCCACCTGCCCCACCCAATACATACCACTGACACCCCCACCTGCTCATCCCCGTATATACAAGTGGCACGCCCACTTGCTCAACCCCGTACATGGCCGTAAACATTGACAGGGAAACCTAGTGGGCTAGAAGGAAAAGAGAAGAGTAAATGGTGACTTGATCACGGCTTTATCAAGTCTTTCACATAAGTGTGATCATTAGTGAACAGGTCATAGAGAGATACGAAGATATCCAATAGCCATAACATGACATCTAGCAAAGAACTTGTTCCAAATGAAATTGCTGCCTTCATCCATTTCCGTCGCCACCCCGCCACACATGAAATGGCACCACCCCCCTCCTACCCCCATGAGTGCAAAGTAGCGCTAGGAAAAGACAACTCATGCCTCACATCCTCGACACTTCGATAACAAAAAGAAAATACATAAATCATGTTAACAAAAACAAAACGAAAATAGGTTTTTGTGAACTCACCAATGACGATGGTGTCGGGCAAGGCGAGCACTGAAGCCAACGGCCAACAACACAATACGGAAATAAGGATCGTAATCAAAGTCTTCATGGTGTCCTAGGAAGCTGCTGGGAGCTGGGAAAGACTCTGTGGAAGGGGAAGGCACAGCACTTTCTCTCCTCACCTCACTCTCGTCTCACTGTCCCCTCATTGAACTCACTCTCACTGTCTACAGTGCCACTCTCACTTATTTCACTGCTTGTTCACTGATGAATCGTCCATTTCGCTTCATCTGGAAGAAGAAAGAAAAAAAATATCAATGAATATATTTCACCATGACCAAAAGAGACAGAAAATCGTCACAATGACCAAAAGAGACAGAAAATCGTTTGTCATAATTGTTGCTGAGAGAAATATTCACAAAGGAAATAAGGTAAGTAACGAAGATTAAGAGTTTAAAGTTAATTCCTTAGCTTTTGACGCTAATGAAGATCTATCATGCACAAAGTGTAGATATGTATTGTGTATCATCCATGGAGTGAGAGTTGTCATCCATGTGATGCGGGGTTGTCATCCATGTGGTGTGGGTTGTCAGCCACGTGGGGCTTCATCCGTCAGCCACAATATGTTATTAATCATCAGGAAATAAAAAAAAAAAAAAGTGGTCGAACGAATCCTCGTTTTCCCCAGGGAGTCCTGGAATATATGGCCAGCTATTCTGCCACACTCAGAGGCCACAGAGCGTTGCTGACGCCCTCCCCGACGTTCTGATTGGCGCAAGAGATGAGGTCTCTTGATGTGACAAGTTCTGATGGCGGAGATAGACAGAGGTTCGAGAAATCTCGACTGGCAGGAGGTATACCGCAGGCATGTAGACTCCTCAAGGGGGAGGAGCTGAGTGTGTAGCCGAAGGGACAGCAGGAGGAGGAGGAGGAGGAGAAGCTGCAATAGTGCAGCAGCTGTACTGAGGTCAGGGGATGAGGCTATGGTGCAGCTGATAGAGCAGCAGCAGCAGCAACAAGAAGCTGTAGCAGTGCAGCTGGGGGAGGAGCAGCAGGAAAAGCTGTAGCGGTGCAGCTGGGGGAGGAGCAGCAGGAAAAGCTGTGGTGGTGCAGCTGGGGGAGGAGCAGCAGGAAAAGCTGTGGTGCTGCAGCTGTTGTACTGAGGTCAGTGGCGAGGCTGGGGCTTGCAGCTGAGAATGAGAGCCACACGCTGGGTATAAATAACTAAGAGAGGAAACGCCGTTAGCGTCGGGTTTAGGCGGGGCATGGTACCTGTACCGTGTCTCCCACACTCTCTCTCGGTACCTGTACCGTCTGCACCTCGCCTACTCCCTCCCGACCTCCGCCTGCGGTACCTGCAGCGTCTGTACCTCACCCAGACCCTCTAGCGACGGTACCTGTACCGTCCTTCCCCCCCATTGTACCGCATCACCCTCCTGCCCCAATGCACTCGTGAATGGTCGCATCATCAAACCTCATATTGGCCCTCACTATCCACTCACACTCTAGATAGCAGTCGTGAGGCACTTCTCACCTCATGAACTCAAGTCCGACCCTTCAAGAGGTATTGAGGCGCATCCACCAATGGTTTACGTCGAGTGTGTTTCCATTGTTTCCTTGTACTGCTGTCGTGAAATTGAAAGGCAGATCGCGAGAAGTTCTCATGGTTGTTCTCATGGAGGATATGAATCACAACTGCTAGTAGTACGAAAGAACAAGTTCTAGTAATACTGAAGAACAAGTTCTAGTAATACTAGACAACTCGTCTGTTAGGAAGGCCAACACTAGGAACACTATTCCAAGCTCCCACAGACTTGGGAGTAGTTCCCACAGACATGGGAGTAGTTCCCACAGACATGGGGGTAGTTCCACAGACATGGGGTGGTTCCCACAGACATGGGGGTAGCTCCAACATACGCCAGGTAGAGTGCTCGTAGTACATGACTCTCCCCCCGCAGCTGGAGGGGGTTGGGGTGTGGGAGGGTAACGCAACTCGCAGTCTGAAAATAGTTGAGGAATTTCCTTCCGAATTCCATGAGCTTTGGTGAACACCCTGCATTCTCCTCCTCCTCCTTTCATCGGCCGATATTTTCCTCCTGAGTCCTCTATACTTCCTCTGGCGTCAGCCGACTGAGTATATATTCTTTCCTCGTACAATACACCGCTCCCGCCGACAGTCCCCCATTTCTTCCTCAATACCCAACGCTTTGGAAAATAACCAAGGTTATTCTTAATTGTCTTAGCTCCTCACACGCAGAGTTCCGAAGACGGGTCCTCACGAGCGTAGAACTCCTCCCCATACAATACAAATACGTAACTAGGTTATTTCAGTCACATTCTGAGGAACGAAGAGTAACAAAGGTGGATATAACTACATTTCTCGTGTCGCAAGCAAGAGACGAGCCCCAGAGGATCACACACACACATAACACAGCCTTATCTACAGCTCAGACCTCCCAACCATTTTTGCCCTTCCAGATAACGTGATCTCTCGCCACTCATTCTTCAGCAACTCCTGGAACCTTTCTTTGCCTGAAGATTGTCGCATGATGCGTCATACCAGGGTGGGAAGTGTGTGTGTGTGTGTGTGTGTGTGTGTGTGTGTGTGTGTGTGTGCAGTAAGTGTAGTAGAAGCGAGAGAGGGACACCCTCTGTGTAGGACCCCAATGTTGGGAGGAGGGAGCATGTGAACTCCTCACTCCGCCTTGTGGAAGATGGTGATGATTTTGGCTCACCCCCGGCACCGGTAGCCGACTCGTAACACCAATGACACCGGGTTCGTAACGCGTTGAAATGACGGTATAGCCTCGCATCACGACGCCGCTCCGTAAAGCAGACGTTTTCGTAACGGTGACGTGTGAGAAATAAGGGGTACAGCTTATCCATCTGGGGTCAACCACCTTTCGTTACTCACATGGCAACACCCGTGGGAGTAGGTGTGGCTCCCGCGTTCATGATGGAGGTCGGGGAACTGCCTTCGACCCTCTTTTTTCCCTGCATTCTGATTTCTATGTACAGCCCCAGCGAGGGTGGCAGAGGAGGGGGTTGGCTTCTTAACCTTCCCTCACCTCCCTGGCACTCGACACCTGCCAGATAATTCAATCGGCAATACCTGGAGAGCTTAAACGAGTTTGAGAGAAAAGTCCCGTCGGGGTTGTGTATCCTATGTATTATATTTTTCCTTATGTCGAGTATATATATATATATATATATATATATATATATATATATATATATATATATATATATATATATTCATCTGTACCAAAAGATGACAAGGCTACAGAGGGTTTTCTTTTCCCCAATCATGAAAGAGTTGGTGTGAGGAGACAGAAACACCATTCCCCCCGCCTGATACACACACACGCAATAACTTGTGTTTCGAGAACCACATAAACAAGTGACGTTCACGCTCACACACTTGCTCGGTCTCTCTCTCTCTCTCTCTCTCTCTCTCTCTCTCTCTCTCTCTCTTCTCTCTCTCTCTCTGGTATATTTTCTGCACCCGCATCTCCGCTTCCTCCTTCGTCAAGCCGTGTCTATCTCCCATCACTTACCCCAACTCTCGCTGCCTCAGACCTATCTACCTCCCTCCTTCCCCTACACAGAAAATCTACAGTCACATCTCTAGTCTCGTTCATCTCCCAGTGATCCATTTGTCTCGTCATGTTATCATCGGATTTCTAACCATCCACCTCAAACTCGTAAAACCATTTTCCAGTTGAGGCGATGGATCATAGGATTATTGTAACAAAAACACACATCTGTTGCGTACATTTTGGACCTAGATTTCCCCGAATCTTAATTCCAACTGGTACATCCGGTACATTAGATCTTTCCTGTGTTTACTCCCCAGTGTTCTATTTCTACTGTGTCGCATTCTTGAACAGTCTCGCCTCTTGAGACGAGTCTGTGCAACCCTTTCACCGCTCGTTGAGGTCTGTGTGCTGGGGACCTCAACGAACACCACGACTCGTGCCTGAATTCCTCTTGCACTGAGTGTGGATAGCAGTAAGACCCTGTGCATCCTCTGTCCTCAGTGATCCAGAGGACCAAGTCAGACATCCCAGTCGTGGGCCAATCAGGCCTCCTGTTGTCTGTCTTCCTCATGTAAACTCGTGTAAACACCAAACTTTTGACTCATTTTATTTTTTTTCCCACTTCGAACTCTCGTTTTGCTCTGGCTGCACTATTTCACTTCTGTCACTTCCGATCACATGTAAATAACTCCATCTCTTTTAACAGCTCTTCCTTCTGTTCCACCCTGTTAAACGTCAACTATGGCACTTCAAGACGATTCAACGGACTAATTCGTGATGTTCTTTTTTTTTGAGCTCCCTTAGTATGACTGGTGAGTCTCCTCTCGTGGTGTTTGTGTGTCTCAGAACATGTTAGGAAGGTAATTGCTGCTAGTATGGAGGTATATATCTCTTCTTGGATCATTCGTTCGCATCCCTGGTATCTTGTTACCCGTATATTCTTTTCTGAATACACATGGACGATGGGCCGACATGGCGTATCAAAAATGTTAACGTCCCCCTTTCGTTGGACTCGCACTTCGCCCTTATAGTAGCCGGGAATCATTGTAAAGCCACTATCTATGAGATCAAACATCCACTTTTTACAAAGGAAGTGTATTAACCTATCTTCCTTGTCCGTAGGGAAAAAAAATATCTTTAACCACAAATATCATTTCTCCTCTTTTTCAGTCGCCCCAGTGACCGCTCCTGTGGTCAAAACAGTTCTCCTTTCACTTGAAACTTGTAAACCATACAGACCAGTAGGCCGAGCTTGCGCTTGTGCTTGCTGCCCTATTTTGTCTACCTCGAGATATTGTGTCCAGTTTCGAACGCCCTGCTAGAGAGAATGGGTATTTGTAGATAGGAATACAGCAGCCAGGCACCTAAATGCTTGCCAGACTAAGAGACAAATTCTATGAAAGCCGTCGAGACGACCCTAAACTTATAAGTTAGCTCTGGAAAGAGAAGGTTAAGAAGACGTGAATTTTAAACTCGCGTCTTTAGAATCTTCAGAGACATCGACGATTTAGATCAAAGCAGGTCCCTAACATTAGACATCACTTTGATTGACCCCAAAACAATGAATACAGATTCGACGGTAAATATTTTGCATCATAAGGAAAAAAATGTTTTTCCTTTTATCAGATTTGTTAACATGCGAAATGATTTATGCCAGACCATAAACATGTATGAAAGTATAAGTTATCTGCGTATCTGTAGCTCATACCGGGGGAGCCTGGCGCTCGTGGGGGCCTGGTTGGATAACGAGCTTTGGACCCTCACCACTGGTGGCGACGGGCTGCCCTAGAGCATTGGGCCCGCAACTCCCGAGCTGTAGGGAGGTTTCAACTCAAACATCGTAGCTTATAAAGGCCACTGGTGATTCTCCTTACGTCATCTATATGATATTTAACTCTCTCCACACGAAGCTCTTATATTTCTTAGGACTTATAACTCTCACAGACAAAGACCCCAATGGTTTCTGTTGTTGCTTCTCTTCCTCTGTTCCAGACACACGCATACACCCTGTTAACGTAAGCTTCAGACAAAGGTATACACACTAGCGTTACTTTCAGACAGGTATAGACATTGTTAGCTTTACTTTCAGACAGGTATAGACATTGTTAGCGTTACTTTCAGACGCAGGTATAGACGCAGTGAACGTTCAGACATTTCCGATAAAGTTCCTCTCTCTTTCTGTGCACGTTTTGGCTCAGGCGTGAGCATGTGTCGCGTGTTGTCGTCTGACCCAGCTGGTGGGCTGGTAATGTTGTGGGGGACAGTTGGCGACCCGCTCCCAGCTGGCTCACGCCCAGACCAACCTCACCAACACCCCTCACCCCCCCATCATCACCATCTTCCCCATCACCAACCCTTCGTCACCAACCCCCTCTCCCTCTTCCTTACCTCCACAGCCTCTCCTTCATCCACACAGCCATCCCAACCTGTGGTTAGACACAGGGATAGTCATGGCGCCAGGGACAGTCATAGGATTAGGGATAGGCATGGTATCAGGGAGAGTCATAGGATCAGGGATAGGCATGGTATCAGGGAGAGTCATGACACCAGGGAGAGCCAGGGTGGCAGGGAGAGCCAGGTGTCGGGCAGGCAGGGAGAGCCACAGTGTGCAACAGTAACTCAACACCGCTAAGGAAGGGCCGACTCCTTCACTTTATTTACGGTTTGCACCACTAATGGTGCGTCGAGACACTCCAGACACCACTTACACTTATCTTAAGTTCCAAACACTTACAAGGAGATGTGGGAAGGTGTAGGCACTTGGAGATCAACCGCGGAATATATGGGCGTAGGAGAAGAGACGGGAAATAGGAAGGGAGAACGTAAATGGAAGGGAGGGAAGCTCAGTAGGTGGGGATGAGGCACAGATTGCGGGAGATGTCAGATGGGTAGAGGACAAGCAATGAGAAGGGAGAACAGGGAATGGGGAAGCAAAAGAGTGAATGAACGATGGTGAACAGGAAGTGGGAGAGGAAACACAAGGCGTAGGATGGGATTTTGGGATGAAGCGCAGAAAACGGGTATGTGGTAAGGGTTAGATGGAACATATTGAGTTTGCCATGAAGCACAGGGGAAGGAAAAGGCAACAGGGAGTGGGCACAGCAGAGAGAGTGGTAACAATACACGGGAGATAATAAAGAAGCACAGGGAGTGGGGGATGCATAGAAATGCAAAGAAATTGTGCGGAGAAACAGAGAATTGGGGGAAAAAACACGGGAAATGGTTGATAAGAGGGCAACTGCTGAGGAAAACACAGGAAGTGGGTAAGGGAGCACAGGGAGTGGTGGGAGAGAACACGGGGAGTGGGGCGAGGCAGCGCCATATCATACCCTCACCTATGTAAGGGAAATGGTAGGAAAAATTAAAGAAAATGTTGGGAGAGGTTTGTGAGAGGTTAATGGAAAGCTTTTATGTCTTTCAAATGATCGTAGTTGTGACGATAGTTATGGCCAGTCGACTCAGGGTCCTCCTAGTTAACCCAACGCCTGATTGGTCGACTGTTAAAATGACCAGTTAACTAGATAGACTTTCTGGGGTCAACTTTGAAATTTGTTATCCAAATATAACAACTGTTAGACAGAAACTGGACGATAAACTGATGGTTTGGGTAATCAAATATCTTGAGCAATTAAAAGAATTAACTGGTAGTTTGGCCAGTTAATGATTCAAAATAAGCTTATAATTATGTAACCAGTTATTCAAAGGTTTGAGTAGTTACCTGATGACCTACAAGTGATTTGGGCAATTGAGTTGTTTATCATGGATTTTAAGTAATGGTCTACAATAAGTAACTGATGGTTTGAGTAATCAAGTTATTGCTTTAAATGGACAACCGATAACCTAGACAATAAACTAGTTATTTCGGTTATCGGTAAGCGGTCTGAAATAGATAGCTAATGATATGAGCTGTAATTTGAGTAAATCATGAACAATCGTTTTTGTGGATATCGTTATGGATATGTCGAGTATTATTTTCTAACGACCATTTTTGCTTTTACTTCCTTTGGTGTTCTTTTCTCAGAAATTATCAAATTCGCTGTAATTTGGATTGTATTCAGCTTTCTGTCTTATAAAGAAGTTCTGATTCATCTTATATTTCAATAGTGTTTGACTGGCAGCAGATTCAATGATAATTTCTCAAAAAAACTTGATGTACCTCTTTCATTTGTGTTCGATTTCATTGGACATGACAAATACTTCCAATGCAACGTATCCTTTGATGGATACTTCCGAGGTAGCACATTTTCACATCTCTTTTTTTCATCTTCCAGTGAACCTCTTTACTTAATGGTCTTTCATCACTTTCGCTACGGACTCCGCCTAAGAATTTACATACCTCTAAAAGAAATATGAAACCCTACGACCAATCCCACCGCAAAAAATGAATGACCTAAACGCATACGAAGCTTAGCAGTTAACGGTCGTGATGGCGTTAGCGTATAGTGTCTTGGTTTCCATAACTTCAACTGCCAAATCTTGGCTCGTTGATCTTTCCCCTCGACAAAACATATCCAGACACACAAATATTCCCATTAAACACGTTTCTGTTCGGCTGGTATTGGAGAGGAAATCGATTCATTTTTTGGCAGACGAGAGATTCTATTTTGTTGCGACTGCTTGAGATAAATGTTACCGCTGCCGAAGTACTTGTGTGGGAGAGTCAGTCCCAAGAGTTGGGTGGTGCGCGGCGGCCATGTAGTTACAACATGCTTTTAAAATGTACGATGGTGGCGTGTTTGCGTGTACTTGTTAAGCTTATGATACTGTATGATTTGCGACACGGGCTTTGGATGGGTAGGTAAGGGTCGCGAGAGAACTGTCTGTAGAAGGCGACGTCACTGAAGATAACCTGTGTTACCTACCTGCACCGGAACACTGCTGTGTAGTTCCTCAAGGTTCCAGGAGATATGGGCAAGTGTTCTCAAAGATTCACAAGGCCAGCAGGCGGACCATCGATGGTCCGCAACGGTGCACCCCCTTGCTGGTGTGGGAGGTGTCTAAAGTGCCTGGTTATGAAGGTTAGCAAGAGGTCGTATACGTATATATGGATACATATATGTATATATGTATGTATATATACAAGTGGGGTGGGCCAAGACCTCAGGCTCCTCACAAGTGCCACAGCAAACTGAGGCTCGGGAGCGGTGCCTACCAGTCAGTACCTTGGTGCCAGCTAAACCCCCCCCCCCCTCTCCTTCCTCCTGCCCCACTCAACCACCACATACACATTCGTGGCTCCACCCCCCCCCACCCCCCCCAACCCCAAGCTAACCAGAGTTTGCCACCTGGGGAAAAACAGCACGAGAACCATAAGCTATTTTGCCGTTCACCTCACAGGCGCATGAGAAAGGATGTGTTTAATGAATGTCGCGTGTTAGGGAAATTTTGCAACTGGACCATAAGTCGTATATCATAAAGTAACCAGAATAGTCTTCACATTCCTCTACCTCATCGTGACCAGTATACGCGCGCGCGCACACACACATACAAAAATACACATACATAAATACACAAAGTGCGCACGTGCATGCTAATCCTCTAAAAAAGAAAAAAAAATTAGACAACACATGTGCCCGAGCCGGAGCAAACTTCATACATAATAATTAATTCCAAACACTTGAAAAACACGTGAATTATGGTGTATGGTAGATGCAAGTAAGCCGTTGGATTCATCGGCCAACGATTTCTAATCAACCATCGCAGAATCATTTCCCACTACTTATTATAGAAACAAAATGTCAGAGGATGATGGCTGTGAAACGTACTCCCATAAAGAGTTTTTTGTGTAGTTTCTTAAACCTAGTTAGGAGGTGGGGTACAATATGTCATAAATCTTCGTTAATTGAACAAGACTTAGGACTTAAGCATTGTCTGGTTTGCATAGTTCTTATATCACGTTTGAATTCCTTGAGATATGTGTTCTCTAAGATGGAAAGCTGTGATGTGGTTGTGGTACAGGGGTGGAAACACGAACAAAAAGAAAACGGAGCAAGGAAAATGTGTTGCAGTATTTCCATTGGAGATAATGAACATCGTAATATCAAGTAAGAATACTGAATCAGAGATACTCCTGAAGCAGAAAAACAATTGAAAATAATTCAAACGTAGAAAGAATTGAAAGCTATATTGGGAAGTGAATGATAAAATGATGCATCCAGAACACATAGTAAATTCGTGATAATTGAAATAAAGATGGCAAGCGACTAGAAACTTAGAAAAAGATGACAACATATGGAGCATCAAAATCAAATCCTGAAAGTGAAAAGGCAAATAGAATTAGCTGAGATGACTTAGTAGTTAGCCAATTCAGTGATGTTTTCAATGGGTCAAAGAGAAGAGGCACAGCCAAATACACCCCTAAGTTAGAGAGGTATGCGAGCCATTGATCAAATTGTAAATGAACGGCAGGAAATCATTTCAGTGTTAAGTGATGATGATGCAGGCAAAAGTAATCAGGCACAGAGCATCATGAGCTTATGTAAGGAGAGAACTTAATAGGAGTAGAAGCTGTCAGATGGACGTCGTATGCTCTGAAAGTTAGTTAGGAACATATTAATACCTGTTAATACCAAGTGTTTTCAGGATATCAAAACAGGTTGTAAGGATACAGATCGGTCATACTTGAACAGAAAGAGGATCACATTCAGTCTTGAAAAGAAATTACCGAAAAGGAAGGAAAATTGAGTATTACAAGACTATCTAGAGGCAAGGAACAATAGAGGCAAGTTCTCATAGATTGAACAGAATAAGAAAACGGGAAAATACAGAAGTGATAAGATAAGGAAACCTGGAAAGGTTACTTTCAGTGAGGAGTAAGTACATCCTGGTGGCGGTGAGACTGGCAAACAAACTTGAAATCCTTGATGCATTCATTTGAATGACACCATACAAAAAACAAGATGTCAGCTAACTGGAGAAGAGATCTGAAGACTAAAATTATATATGCAAATGAATAATTTGTAAAGGGAAATTCCTCCAGATGTTATAATAACAGTTGAGACAAGTTACAGTAAGATAAGCTCACATTTAGTATTTTCCAAAGGATACACAATAACAGGAAAGGTAAGATAAGACAAAAGAGGAGGAATGATAGCACTCTCAGTAAGAGATGACTAAAGCTTCAGAGGGTACTGGTCCCTACAGAAGACATATAATAGAAAAAAAAATAAAAACTTGCCTGATTACTCTCATAGAATATGATCTTCCAAGAGGATCTTATGACCTAGATCAACAATTTGCTCATAATGAAGGCACAATTAGGATGTACCATCAGTTTGATTAACTCTACTTGGTGATGGTAAAATTCTACTGCTGGGATTTTCATTACACTACAGGGAGATCAACCGAGAACATTAAAATCCACATAAAAGAAAAAGAGAAATTGAAGCAAATGATTTTGTGACATATAAACTTAACCTCCTGTCCAAGGACCCCTCTTCTGGGACTCCTGCAGTACTCAAGAAGCCAGCCACGTCCAATGGGCAGGACCACAAGTCAGGAACAGCAGTCACATTGTGTATTTGTTTTTAAGTGATGAGTGGAAGACAACTGACAAGTAGGTGTCCAGTGTCCTTGGAAGTTGCACCTTGGACATGAAGGATCTTGTAATTCCTGAATTGATATTTTGTTGCAATGGTGGAAATGGAAGTAGCCCAGAATACAGACAAGAAATTGTAAGCTTGTCATATGCGTGTATTGTAGATGGTTGTAGAGATGGAGCTTAAAATTGAGTTGGGATGGACAGTGGTTCAGTGTTCGCAGTCATTACAGTATAAATGTGTTTTGATAGTGCTATGTTTGTTGAGGGGGTGGGGTAAATCTACAAGTATAGGTTGCTCAAGCGTAAAGTGAGGATGAGCTTATTTCTGCCAAGACATTGGTGTTTGATAATAAAATGGCTTAGATGGAAGGAGTCTTGTTCAGTTACAAAGAAATAGGTGTTCAGCATGTTGAGTTGAGATTGTATTGGAAGTATTTTTTGTTGTTAAGGTTTTGAAAGTTTGAGGTTTTTAAGCAACCAATTGACCGATTTGAATATCCTCTTTCATGAACTTTGCTGTTTTATCACATTTGCTTTTGAAATGGTGGATAACCAGGCAGATGCATAGTTTTGAGAGGAGCAGATTGTTGAGATGCCTAAAATTTTCTCGTGTCTCTACATTATCAATTCATATGTTTATCTTTTCTTCAAATAAAAAATGCATCAGTAATTTGATATTCTTTTATGTGGGGAAAATATATAAAATCTCAGTTATTTCATTTATATCAAAGTTAATAATATTTCAAACTTATATTTTACAAATTATGTTTACATATTGAAACCTTTCCATTTCATGATTCTTCAACTTGTCTGATACGTTATAGCATTTTTATTTACAATAATGGTAAAATCCGCACGTTATTTGTTCTAAGATGTAAAAATACTTATATCATTCAGAAAATAAGATATGTAAAGATCATGATTTGTCTAAGTCCTCAGCATTAACTATAAGTACCAGAGCTGACTGTCGTTCATCTTCTTCCTCTGTAGGTAGAAGATCAACCCTTGATAATGGGTCCTCTACACCACCAGTGGAATGGGGTGAAGCATTTTCTTCTTCTTCTTCTCCTTCTTGGGTGGTGATGACAAATGTCTCCCCTTCCTGACCATCACTGCCTTGGCTCATCAAAGAATAAACATTGCTCGTGATTTTGTTAATAGTGACTTCAGGTGTCTCTGTCCCACGGACAACTTGTCCCATTTGCCTGAGAAGAAGATTAGTATCTATGACATTCTCAGTTAAATGAATAACTTGACCACTGTCATCCACTATGTAACCCTCAGGTAACACAAAGTTTGATGCATTTGGCACAGTGTCATCCACTGGTTCATTGGATGCAATGACCTGTATTGATTCAGGGAGATGTTTATGAATACTTTTATTAGGCAACACATTAGCATTTTCACCAGATTTAACAGTTTCTTTCACATCTAGAGGATCAAGATCATCAACCACATCACTTAAGTCTCTTACTTGAATCATATCATCTGAAACCTGTGTATCTGTGGACTCTGTGGAACATTTTTCTTGTTTAATTGCACTATTCATTTCTAATGGAGTCTCTAGTCTTGATATGTTATCATCTGGCACTATACTAGGCATATCTATTTCATCTTTTGCAACCTTAACAGTATCAGCATCATCATTTGCCGTATTACACTTCACTATCTTTTCGCCCTGCAAGGCTTGCTGTGTCCACTCACCTTCTTCCTCTCCCTCTTCACTTTCTCCTATCAGTGACACATCCCAAGGTATTATCATGACGCATCCATTATCATCTGTATGAGTAAGCAAATACTGGTTATCACCAAGACCACTAAGGCCAGTTTCAACCGATATCTGTTCATCCATGGGAGTATCTACAGGAGTACTGTCTTCTGTACCACCTGCAAGAGTATACAGGGTTATTTTTCCATCTGTTTCTGTATAATATGTAGAAGGCTTGACATTACCTGATGCTTTTCTCAATACCCTCCTCTTTCTTCTAGCCTGCTGTTCTTGCATTGCTGCCACCTGTGAAGTAAAGCAAATATGCGTGATTATATACTGAAAACTTGAGAGGTCATATTTTTACTGCTCAAAAACAATAAACTCCTCTCTGCCTTAGTCCACTATTTTCTGTTCACAGTCAATATCTGAACTAACTGTTATCTAAATTGAATCTTTAAATTTTCTGGAATCTATAGTTACAGGTATTATGCTATCACCTACTATCTAGCACAGTGGTTTTAGTCAAGCCTTTTCAACCACATAAATTCACCTACAAACCATTCACTCAACCCTCTCTCTACCTACCTTAATACATCCTTTTATCTTTTTTAAATATCCATCAGAACCTCAAACTCCTTTCTTCCATTCATTATCTTTTAAAGTAATATTTCACAACATATTCCTGTGATGTCTAACACACTTTTCAGGATTTCTAAATTAGACTTCAATGGCTACATAGCTAAAGTAACCAGGAGTACCCTAACACACAACAGCTAACCTACTTTTAAGGACCTTCTACTAGAACTAGATAATAAGGCTGTGATGATAATACACTGTCTTGAATCTAGCAGTCTTTGAGGTAAGCAGTTGCCAAATTTGGGACTTTACCAGATCATGGGAATCAACACTGTCATGGATACCTGACAGCAGACCAAGTAGATTAAAATAACTTACCAAATGTAGACTTCTACCTGCAGTCAAACGAGCCTCAGCTAGAGAGGTTTATCTGATATGCAATACAGGACTGTATGGTTTACTCACTTTTGTGTCCTTCTCTTTCCGAACCTGGTCCCTGAGTTGCTCTACAGTCAGTGTTTGACCTGTCCATTCTCCTAAGGTGGGTAATAATCTCTGTGCCAGCTCCTTTCCTTCTTTACTCATCTTTTCATAGTCCTTATAGTCCACTTCAGGTTCTGGCTCTTCACGTCCACTTTCTCTTAAGAAACTGAAATAATGAAGTCATATATAGTCTTACTACTTGGTATACCTTTCTCCTTTAGTTCTGATCTGAGTAATGTGACAATTTGTAGAAAAAAATTTGAAGACTGAAAGTGTCTTTCCGTTACACAGAAGCAGTTGTCCCAAAGCTACTCCAGTATCAAACTCGGGGATAAAAATGAAAGCACACATGCTTTTCAAAGGGAACTTCCCAAAGTACTTCCAAGTATTCATGTATTCTTCAAAACAACATCCACACTTCCTAACCTTGTTTCCATACCCATCCAGAAATCCTGCTAGTAAATCTTACAGTTGAAACAAAATGCAAAGCAGTATTATGTTAGCACCTTAACACTTCCGTGCTCCTTTCCTAAATCAGGATCTGTTATATGTTACAGAATAGCGTTTGTATTGCCTTTATGTGAATTTTAAGAAACTTGAAGAGATTGGAGTCCTTCTGTGTGTTTAACATCAAAAATGCTTTCAGGAATATAGTGTTGATCTATTTATGTAGGAGTTGAAAGAAATAATTAGTTGTCCTTCAACTTATCATAACCGAGCATTGGTGTAGCTATCTATCTATCTATCTATGTGAGTGAAATTAATTAATCCAGAATGGCATCACCCATTTCCTTTCAACTTTGTAGATATGTTGGGAATAACTAGAGAATGCAATCTGAACTCTTTTCAGGTACACTACTCAGAAAACAATACTTTATTAGCCTATGTATACTGGACTATGTCCAGCAAAGGCCATCATGGAAAACCATCATGGCCTGTGCTGGCCACAGCAACCAGGAATGCCACCGATAAGTTGGAGGTATGAGATGAGGAGGGCCATGCTGAGATTGGAGTCTGGGAGAGGGAGGGCTTAGCACAGTTTTGGGAGCTTGGTGGAAGGGAAAAAAGTGCAAGGAAGGGGGCTCGGGCCAGAGAAGGATCATGCAGGGAATGAGGATCATATAAAATAAGAAGTGTTCGAGAGGACTATGTCCGGTCACTAAAGTGCCATGAAGCTTTAAAGTTAAAATTGAGGCCAATGGTACACTGGCCAGAGAACTAATAATTCTTATGTCTGTATCAGAAAACCAACAAAACTTTCTAGTCCCTCAACTGATTACATTCATTACTTGGTATCTGGTTTGTTGACATGGTATTATGAATTTATCTGCTGGTCATTTGTCTACAAATAAAAAGAAAAGAAATGAACTTCAAGACTAATGTTGCAAAATTACAAGTGTTGGAGCATGTTACCAGTGGATACCGATTCGTATTTACAACATCCTGGTAATTCTGTTCAGCCCTGTGTACTATATAAAGCTCTGATAACTCTGCTCGACATCATGTAATGGATAATCATTATCTCATGATCAAATTCTAGGCATTAAAGTTACATGCCTATAAAACTGTAACTGACAGATGCAGCTTTAGTACAACCCACTCTGACAATAGTTACTTTCCATGGTTTTCTTGTTTACCAATATTTTCAACATATTTTTTCAAAGGTTGGCTTTAATGCAGGGTTTCTGTGCCTGTTACTCATCTTGAAAATTTCTTTAACTTCCAAACAGGGAAGGTATTTGTAATTCACAGAACATGGTAATCTTCGAGTAGCACAGTCCACAGCACAAGAATCTTGTGATATCCTGCAACAACAGATATATGCAGAAACAGTTTGCAAAGAAAGCAAGTGATATTTAAGAAAAAGTAGACATGTCTGTTTCAAGAGAAAAAGGAAAAAAATGAGTTGAAACGAAGCATCAAAACTGAGGCAAGAAGCATGATGTTAAGCCATGTGTATATTTATTCGAATATCCTTATTATTGACATTCGACTGATGGTAAATCATTAATCATCCAGAGATGTTACGATGAATATATTTATACACTGCTACTATTCTAGTCAATACCTTCCCTTCTGTAGAGTAGTAGTCCGTGAAAAGTCCTTTGCAAATCATTCAATCATTACATAATCTTTACATACATACATTACAGATTTGAACCCTATCTATTCTTCACATCTATGATAAAACTTACTCTTTATAAGTGAAGTCAAGCCTGTCATGAACTTGTCTAATATGTTTGATGAGATTACCCTGAGTATTACAGGAAAAGGAACAAAAGCAACATTTGTATGGCTTCTCTCCAGTGTGAATCCTGATATGGCGTCGAAGATGATGAATGGTTGGGAAGCACTGAAACAGAAAACAAGAATGTCAGATTGTTAAAAAGCAAGCAAAAAAAAGAAAGTATGCCAATTGATTATGCAGCACGAGGTTTGCAACACCATAAAAAGAAAATGGAAAAAGATACAACTAAAAAAAAATCACAATGGCTTGTAAAAAATAGGAAGATGGGATTGAAGCCAATCATGCACCTCACTGATATTATGAAGGTAAAGTAAGGAAGTGAAGTGCACGAAAATAACATTAAGAGCTTAACCTTGAGAGATAACTCTGAATTTCAATTTCAGTGGAATGAAAAAGTTACGGAGTGAAATGTCAAAGAAAACATAATGAGACCTTGTGAAATCTTCTTTTCTTTCTCCTTGTGAAATCTTCTTTTCTTTCTAAGTGATCTCCCAGTGTCATAAGTGTTTCCGTAAGTGTTAAGCCAAGGGAAAATGAAGTTAAAACTAAACGAAGGGTGCAATACTAATGGGATAACGGATATCAATGGTTAACCAAAAGGTCAACAACAAATGAAAGACTGATCCTACCACTACACATGCATTACTGACTGGTGACACATTCCTAAGCATCCAACAGCGTGATGATATCTAAACTTTTCATATTTCTAAGCTTGATTGCTGTTTCTTACATTTGTGAGGAATGGACAGGAATGGATGAACAAAGGCCACATTTGCTCACAACCATTCTCTAGCTATCACATGTAATGCACCAAAACCACAGCTCCCTATCCACAACTTGGCCCCTAAAGACTTTTCCATCATTTCCCCTAGCCGCTTCATATGCCCTAGTTCAGTCCACTAACAGCACATCAACCCCTGTATACCACACTGTTCCAGCTCACTCTATCCCATGCACAACTTTCATTCTCCTGCATATTCAGGCTTATATCACTCAAAATCTTTTTCACTCCTTCCATCTCCATTTTGGTCTCCCCCTTTTCTGTTTACCTTTCTTTACTCATTCTTTCCGTTTGTCTAAACAATTTCACCACTCCCTCTTGAGCTCTCTCAACCAAGTTCTTTTTATTACCACTCCTTGCTCTTCCCCTTTCATTACCTACTCAATCAAAATACCTCGCACCACATGTTGTCTTCAAACATTCCCAACTCATCCGCCCTCCTCTGCACATCCTCATCTACAACTCAAGCCTTGCATTTATAGAATATTTGGAATCATATATATATATATATATATATATATATATATATATATATATATATATATATATATATATATATCTTTTTTTCTTTTCTTTCATACTATTCGCCATTTCCCGCGTTAGCGAGGTAGCGCTAAGAACAGAGGACTGGGCCTTTGAGGGAATATCCTCACCTGGCCCCTTTCTCTGTTCCTTGTTTTGGGGAATATATAAGAAAAAAAAACCGAGGGGAGGATTTCCAGCCCCCCGCTCCCTTCCCTTTTAGTCGCCTTCTACGACAAGCAGGGAATACGTGGGAAGTATTCTTTCTCCCCTATCCCCATGGATAATATATATTATTTTTCATAAATAGCCTACTGGGCTAAGATATTGTAAAATTAATGGAAAGGTCTGTGAGGCATGGATGTATTCTTTCTCCCCTACCCCCAGGGATATATAGGGATATATAGGGGAGAAAGAATACTTCCCATGTATTCCCTGCATGTCATAGAAGGCGACTAAAAGGGGAGGGAGCGGGGGGCTGGAAATCCTCCCCTCTCGTTTTTTTTTTTTATTTTCCAAAAGAAGGAACAGAGAAGGTGGCCAAGTGAGGATATTCCCTCAAAGGCCCAGTCCTCTGTTCTTAACGCTACCTCGCTAATGTGGGAAATGGCGAATAGTTTGAAAGAAAAAAGAAAATATATAATTCTCCATAATATATGGATTTATACAGATGTATAAGTATAATTCGAAATAGCATATGAAATTATATATAAGAATATAAGAAGTTACACACACATATATATGAGCGGCCTGGATATATATATATAATATGTATATATCACGCAGTTTCACAAATTGAGAAGTGTGGTGATGTTATTTCTTTGTCTTTGTAGGATCAGTGCAGGAAAAAATGAAGAATGGATACTCAGATAGAGCACAAGACAGAAATATGATATATGCAATTTCTAAGTCTGTCTACTATACTGTACTAGTACAAGCAGTGCTACATAACGAACCTTAACACAGTGAGGACATCTATGTGTTCTAGGCCCATGAACTTGAAGCTTGTGTGCTGATAAACGATTTCGCATGATGAATTTTTTACCACAATCTTCACAAGCAAAAGGTTTTGCACCTGAAGATGAAAAACAATTTTGTTTATCTATGCATATGAAACTAAATCAATAAAACTACTTAAAACAATAAAATATTCATCATAAATTCTGTAAATTAAGCATACTATCAAATCAATGCCAAGGCAAGTATTTATGTTCCATGAGTCTATCGACTTATATCTATTCTATGACCAGTACACCAAAACCAGAGACTCCTACACCACAGCAAAGCCTGAATGACCTTTCTGTGGTTTCCCATTACTGTTCCATATGTCTTTGTTCACCCCATAAACAGCACTTTGCCCCTATATACCATATCACTCCAATTCACTTTATCCCACGGAAGTCACACTCCCATTGTATCATCAGTCCCTAATGACATAAAGCATCTTTCATCCATCTCAAAAACTAAGTCATAGAATAATTTATCAAATGAAAAGCTCATTGTAATTACGTAACTGATTAGATATCAAATAAATACACCAAACTACAAAAACTCTAGCAGCATGCAATATATCTACACATTACTCAGTGACATATACATAGAGAATCCAGACTTCTAACTCACCAGCATGAGAAAATAGATGTGCCCTTAAGTTTCTCTTAGACCGAAATGTGACACCACATACAGGACAAGCTATGACTGGCTGTGTTCCTTCGTGAGTGAGCAAATGATTGCGTATGGTGGTGCGACGATGAGTTACAAAGTTACACTGCAAGGAAGTTTAATATCCTACAGTATTACATAAAATATCACTTTGCAATAAAGGAGTTATATTTTGTTACTTCAGTACAATGAAATGGCTCAATGAAACTATATTGATAAATGAAGTCTCCATAGTAGAATCAATAAATCATGTATTTCACAAATACTTATCTCGCCCAAGAAAAGGTTCCCACATGTATGTTGTAATGGCCAATAAAGAACCTTCACATATTACAATAACATATGCATGTGTACAAAATGAATCTTTAACAAACTCCAAGCTCTGTCATGAGTACAATGCACATGAATTCTAAAAATCCCAAATATGAGTACACTTACATCATGTAATTACGCTATGAAAAGTAAATCACTTAAACACATGAAAATATGCAATAAACATATGGTTCATTCTAATAACCCCATCTCATAGATAAACAAAAAAGCAAAAGCTGACATGAAGATTTCTAGAATAAGAATGTTAGTTCTTTAACAAAACTTACTTTAAAGGGATTTTTCATACATATTCGCCATTTCCCGCATTAGCTAGGTAACGACACGAACGTGACTGAGCCTTAGAGGAATATCCTCACTTGGCCCCCTTCTCTGTTCCTTCTTTTGGAACATAAGAAAATGGGAGGGGAGGATTTCCAGCCCCTCCCCTTTTAGTCGCCTTTTACGACATGCAGGGAATACGTGGGAAGAATCTTTCTCCCCTATCCCTAGGGACAACTTTAGAGTTAAAACATCATATTCCAAGCATCACCATAGGACACAATATAGTATTGTGTATATACAAGGTAGTACAACCTAGTCACACTAATGAGCTTGTGAGACCAGCATTAAAGTTAACACAACATGGATAAAATGGAAATTAAACAAAGAAGTAACTCTTTTAAGTGGTTTGGGCTTCTAGCATATGGTACTTAGCTTGAGATCATTAAGTATGACAAAGTAAAATCTGATACTTCAATATCAGATTTGTCCCTAATCAGAACATGTAAGAAAAATTTCATCCAGGACAGAACATCTATCTTTTTCAGAACAAGACATTAAAGTGAGGCTTCCAGATGTTCCCTTACTAGTTATCTTACTAGACTCGGTAAACCAATACCTCTATCTTGAGGTGTAACAGGTATGCATATGAGAAGACACACTCAACAGAAGGTAACTAAAACATCTTCTCATTCAACAGAAGGTAACTAAAACAGAGTTGTATAAAGATATCCTACTTACTAGTAATATCTACTCACCAGAGCACATTTCATCCTCCGAGTTTTGGCATGAACATACTCTATGTGCTCCCTTAAGCTGGTATCTCTTGAAAATGTATTGCCACAAATTTCACAAATGTACAGCTGAGCATCTGTATGCTTGTAGGAATGGCGAAAAAGCTCTATTTTTGATGCTGCAGTAAAGTTACATTTTTCACACCTGAATGGTAAATCTTCTTTATTCCTGTGTCGAATCTGATGTGTTTCTGAAAATATTATATATTTTACCTACACACTCCAGAATACACACTCATTCATTCTTCTGGTTGTTCATTTTAGACATCAAGAAAGATAAAAAATATCATAAAATTAATATGACCCATTCTAGAGTATAATTAGTCTTCTCTCAGCAACACCAAGAAAACTTTCCAACCAAAGGAAAATGGTCCATAATCATAACATAAGAGCTAATTGGTGAGAAAAAGTATGTAAACCTAAGAAAAAACCAAGGAAAATACATAAGAACTAGTTGGTGAGAAAAGTTGATTATTGAGGTATGTAAACCTAGGAAAACTACTAGGTTTCCTTTTCTCATGAAAGCAATACAGCACAGAATCTACCACATTCAAGCTAATTCTAAAATAGGAGGATAGTTTCTTTTCTGTATACAGGCAGTTTTCACTGACATTGTGGGTGCTTTCCTCGAAACCTACCATAATCAAAATGACATTAATCAAATGGGTTTTGCTATGGAATCAGTGTTATCAAGTGGATCTGTATTCTCAGGTACTGAATTCTAATGCAAAACCTGATAAGTCTGTAAGTGAAAATCTGACTGCTGTTTAGCTAGTTGGATATAATGTTACGATTTGAACAACAATACAAATTGTGAAAGGTATGTTAACAGCAGCTTATTGTATATTTGTGAAATAGAATCCCTAAGGTATGCATACTTCATACTGGTTCTTTTCTAAATCCTGTACAGCTGCTACCAAACAAAACACTGAAAATCCTCTCCCATATTTGCATCCTATATAAAAAGTGATTTTAACAAATGTTTTTGTGTTGTGAAAAATTAAGAGTGTAGAATTGTCTCATCTCATCCAATTGGCCCCAAGAGGATATACAGTCAAATAAACACAAATAAAGAAATGAAAGGAACATATCCATCAGTAATCTCAGGTAAGTCTCAAGTTCAATTACTTCAATTACTTATCAATTACTTCCTTTAAAGTCTCAAAATCTTATCGATAATATGAAGCTGCATATGAGTGCAGGTTGAATGGTAGCCATATCTATGATAGGCCAAGGTAAGAGGTGGCATTCCTGTTAGTCTCAAGTTGCTAACTCTTTATTGGATAAGAGTCAAAGATTCCTTTCAGAATATCGGCAGATATCTTAGTTTCCTTAATTGTTTTATTTTCAATTACAGGCAATCAGAACTTGCTAAAGGATGTGAGGATTACATTATCCCAACCCTTCTTACAAAAGAGAGAAAATCACTATTCAGTTTCAAAATATGAGACATTACTTAGAATATACTTACTTAATATGGACAAGGTAGAATACATCTTTCCACATTCTTCACATTTATGCTGAGATTTCATACTTCTCTGAAAAGAACAAACAAACAACTCAAACAACATGGGATATAAGTTATGTATCCCCACAAGGGTGGGCATCCACAACCAACGTACACTACATTTCCTTTCTAACTCATCCATCCATGCCCAATCTTTAAACTGGTACAAGCTAGCTCTTATATCCTTTTGTTCTGGAGGCCAGAGAGATGATCTTTGTCTGGTCTCTCACACATGGATATCTCAGCCTGGAAAAAAATTCTGAAAAGTCTGTCCTGTGCTTCCTTTTACAGCTGCCCAAGTTTTTAATGAATTCACACCTCACAAGCAAGGGCTAGCTCTCTTCAAACTGGCTTTACAGAGTAAATAATACTGTTATCTAGCATGTCTATATATGCCTGAGGAAAATTTGTTTAGAAATTCTTTCTACATCCTTTAACTGCAATTAATCTTACACACCTATCTTCTTCATTGTAGTTTTTCTTACATCAAAAATGAATTACATGAATTTTCTAAATATTTTTACCTTCATTGTCAACACAAAATTTTGTTTAATTCTCTGTTCTTATGAGTCAAACAAGTCTTAGAAACTTCATGCACATAACAGAGACAAATTTACATACCTTTCTTGGAACTTTATCAACATCCTCAAGAGTATCACAGACATATATGCTTTGTGCTTCATTTTTTCTTTCATTTTCTTCATGCTCCTCCTTATCCAGGCCTTCAGTCTTTGGTTCACTCTCTTCCACTTTTACTTGTTGTTCATTTATTTTTTTGCCACATCTTTCGGCATCTCCACCTTTGATTCCACTCTCTTTCAGGCAGCTTTCCAACAGATCAAATCCATTACCTGAATGAAGGTTAAAAGAGACCATTAATGCAGAAATTAGAGCTAGCCATTTCATTGCCCTGGGCCTTCAAAGAGATGAATCTTAACAAAATTATGTGCTCAGAATTATTTCTTACTGCTTCACATGAAAGATATCACACAGCACCTGCTCATTCCAAATTCTATTGACAGAATTTCACATCCACAGAATGGCAGCATATGAAGAGCTTTCCTTATGCATTCTAACCATAACAGTATACTCAAACATGAATTTTACAAAAAGAGTGAAAGTTAATATTGTAATGAAGAATTCCATTTGTTTTCTGCACTTAAAACAGTAATACACTTGTTATATCTTTTCTAAGTCCACAGTTAATCTCCACACAATCTTATTGGTAAAAGGTTATTAGCAACACTCTTATGAACTGGTCACAAGATTCTTGATGTTGTTCAGTTTACACAAGTGAAGACAGTTTGAACTTGTTAAAAATTTAATCTACATTTTTTGAGACAAGAATTTTGGGTAAGTACAACATATGAATTTCTTTAAAGGTTTTATAAAGTACCTATACACAAATGACACCCAAAAAATAGAAAAATCTGCTGGAAAGATTGCTATCTATACTCAAAAAATGAATCCAAAATCTAAACACTGCTTGGTCCCAAGTAAACTGGACTGGAGTTCTCCTACTAGTATCCCATTTTCTTACTTGTTCCACCCCTACTTCGATTTTGGAAGGCTCATCCTTGCATAAATAGATTTAAAGAAGGCAAAACATTCAAAATTCAAAGACAAAGAGTGTTTATATCTTACAAGTGATAAAATTTGCACTAAAATACATAACTGAATGGGGCTTGATAAGCCATAATCATAATGACAATCAAAAATCATTTACAAACCTTGTTCTTCTCCAGATATTTCTGAAGTTTCTTTTGTTCCAGAACTACTATGTACAGATTGTGTCATAGTAGCTGTACACTTTTCTTCTGTCTTAGTTCCAGAGGCAAGTGATGAGGTACATTCGAAGTCTGTGGAACTTAGTGGTGTCAAGCGATTATATGGGGGATGTTTCCGAGGTCGTCCCCGACCACGCTTGGCTCGGAAAGTAGCATGATGCTTGGTTTCAGGTGATACTATAAGAAAAAGTTTGTAAACATATCAATTCATAATGATATTTCATTCTTTAGATGGATGGATATGAAACATATTCATGGTTTCCAGGAAAAGTGGAATGTTACAAGTTTTTTCAAACAATTTCATATATATAGTATGATTTGTCGCTGTCTCCTGTGTTAGGGAGGTAGCGCAAGGAAACAGACAAAAGAATGGCCCAACCCACCCACATACACATATATATACATACACATCCACACATGCACATATAAATACCTATACATTTTCAGTGTTTGAAGCACAGATGTCATAAAGTGCAGCATTGCAAAGATATAGGTACCTCTGGTAGCTTCAAGATATACTTTGTCATATCAAAATCACTTTGCACATACCACAATTTTTCTTTATCAAATGTGACACACTGGCCCATATACCCAATACCAGTCAAAATGTATGGCTTCCTAAGGAAGAAAATAACAGCCTTCAGTGACATCCACTATCAAGTTTCCTCTGAAACATTTTGCTTCAGATGCTTGACAGTTTTACCACCATTAAATAACACATGCATTTAATCACAATGACTGACACGTACACCCTAAATATCATATGCTAAATATTTTCATTAAGAGCACAAAGAACACAAATACTTTCTTCCTTCAAACAACCTTGTTCTATCTCATCTTCTTGATCCTCATTTCCATGGCCATATTCTGCAAGTTGTCTGTAGTCTACTTTTTTTGTGTGTCGCCTCCCTGAAATGATAAGGAAGTTCACTAATAGTTTAAGAACTAAAATAACATCCTTATGAAAAGCATGCAACTACAAACTGTGCCAAAAGGCTACAAAAAGTTCACTGACAACGAGAAGTTGCATGAAGGATGCTACAGTAAATGCAGGAAGTAGCATATTTCAATGCTAAGAGATTTCTTCCTAATTATCAATTCAGAGGAAACATTTTACTAGTCATTTACCCATTATAACAATTAACATAAGAAATCATTGTTTCCTTGAGCTTTGAGTTCTATCATTGAATGTGAGGATAATTTAGAAGTAATCAACATGAATATGTTTGCCCAAGGAAATCATGACATTGTATCTTATACCTACAACCCCATACCATTAAGTCATAATCCAGTAAGTTATAACCCATAAGATATTACATGGCAAATCAGATGGCTTCAAAATGTTGTTATAAAAAGGAGGGAAAACCAAAAGAAAGCTGTTCACTTGAATCAAAGTTTTTTTATATCATTATACTTAACTGACGTCTCCCATGTCAGTGAGGTAGCGCAAGGAAACAGACAAGGAATGGCCCAACCCACCCACATACACATATATATACACGCACATATAAATACATATACATTTCAAAATAGAACAATAAAAAATATTGCCAGCACTAAAAAGCAGCAGGAGAGGCTGAGTAACATCAGAATGAGGATATCCATACATGTCCTACTGTATTAAGACAAAAACTACTTCATTCACATATCATACTTTTAAAATGTGCAATGGTTAAGCTCACCTGATACAATCACATCCTTTGGTGCTGTTCCCCTCTCTTTCACAGTCTTTGTCTTTTCTTCATTTACAGATACTTTTTCGACTTCCTCTTTTATTCTTGCAGATATATTTTCTTGCACCTGGTTCTGAGTTCCTGGCTTATCAATTTCAGTGGTATCTTTTGCCTCTTTCTTGAAAACACCCACCTATAAAAGATTTTGAGATAGAAACTAAGTTCTCATATTCTAAACTAAGTCAGCTAATCAGTGAGTTTTGCTAAATGAATTTAGTAAAATCTATGAAATCACAACTTAATGATAAAACTGAGGGATATAGAAAAAGAACTAGTTTGAAAATGTATATGCAACAGGTGCTATGCTATGTCATGTAAAAGAAAATTCAAAATGTTCAGATTTTGCTGATGGTTCTACTGAGTCTGAACTTAATTCAAATCCAAAGTCATCAACTGCAAATAAGGGGTAAAAGAAATGAAATGTATGGTTATTTTACTATACTTTAGCGGGATTAAATGAGTATAGTTTAGATTTAGTTAGGTTAGTCACATGTGCTAGCTTTGCTTAACCTTTAGTGTTTCTGCCATTCTACAAAAACAGAATACTTATATTATGCACTTCTCTTATTTTTTCATGCTTGCCATTTCCCATACTGGCAAAGTAGTGCCAAGAAGTAAAATGGCCTCTTTGTTCACACCTACTCTCCAGCCATCAGGTACAATGCACCCAAACCAGAGCTCCCTATCCACAGCCAAGCCCCACGGACTTTTCCATGGCATCTCCTGACTGCTGTATATGCCTTAGTTCAACCCAATGACAGCATGTCCCTTTCTGTACAAATTACAATTCCCTCTATCCTATGCATGCCTCTCATCCTCTTGCATGTTCAGACCCCACTAGCTCAAAGCTTCTTTCTACAACTTTCCATTTCTTTCTTAGTCTCCTCTTCCCTTTGTTCCTTCCACTCTGTCAGTCTCCCTTCTTTCATCTTCTCTATGTGTCCAGACCATTTCAGCGCATCCTGTTAGCTCTCTCAATCATACTCCTCATACTACCATAGCTCTCTCTTACACTCTTACATTCTTTACATGATCAACTCTCCTTACATAAATTATTGTCCACTGGAATTTCATCTCCAACACATCTTTAATGCATCCAGAACCTCTATACCCCTCACCCACCCTATGGTTCACTTAAACTCCCATAGCTCCATCCAATGCTACGTCCACTCCCATTTATCTAAAACAATCCACTTTCTCCAGGTTCTCCCCATTCAAACAAACTCAAAATTAATTTGTCTCACCTCCTGCTAAACCTCATGATCTTACTTTCATTCACACTAACTCGACTTTCTCCTTTCTCACACTCCCAAACTCGAACACCAGCTTCTGCAGTTTCTCACTTAAGTCTACCACCACAGCTGTGTCACTTGCAAACATAAAAGAAACTAACTTACATCCCAGGCACCCTCTATCCCTTGCAGACTGGTGACCCACCCCTTTTCCAAGACCCGCCTGAGAATTTATCCCTCCACCAACTCATTCATGTGCATTTTAAAAAGCTATGACACCCTTGTCACACCATCCTCCCATCTTACTTCACTACTTCTAATAGCTTTCCTTCCACTCTATAAATCTGCAGCAACTTCCAAAAGACATTTATCCTAAAAAAATTAGCAAATTTTTACACTAACCTGAGTATCTGTCAGCAGTGGCAACCCTGCACATCTGGAGTTTCCTCGTCCTCTGCCTCGACCTCCTCTCCCGCCACGTAGCCTTGGTGCCGATACCTTTAAAGTTTCACCACACAAATATCAACCATCCAGCTTGCTAATCTGAATAAGTAATACCCTAACAAAATACAAAATACACATGATCTTTAAAAGTTGGTTTCTTAGGCAAAATAGAATTGTTATCTATAAAAGCCAATCAGTGTTCAGATATGGCTACATTATGCTGGGATGGTTCTTACATCAAAAGGTTCAGGTTAATGAATTAAGTCTACTTCTTAACAGAAAAAATACAAATTTCCTAATCTTGACATGTTACAGCAATATGATCAAAAAAATAGTCATTCTTCTGATAATCAGCAAAAAATTCCCAATCTTCTGATCTCATCCCTTCCAATGATAAACAAAATAAACCTTCATAACGAGAGCAATGGAAAATCTAATATTTTCTTAAAAAGCCCCTTAAAACAATATTTTCTTTCACCTTCTGGGAGAGTTTTTTGAGAGCCTGCAACCGCACATCATCTGGAAGTTTATCTAGTTTGCTCAATAGCTCATCTACCTGTTGGTAAAAGGCAAATGCAATCTTGAAACAAGCTGAAATACAGAGAAAGAACTTTCAAAATATTCAAAGTTCATTCAAAATCTTGAGAAAAGAATATAAGAATAACCCTGAATAGTTGCACAATCTACAATGGATTGGTGCAGAAACTAAATCAAACCTAAATAGTTGCATAATCTACATTAAATATGACTGGAAATTAATGTAATATCAGCTGAGAATAAAATAACATTTATTAGTCCAGCATCCAAAACATGGATCGCTATCCTACCAACACCTTAACATCACAAGTTACTGTAGCATAGACAAGTTTAACCTGGAAAATTGTTAAAATACTAGTAACCTGCACATAATATCATACTGCATTATATCATCTTACTGTACTGTAAAATGAGCCGCATATCATTAACAAATCATAACTGGATTAATACATGCATATAACTCATCTTCAACAGACACAGTAATCTATGCAAGCATTCCTCATACAGTCAAATCACTAAAGGATTTGTTATATTAATCCAGACAACATCTTGCACTAAAACAAAAATAAGTTGATTCTTTTATATCTTGTATCAGGTATGGGCTTATTCCTTCACATCTTGAACTCCCACATAAATCTAGTTAATACTATCACATTTTGCATCAACGCAAACACATAGTTGATTTCACATCTTAACTCGAACATAACCTAGTCAACTTCTTTTACTTTTGTGCTCAGATATATACTTAGCTGGCTGATTCCATCACATCTTAAATTCAAAGATGAACTGATTCCAATATATATTGCTTTAAAAACAAACCTAACTGGTAGCTTATCATTTTGCATTAAAACATAGACCCAATTCCTTTCCTTTTTACACTAAGAAATGAATCAAACTGATTCTATTACATCTTATGCTTAAACATGAAATTAACCGATTGCTTCTAATTGCCCTTTGTTCTTTATACTTACCATTCACTTCAGCCAGGTAAGCATCTATTGGCACTCTTTTCCCCATCTGTGTACTCCTATGGTACTCTTGTACTCACAAACAGTCCCTATCACCTGCTTCATAATTCAGAATTCTCTATCTTTTTCCAAGAGTGAATCTCAGTGTTTTGTAGAACATCTTTTTATTACCTTTGCAAGAGATGTATATTTTTACTACCTTTAGCAAGGAATGTGAATTTTACTATGTATAAAGCTAACATGTTGGTAACCTTCCTCAAATATTCTCTCCTACTTCCCATGAACCAATTTTTCTGCTGTTATTCCGTGAACATGTCTATGGATGCTCAAAAAGTGCCTTTATTAACTTCATTGGTCTGTAATGTACGTATGTTTGCTTAATAATTGCCTTGTTGTATTAGCCTGTTAAGGTGTGTATGGATGCTCACAAAACGCCTTTTCTTTATTGGTCTGTGAAGGAATTCATGGATGCTTAAATGTGTCTTTCTTTACTAGTCTGTGAAGTGTTTCTCTATACTACTAAGACTAGTCTGTGAACTGTCTTTCTATACTTAAAGGTAAAGGTTTGGATGAATAGTTCTACTGTGCTTTCTGTACGAGTCTGTGGTGTGTACAAATGTTTTATCATATACAGTTCTTTATTACCCTTTGAATTAAGTTTATCTTTATAACGGTCTGTGGTGTATAAAGGATTATATAAAAATTCCTATACTAGTGTGACAGCTTGTATCAATGCTTATTATATGCCTTTCTGTACCAGTCTGTGGATGCTTATAAAATGCCTCTCTCTCTCTCTCTCTCTCTCTCTCTCTCCTTGAGTAAACTTTTTTTTCTTTTACCAGTCTGTGGTGTATGAGAGGCTTATTTGTGCCTTAAGATCTTAATGGATTCTATCAATGTGCCCCTCTTTACAAGTCTATGAAGAAACTGGGCCGATTTGCTCATAATGCCTGTCTTTACAAGCCACTGATAAGAACTTAAATATTTACTACTCTGTAGATATGACTAGATGCATAAAAACTGCTGTCCTTGTCAAATCTGCTAATTACACATTATCATATCTTAAAAACATATAATAGAGTCATTCCCTCTTGCAAATTCTTCCTTATTCAATACTTAAATCGGGTTTCTCCAGTCGAATATATTTCCAGACATGTGTTTGTGATCATAAACTTCCTACAAGGTCTATTTTACTGCTTTCAATACAATAAAAGCCGATAATTCTGTGCTGAAATAGCCATTCATTCATAACAGCCGATGCTTACACCTCTAAGCCATCACGAGGTCAATTGCAAAATAAATTAAGGAAAGTATATAATGATGAAAACTACCACAGGCAAACTATATACATTTTTTTTTCAAAGAAAGTGCTCTAATTTATGTAATTCATGGCCATTTTACAAATGAAAATATTTTTTGATCTTACCTCTTTCAATATATCGTCTGAATCTAAATCCATCGTCTTACTATATATATATTTACAATGAGATAAACATGACTTCATGAAACGCCGTTTCATGCAAATGGCTGCTCCCCAAGACGATGGCCTTGTTATGGGGCGAGCGCACACACCCGGCCACTGTATGCGCTACTTAATCTCTCCTCCAACACATATTATTACTATTCACTCTTTCCTAGAATCTATTTTATCATTCATTATTATCCTTAAGCACCCACATCGATTCAAGAAATCTCTATTATGTCTTAGACGTATATATGGAATCACAATCAAACTCAAGTGATTATAACTTCACTTGGTCTTTTTGTCATTCTGATTTATTTAATTTATGTTTTCTATATTCAACTCCCAATAATTCTTCATTGTGAGATCTAGATTAAATATATGGAATGTGGCATCCCTCTTTGAGCCATGTATTATGAAATATGTATCATGTGCACTGTCCGTCCATTGCTCATTGATAAGTTTACTTGATAATAGCTAAATGGACTTCAGATATTAATACCTACTTTGATTTACATATATTTTGAGTATATAATGAATCAGCTAGATGTTTTAACACTTTTATTGAAATGGCTATTAGGATAACACCAAATATACTGGGTCGTAATAGATTTTAGAGATAAGATAAAAGAAGGTTCGAAAGTATTGCTAAATCAATATTTTTTTTTCATTGGTGAGTTCGCCAGCAAGTTTGAAAGTCAACTTTATCCACTACTGAATGCATATGGTGGCTATTTGACCACTTGTTGGAACACTCTGGCTAGGTAGCAAGACATGGAAGGTAAACGTCCTATTGTCAAACCTTTTATTCCAATCATGATATACGTATTTTGATATAAATTGTATGATGATTTTACTCAATGAAGGTTAAGGATGGTAAATGTATTTTGAAATATTTGTAACTAGTTATTATTGAAGTGCTAAATTCTTATCGGAGTATTTTCTTCAATTTAGAAATTCAGTGTTAGAAAAAAATTTGTTTACATATTGAAATGTCATTTTGAATCTGGCCGCATTTGTTAATACGAGAAAAATGCTTATCTTAACCCGTTGAACGACTGATAGTTTAATTTGAATTGCTTCTAGGGTGTGTAATTACTTAGTGATGAGGTAAGTAGAGTAGTATTGATTAGTTGTACTTCATAAAGGTAAGAACGATTGTGTTATCGTATTTGTTGCCTGATGTAAAATGGTTAGGGTATAAAGGGATGGTGATGGTATTACATGACGTATTGACGTCCTAAGATATAGGAGTTGGTAGATAGTAAGTTGAATGGTATCATTACAGTCACCTAGGACTTTTATCAGTATTGTTTTATTGGTACTTTTAGACCATAAACATAAAAGCATTAAAGTGCCCAGCTGCTGTGACAAAATTTCTTTTTCAAAAGTGCCACATATCTTACTACTTATTCAAGCCTGACAGTAATGCTTAGGTACCTCATGTGTTGGGCAGCAGAATAGTATAAGTTAAAGGGTACATAGCACACGTAAATGGTTACTTTTTCATCATTTTATGTGTAGAAAACTGTGTTCTAATTATTTGTAATATCATACTTATGAAGGTGATAACTATACATAGATGTACCCATCTTAAAAGATTAGGCCTACTTTTCCCAGTACAAGTGGTTAGGAAATCAGTGTATCACACTGGTGTTAAATATGATGTTGCTATTTTTATTCACAGATTCTTGTTTTCCTTCCTCAGTTGAAGTACCTTGACCATGCGACCACAAGTTGTTTTGGATAAAGCTTCAGGAGACATCTGGCCTAAAAGTTTCAAATTAGCTGCACAGAAGACATCAACAAAGCTATCGTAAAGTTCTGGAAGTTTGTTGGTCACCATCAGAATTCTAATACATGTAGTAGTTGAGGGTTTCACTGTATATTATAGTCAAGCATGTTCATTCTTCAATTTTCCTTTTACCTGTTTCACTTTGCATGTAACAATATATTTTTCTTTGTAAGGACATGCATCTTTGTAGGTTTTCTGATTTAAATGAACCATAGTGAAATGCCATTTGTTATTTTGGAATGGTTTTGGATTCATTATTTAATTCATTTCTGTGAACATGCCCAAAATGACATAGTTTTATCTTGTTATGAATAGAGTATATCAAATGATATTTAGCCTTGTCTGTACATCCAGAAGATACTTTTCATTAATCCAGTGCATGCAGAAACATTAAATAATTCTGCCTTCTTATACTGGAAACCACAAGCAAATTTTAAGTGTGATTTTCTGTGGCTATGAAAGTAAAGTTGCAGCCCTTTGTAGTTGGAAATGAAGGTACCATATTACCTTAAGGGTGGATAGTGTACATGATTGAAGCTCATCCTGGTTTTTTATCTGGAATGATAACCTTAAGTTTTCCTCTCATTTCTAATATCTGGATGTCCTACTCTTTCATCAGTTTCTCTATTCTCCGTAATACTAGCTCCCCATCTTGTTCTTCTCTTCCTATATTTGACAGCTGTTGATCATCATGTATTATCTTCCCTCCCTATTAAGATGGTCAAACGGCATCCACTCTAATGTATTCCATTATTGACATAATTTCCTTGTAGACTTTTTTATGATTCAGTCTATTAAATTCTATTGGTCATTGGCATAACTAATTATGGGTGTGCCAAAAGAAGTGCTGTATTTCATTTCGGTAACTGGCAGTTACCTCTCTTACTGGTGTAAGTGTGCCCTCAGGTTTTGATCAGATTTCATTCCATTGTGCATTGATAATGGGTTGTCCCTAGGTAATATAGTCACTCCCAACAGGCATCTCAGTGTTTCAGCAATTACCGTTAAGAAAGTTTATTCATTATGAGTGTGACAGTCTTGTACCTAAAGATATTTGCAGTTAAATTATTTTTCATATTCTAATGACAAACTTATTTCTCAGGCCTGTGTTAGAAGTTCTAGGAACTGGTGAATCACAGATTGCAGTCCTGAGTTGTCACTGTTCCTTCTTGGCTGCTGTAACTCATGGGGAAAATGCCTCTAATAGGCTGTATGTAATCAATTTGATTGAAAGGAGGTAAGTTATTTCTTTGTTTAAAGTAGGAAATGCCCTCACATTTGTCTCAGTAGGCCTTGTTTTTGCTGCTGTAATGATGATTGCAAAAGAACATATTTTTTCTGCCCAGTTTATGTTAGCTTTGTTTATTTTTCCTTATTATGCTGGCCTACTGATGTAGCAGACATATGCTGGCAGAAAAAACTGAATAACTAGTGAGACCAATAAACATGCTATTACATTGTCTGCAAAATCCTTATATCCCCCCCCCCCCCCACTTTCAAATAAAAATTCACACTCAGATTTTAATGCTAATACTTTGTCATCTTTCCTTTGGCCTTGATTACCATCTGTAGACATCTCGGCCTGGAATTGGAAAGGTTCCTAAAGTATTCTAGTTCATGTTCGGGTCCTTAGGGTCTTGATCTGAATGAGGTGAGGCACTGATGAGGTGTTGCAGAAAGCAAGCTTGACTTTCATTTGGTTCCAGCAGTTCCAGTGCTTTCTCATTTACGTTCTCTACTCTTCTAAACTGTCATCATTTTCATTTTAGGGACTCAGGAAGGATCAAAGCTTTTGCCTGTTTTCATTGGCTTTCCCTCTGAAAATTATGTGTATAACTCAGCATATAATCTATTCTTACCATAAAAGAGAAGGCTTTGGGGGAAAAAATCCACCCATGATAAAGGGAAAGAGCCTTGCCTTGAGAATGCCAGTGAGGCTAGAATAGCAAAGGTTTATCTGATATTGGAATAATGTGATTGGAAAATAGGCAGCTCTGTCCAAGAGGCATTGAAGGACATAGCACTGAATTTACAGATGGCAGTTTCTTATCTTCAGAGAGAGGGTTTAGGAGTGATGTTTCAAAAAGGCATATCATATGGGCTGGATGCCATTAACTTTCATGGCTTTCAGGAAAATGGATGCAATTATAGACTATTGGATAAAGAGAGTTAGATAAGTTTGAAAGAGCATGATCTGAATCTGTCTCGCAGAGTTTTTAGGGCTAATACAGGTTTTCTTTTATCCTAGTAATCATCAAGGATATATTATAGTTGAAATCTTTTTGTGTACTAAGTGTAACTGTGGCTTGATTAGTCATGTTTTCTTCCCCCTAGCTTTTGGGTTAGCTGATGACTTTGTAAGAGAACTGCATGGGTGAGGGCAAGTGTGGAGTCAAGCTTAAAAACATGCTTTTCACCGGCTCAAAGCACTTTTTTTCAAAGGATGATTTTACTCTTCTGTTTCTGTAATGTCTTATGTTATTGGCACATGTAATATATTAATACCGTGAAGCATTAACTGACAATACTTTTTTTCAGATTCTATTTGCTGAAAAGAATTGTTGAGCCATGTACTGCACTGGCATTCCACCCATATCAAGAACACACTTTATTTTTAGCCACAGCCTCTTGTAAAGTATATAGTATCAATGTTGGTGAGTAAGAGCTACTGTGATTTATGTAAAATACCCTTAATTGTGTTTGTAATCCAAGTGTAAGTTATTGATTATATCTACTGCCATGGTATTTTGCATACAAAGTTCAGGGTTGTAATGCTACCAAGCAAATATAACAAATTATTAAATCATTATGACTGATATTGATAATGCATAGATTATTGAAAACAAAAGTTGATAACACTGCTTTCAGAATATTTGAGAACTAAGTCCAGTCCTTGGACTAGACAAGTTTAAGAAGATATCATTCATGATAGTGTGAACAGAGCTGGGTGTTCACTCATGTTCCCTGTGTGGCAGTGGTACCTTTTCTCAGTTTTATGGATTCTACCCTATGATAGAGGGAGGCAACTTAAACAGCAGTAACCTTCCATTTTATTCTTGACAGATGATGGCACAGTCACAGTTATGGAAGGCCACAAAATACCTGTTGAGGGAATTCAGTCCGGGGCACGGTCCCCTGTTGTCATGACATATAATGCTAAGGAAGTACTACTTTGGTCATGGCCATCTCTTACCCTCTCCAGTAGGCTGTTGCATGATGACAGAGTTGCTGTAGTATGGGTAAGAATTATTTGCTTAAAACTATGCTTATAGAGAATACCTGTCACCACAGTTACTTCAGCTTTGCCAAGATAAAAATAACTATAAATATCCCTATTAAATTTGCAAAATTTGCCATACATGATGACCCACAAACTGTTACTTTAATGAAGGTGATTAGAATTTGTCTTTTCATGTAGGAGCCTTCATAATGCCTTTACTAAATATGATATTTTGAATGAAATATATACAATATATACAATATTATATGGGAGGGTATTGATTGAGAGGGTGAAGGCATGTACAGAGCATCAGATTGGGGAAGAGCAGTGTGGTTTCAGAAGTGGTAGAGGATGTGTGGATCAGGTGTTTGCTTTGAAGAATGTATGTGAGAAATACTTAGAAAAGCAAATGGATTTGTATGTAGCATTTATGGATCTGGAGAAGGCATATGATAGAGTTGATAGAGATGCTCTGTGGAAGGTATTAAGAATATATGGTGTGGGAGGAAAGTTGTTAGAAGCAGTGAAAAGTTTTTATCGAGGATGTAAGGCATGTGTACGTGTAGGAAGAGAGGAAAGTGATTGGTTCTCAGTGAATGTAGGTTTGCGGCAGGGGTGTGTGATGTCTCTATGGTTGTTTAATTTGTTTATGGATGGGGTTGTTAGGGAGGTAAATGCAAGAGTTTTGGAAAGAGGGGCAAGTATGAAGTCTGTTGGGGATGAGAGAGCTTGGGAAGTGAGTCAGTTGTTGTTCGCTGATGATACAGCGCTGGTGGCTGATTCATGTGAGAAACTGCAGAAGCTGGTGACTGAGTTTGGAAAAGTGTGTGGAAGAAGAAAGTTAAGAGTAAATGTGAATAAGAGCAAGGTTATTAGGTACAGTAGTGTTGAGGGTCAAGTCAATTGGGAGGTGAGTTTGAATGGAGAAAAACTGGAGGAAGTGAAGTGTTTTAGATATCTGGGAGTGGATCTGGCAGCGGATGGAACCATGGAAGCGGAAGTGGATCATAGGGTGGGGGAGGGGGCGAAAATCCTGGGGGCCTTGAAGAATGTGTGGAAGTCGAGAACATTATCTCGCAAAGCAAAAATGGGTATGTTTGAAGGAATAGTGGTTCCAACAATGTTGTATGGTTGCGAGGCGTGGGCTATGGATAGAGTTGTGCGCAGGAGGATGGATGTGCTGGAAATGAGATGTTTGAGGACAATGTGTGGTGTGAGGTGGTTTGATCGAGTGAGTAACGTAAGGGTAAGAGAGATGTGTGGAAATAAAAAGAGCGTGGTTGAGAGAGCAGAAGAGGGTGTTTTGAAGTGGTTTGGGCACATGGAGAGGATGAGTGAGGAAAGATTGGCCAAGAGGATATATGTGTCGGAGGTGGAGGGAACAAGGAGAAGAGGGAGACCAAATTGGAGGTGGAAAGATGGAGTGAAAAAGATTTTGTGTGATCGGGGCCTGAACATGCAGGAGGGTGAAAGGAGGGCAAGGAATAGAGTGAATTGGAGCGATGTGGTATACCGGGGTTGACGTGCTGTCAGTGGATTGAAGCAGGGCATGTGAAGCGTCTGGGGTAAACCATGGAAAGCTGTGTAGGTATGTATATTTGCGTGTGTGGACGTATGTATATACATGTGTATGGGGGGGGGTTGGGCCATTTCTTTCGTCTGTTTCCTTGCGCTACCTCGCAAACGTGGGAGACAGCGACAAAGTATAATAAAAAAATATATAAAATAATATACAATGATACTATTATATATATATATATATATCTGGAGAGAATGAGTGAGGAAAGATTGACCAAGAGGATATATGTGTCGGAGGTGGAGGGAACGAGGAGAAGAGGGAGACCAAATTGGAGGTGGAAAGATGGAGTGAAAAAGATTTTGTGTGATCGGGGCCTGAACATGCAGGAGGGTGAAAGGAGGGCAAGGAATAGAGTGAATTGGAGCGATGTGGTATACAGGGGTTGACGTGCTGTCAGTGGATTGAATCAAGGCATGTGAAGCGTCCGGGGTAAACCATGGAAAGCTGTGTAGGTATGTATATTTGTGTGTGTGGACGTGTGTATGTACATGTGTATGGGGGGGGGTTGGGCCATTTCTTTCGTCTGTTTCCTTGCGCTACCTCGCAAACGCGGGAGACAGCGACAAAGTATAAAAAAAAAAAAAAAAAAAAAAAAAAAAAAAATATATATATATATATATATATATATATATATATATATATATATATTTATATTATATTATATATATATATATTATCCCTGGGGATAGGGGAGAAAGAACTCTTCCCATGTATTCCCTGCATGTCGTAGAAGGCGACTAAAAGGGGAGGGAGCTGGGGGCTGGAAATCCTCCCCTCTTGTTTTTTTAATTTTCCAAAAGAAGGAACAGAGAAGGGGCCAGGTGAGGATATTCCTTCAAAGGCCCAGTCTTCTGTTCTTAACGCTTCCTCGCTAAAGCAGGAAATGGCGAATAGTTTAAAAAAAAGAAAAATATATATTTAAAGGGTGAATCATATAATTATGGTGTATTATTAATCATTCTTGCATGTTTTCTGTTGGAACTAACAGAGACTGATGAGTGTGCAGGGCATTACATTAGACATAAACATGTCATTGGAGTTCAGAAAGACATCTTATAAGAATCCACCTTCCAAGAAAGCGCAGAAGTTAGGGCTGCTTCAGCCACCGCAAGACACTAAATGTTTCATGTTGTTGAGAAGAATATCATTTTATTACTAATTTGCAGCTTAGTTTTTGATGCAGTCATTCAGTCAGACAGATCTGCTTCTTTTCGTATGTGGTATAATCATTATAGTATTCATGATGAAAGTAAAGCAGGTGATTCATTAACCAGTATCTAGATTCCTTAACTAGTATGTAGATTATATAAAACTTTTTTCATTACTGTGTCACGGAATTTTTGAAGATTCATTTGTGGTGGTTTAAGATTGTTCTTGTCATAGGTGGAAAATTCAATGCATAATAGGCAATCTTTCTAAAGACCAGATTCCATGGAACACCGACATACCTGGTTAGGACTTGCTGTTTCACATGACTGTTTGAATTTAGAGGATCCACCACCTCATTTCTGAGACTTGAGTCACATTCAGGAGGCAGTAAACTGGTAGCTTACAGATTAGAGGTAGGCTAAAAGGCCAAGAAGAATGAGAGTTTTTTTTCTAGAGTATGATAATATGGTAGACAAATTGCCCTATCTCTCTGTCATCCCACTTGTAGATGACTCCAGGGAAGGTGATTCAGTCATTGGAACAGTGTATATGATGTAAGGATAGAGGATATAGCTTAAACTGAGTGACACATAAGTTATCACCAAGAAATTAGTGTAGCCTAAGGTGTCAAATTTTTTCAAGTAGAGTCTTTTAGGAACTGGGTTCTGTTGGTATGTGTCTATTCAGTGTAGTCTCACTGGCATTCAGACAGTGGCCTTTTAACCCGCATAATAACATTGCAATAATAAGCATCTGATTCTTCAAAGTATTTCTTCATTTGCATTTTGTACTACATTATCACAGGCAGGCCATGTGTGGCAGAGAAATGAATTGGTGGTGAGCTTCATCACAGGCTCTGTCCTCATCTGGCTTAGTCACAAGCAAAATATTCAAGTGCACATTGAACCACCCATGGGTATAGATTTTGATTTTAAGGCATTTGCACTGTCCAGGTAAGGTATCATAGTCCTATTATTTTAGTTGTATCTTTTTGCATAATTTTCCCCTTATGCTTACACTTCCCAAGGATGGTTGAGTTTCTTCAAACAACAACGCTAAAACATACTCCTTTAACTGTTGCTTGTAATATACACATTTTCTGTCTGTGTCCGTACTTTTCTTTTCCTACACACATGTAGTATGGTCATTCTTGCCATACCCAATGAATTTTTCTGCTTTTCCTGGACAAACCCCACAATGAATACATGTACAGTATACTAAAATTTTAATAGATTCCTTTATACTGTACATTACATGTATTTTCACACTTTTCACCTTTGCCTCATGCATGCTCTCATATTTGTGGTCATTGAATGTGGTTATTGATCCTCATCATAAAACCTTTGAATTTCTGAATATTGTTGATAGCAAATAGATCATAAAACCTTTGAATTTCTGAATATTGTTGATAGCAAATAGATCATAAAACCTTTGAATTTCTGAATATTGTTGATAGCAAATAAACACCTTATCACATATACCACAGGCCATTTTCTTTGATGTTTAATTCTTTAAAGATTATGCATACATATATCAGCACAAGTGAAGTTTGGGAAGATTTCTGTATACATCACGTTGCTTTGAATGCAGGACCTAGCTCATACAGTATGGGTAGATTTCATATACATATATGTTATCTTTGGAGATAGAAGAAAGTCCTACCCATGCATTCCCTGTTTGTTATGGAAAATGAGTAAAAGGGGCCAAAAATCCTCCTCTCCTGTATAATTGCTTTTCAAAAAGTAGTACCAAAAGGAGCAGTATGAAGATTTTGCCAAAAAGGCTCATTCCTGATGCTACCACACTAAGTCAGGAAAGGCTAGCACATGAAAATCTAGTTAGCTATGTGAGCCAAGATCCCCTTTTGTGGGACTCCTGCAGCTTTTAGGCTGCAAACCATTTAGCAGCGGGATAATCTGGGCTCCTTTGGGGTGTGAAGGTTCCCCACAGTGCTGTAATTCACTCCATCCTCTGATGATGATACACCTTCATGAAAGGTCACATCTTGCTCATGGTTATTAACATTTGCTTACACAGAGTTTGAGATAAAGGTGAATGTTCAAATTACAGAGGTATAAGTTTGCTGAGTATTCCCGAGAAATTATATGGGAGGGTATTGATCGAGAGAGTCAAGGCATGCATGAGACGGGGGAGGAGCAGTGTGGTTTCAGAAGTGGTAGAGGATGTGTAGATCAGGTGTTTGCTTTGAAGAATGTATGTGAGAAATACTTAGAAAAACAACTGGATTTGTATGTAGCATTTATGGATCTGGAGATGGCATATGATAGAGTTGATGGAGATGCTCTCTGGAAGGTATTTAGAGTACATGGTGTGGGATGTAAGTTGCGAGAAGCAGTGGAAAGTTCTTATCGAGGATGTAAGGCACGTGTATGAGCAGGAAGAGATGAAAGTGAGTGGTTCCCAGTGAATGTTGGTTTGCAGCAGGGGTGTGTGATGTCTCCATGGTTGTTTGATTTGTTTATGGATGGGGTTGTTAGGGAGGTGAATGCAAGAGTTTTGGAGAAAGGGGCAATTATGCAGTCTGTTGTGGATGAGAGGGTTTGGGAAGTGAGTCAGTTGTTGTTCGCTGATGATACAGCACTGGTGGCTGATTCGGGTGAGATGCTGCAGAAGCTAGTGACTGAGTTTGGTAAAGTGTGTGAAAGAAGAAAGTTGAGAGTAAATGTGAATGAGAGCAAGGTTATTAGGTACAGTAGGGTTGAGGGACAAGTCAATTGGGAGGTAAGTTTGAATGGAGAAAAAATGTAGGAAGTGAAGTGTTTTCATATCTGGGAGTGGATTTGGCAGCGGATGGAACCATGGAAGCGGAAGTGAGTCACAGGATGGGGGAGGGGGCAAAGGTTCTGGGAGCATTAAATAATGTGTGGAAGGCGAGAACATAATCTCAGAAAGCAAAAATGGGTATGTTTGAAGGAATAGTGGTTCCAACAATGTTATATGGTTGTGAGGCAGGGGCAATAGATAGGGTTGTGCGTAGGAGGGTGGATGTGTTGGAAAAGAGATGTTTGAGGATAATATGTGGTGTGAGATGGTCTGATCAAGTAAGTAATGAAAGGGTAAGAGAGATGTGTGGTAATAAAAAGAATGTGGTTGATAGAGCAGAAGAGGGTGTTTTGAAATGGTTTGGTCACATGGAGAGAATGAGTGAGGAAAGATTGACAAAGAGAATATATTTTTCAGAGGTGGAGGGAATGAGGAGAAGTGGGAGACCAAATTAGAGGTGGAGGGATGGGAGTGATTTGAGCGTTCGGGCCTTGAACATACAGGAGGGTGAAACGCGTTCAAGGAATAGAGTGAATTGGAACGATGTGGTATACCTGGGTCAACGTGCTGTCAATGGATTGAACCAGGGCATGTGAAGTGTCTGGGGTAAACCATGGAAAGTTTTGTGGGGCTTGGATGTGGAAAGGGAGCTGTGGTTTCGGTGCATTATACATGACAGCTAGAGACTGAGTGTGAATGAATGTGGCCTTTGTTGTCTTTTCCTAGCGCTACCTCGTGCACATGCAGGGGGAGGGGGTTGTCATTTCATGTGTGGCGGGGTGGCGATGGGAATGAATAAGGGAAAACAGTATTAATTATTACTACACATATATTGGAAAGTCATGATTGAGGTGGAGGCATGCACAGTGGGAGAGGGAGCCTAGATTATGGGATAAATGGGAGAACAGGTCATTGTCTGCTAAGGCAGAAATGGGTATTTTTTAAAGTACAGTACATCGGAATATATAGGAAGGACAGAAAACAATACCTGATGATCCATGAGGAGGTTATCTTACTAACCTAGATGTGATAGAAGCAGGACAGTAAAGTAGAAGGTAAATTCACCCATCTCTTCCTCCAATGTCCATAGCTGATTAATTCTTTTAGTATAATGTCTAAGCTGGAAATGGGAGGCCTAGTGCAAGCAGTTTCTTATCAGCTTATTGCAGCTTACAGCGTGTTGTTTGTGGATACTTCTGTAATATTTTTCGGATCCCCAGGAGGTGTTGCTGTTTAAGAAGGCCCATCTGGACTGTGGAATAGTAGATCTGAGCTTTCATGCATAGTGCAGAAATACCTGTAAAACTGTAAAGATAAGGAATTAATGATGGTCCTACCATTAGCAAAATAGGAAATGGATATGAGGAGGAAGCAAGTAAAGGTAGAAAAATGGTTAACAGCAACAGGTGTATTGCTGTTCAGAATGAGAATAAGTCTGGAGAATATTGTGTGGGCATGCATGAGAGGTTCATTTTAGGAAAGTAGATTATCTGTAAAGTAAGGAAAACCACAAGGGGTACTTCATTCTTTTATCATGCCTTTCTTCTTTCATATTAAAGATGAGGTCTACATAACCTACTGCCTATTTACCTAACTTATGTGTTTTTAGTTTTAAATACTAGATTTTGCTGCATAATTAGGGTTTATTTATGATATTTTTTTTTGTGATTGTTACATAGTGTTATTTTCATGTTCTGGAACATCTTTTTATAGGGGAGGTGAATGGCTTGTTGGGGGTGGTAAGAGCCACCTCTTAGTTACATATTCCCTTGTTAGTCGGTGTGTGTCTCAGGTTATCCAGTTGCCTGCATCATGCTGTGATGTCTTTCAGCCTATATTTCTGCCTCCCATACATCCAAAGTTTTCCCAGGTAAATATGTTATATCCTTTTTTAAGGAAATTATTGCTTTGGTTATACTATTCACAATGCACCCATTAAAAGCTATGTTAAATGAACTACTTGCTTTTGTTACTATATTTGTTACTCTGTTGATGGCCTTTCCACTCACAATTTATTTAACCAATAGATAGCATGTGGAAAAATATTTATACAACTTATGTAAAGTATTAATGTTGATTTATTATCCATACAGGTACTAGCTGTGCTGAACTCAACTGGAGTATTAAGCATTATTGATTTTACAAATGCCACAAAGCTCAAGACAGTAAAATCCCATAGATATAATATTGGTCAGTATTTTTATTTTTCTCATCTTTTATTGTATACATTAAAGATTAATTGCTACACATGTACCACGGGAAGATTAAGCTGCTTTAGATATATTTTAGAACAGGCAGACATTATGCATGTGCTGTATTTGTAAAGATTACCTTTTTGCACGGTATGGGGAGAGAGTTCTGCACTTGTCGGACCATGTCTCCTGAGCTTTCTGTACCATCAAGTAATCCTTTAAACTTTTGCAAACTGTCTGCACTTGCTCACTTATTGGTTCTTTGGTTGTTTTTTCCAATCATCCACCACTAACCAGTTACTTAGAGTTGTGCAGAGGAGGGTGGATGTGCTGGAAATGAGATGTTTGAAGACAATATATGGTGTGAGGTGGTTTGATCGAGTAAGTAATAATAGGGTAAGAGAGATGTGTGGTAATAAAAAGAGTGTGGTTTAGAGAGCAGAAGAGGGTGTTTCGAAATGGTTTGGTCACATGGAGAGAATGAGTGAGGAAAGATTGACCAAGAGGATATGTTTTTCAGAGATGGAGGGAACGAGGAGAAGTGGGAGACCAAATTGGAGGTGGAAAGATGGGGTGAAAAAGATTTTGAGTGATCGGGGCCTGAACATGCAGGAGGGTGAAAGGCGTGCAAGGAATAGAGTGAATTGGAATGATGTGGTATACCAGGGACAATATGCTGTCAGTGAACTGAACCAGGGCATGTGAAATATCTGTGGTAAACCATGGAAAGGTCTGTAGGGCCTGGATGTGGATAGGGAGCTGTGGTTTTGATGCATTACACATGGCAGTTAGAGATAGTGTGAATGAATTTGGCCTTTTTTGTCTGTTTTCCTGGTGCTACCTCGCTGAAGCAGGGGGTAGTGATGCTGTTTCCTGTGGGGTGTGGTAGGGCCAGGAATGGATGAAGGCAAGCAAGTATGAATATGTACATGTGTATATATGTATATGTCTGTGTATGTGCATGTATATGTGTGTATATTGGCATTTATGTATATTTATATGTGTATATGAGTGGATGGGCTGTTCTTTGTCTGTCTCCTGGCACTACCTCGCTTGATGTGGAAAACAGCGATTAAGTATGATAATTAATAAATAAATAAATATTGATATATATAGCATTAATGAGATGGCCTTTATTAGGACCTCAGTTGCCCATACTGTCTCAGCTAACATAAGAAAAATATAGAGTTATGGAGGAGTGGGAAACATTATTTTATGATTGTCAGGAATTTAAGCTAAACATTTTAACCTCCTTATAAGGTTAACTGTCTTGTTATGCATACATCAATTTTGGAAATATTGTTCATAGAATGCACATGGCTTTAAGAAGTTAAAAGTTTATTGTTTTTGTTGTTAACCTTTGGAACCAAGTTTTAAGTCAGTTTGTATTGCTGTTTTATTTAATTTTGTTTTTAGTATTTATACTACGAATTTTGACTTTTTTTCAGATTCAGTTTCAGAGAGTGAAGATGGTAATTTCTTGGCTGTGAATTTTAGAAATAGTACAACAAAGATTTACCCTGTCAGAGCATTTTTTCCTGAGGACCCAAAAGCTATTTCAGTTGCTCAGTTGGCAAAAGACGAAGTAGCATTCCGTATTGTGGAGAAAAGAGAAAAAGAGTATCACAAAGAGGAAGACAGAAGACAAAAGAAGAAAGAAAAACATAAGGAGTTACAAGTTGGTAACTCCTATAATGTTTATTTTGCAGTATGAATCTGAATCATGGGAGTTCCTTATCAAACACTAACTCATTGTATAAATAAAGAGAGGGCATTTAAAGTGTCAGTCTGTCTGGGCATCAGAGATGTAGATTTTTTTTTTTTTTTTTATACTTTGTCGCTGTCTCCCGCGTTTGCGAGGTAGCGCAAGGAAACAGACGAAAGTAATGGCCCAACCCCCCCATACACATGTATATACATACGTCCACACATGCAAAAATACATACCTACACAGCTTTCCATGGTTTACCCCAGACGCTTCACATGCCTTGATTCAATCCACTGACAGCACGTCAACCCCGGTATACCACATCGCTCCAATTCACTCTATTCCTTGCCCTCCTTTCACCCTCCTGCATGTTCAGGCCCCGATCACACAAAATCTTTTTCACTCCATCTTTCCACCTCCAATTTGGTCTCCCTCTTCTCCTCGTTCCCTCCACCTCCGACACATATATCCTCTTGGTCAATCTTTCCTCACTCATTCTCTCCATGTGCCCAAACCACTTCAAAACACCCTCTTCTGCTCTCTCAACCACGCTCTTTTTATTTCCACACATCTCTCTTACCCTTACGTTACTCACTCGATCAAACCACCTCACACCACACATTGTCCTCAAACATCTCATTTCCAGCACATCCATCCTCCTGCGCACAACTCTATCCATAGCCCACGCCTCGCAACCATACAACATTGTTGGAACCACTATTCCTTCAAACATACCCATTTTTGCTTTCCGAGATAATGTTCTCGACTTCCACACATTCTTCAAGGCCCCCAGAATTTTCGCCCCCTCCCCCACCCTATGATCCACTTCCGCTTCCATGGTTCCATCCGCTGCCAGATCCACTCCCAGATATCTAAAACACTTCACTTCCTCCAGTTTTTCTCCATTCAAACTCACCTCCCAATTGACTTGACCCTCAACCCTACTGTACCTAATAACCTTGCTCTTATTCACATTTACTCTTAACTTTCTTCTTCCACACACTTTACCAAACTCAGTCACCAGCTTCTGCAGTTTCTCACATGAATCAGCCACCAGCGCTGTATCATCAGCGAACAACAACTGACTCACTTCCCAAGCTCTCTCATCCCCAACAGACTTCATACTTGCCCCTCTTTCCAAAACTCTTGCATTTACCTCCCTAACAACCCCATCCATAAACAAATTAAACAACCATGGAGACATCACACACCCCTGCCGCAAACCTACATTCACTGAGAACCAATCACTTTCCTCTCTTCCTACACGTACACATGCCTTACATCCTCGATAAAAACTTTTCACTGCTTCTAACAACTTTCCTCCCACACCATATATTCTTAATACCTTCCACAGAGCATCTCTATCAACTCTATCATATGCCTTCTCCAGATCCATAAATGCTACATACAAATCCATTTGCTTTTCTAAGTATTTCTCACATACATTCTTCAAAGCAAACACCTGATCCACACATCCTCTACCACTTCTGAAACCACACTGCTCTTCCCCAATCTGATGCTCTGTACATGCCTTCACCCTCTCAATCAATACCCTCCCATATAATTTACCAGGAATACTCAACAAACTTATACCTCTGTAATTTGAGCACTCACTCTTATCCCCTTTGCCTTTGTACAATGGCACTATGCACGCATTCCGCCAATCCTCAGGCACCTCACCATGAGTCATACATACATTAAATAACCTTACCAACCAGTCAACAATACAGTCACCCCCTTTTTTAATAAATTCCACTGCAATACCATCCAAACCTGCTGCCTTTGCCGGCTTTCATCTTCCGCAAAGCTTTCACGACCTCTTCTCTGTTTACCAAATCATTTTCCCTAACCCTCTCACTTTGCACACCACCTCGACCAAAACACCCTATATCTGCCACTCTATCATCAAACACATTCAACAAACCTTCAAAATGCTCACTCCATCTTCTTCTCACATCACCACTACTTGTTATCACCTCCCCATTTGCGCCCTTCACTGAAGTTCCCATTTGCTCCCTTGTCTTACGCACTTTATTTACCTCCTTCCAGATGTAGATGTAGATAGATAGATAGAATTAAATTCAGTAAGCGTAAAAAAGTCTGAAAAACAACTGATTTTAACCTTTCACTTCTTGTATGTCCCTTAATAGTTTTTTCAGTATACCAAATTGCATTTCTTACTTTATTTAATTGATATTAGGAATACACCGACAGTGACTTCTTTTGAATACATCCAGTGTTTAGTTGTCATATATAATGTAACAAAACCAGAGTATGTTAGAACCTCTCCTAATAGTGCATTTGAAATTCTCTTATTCCATTTGTCATTTTGAGGTTAATTTCCTATTGATATGATGTCATCAATTTCAGGAACTGCTTGACAAGAATAAATGGTATCAGATCCTACAAGAGTTCACTGGGTATCCAGGAAAGTATAGAAACTTAATATGGGTATCCATTTTGGATTTGCCACGCAACTACTCAGTCTTTAGTTCATTGTTAGATAAAGGAATCCATGTGGCTTTTGAAGGACTTCAGGAACTTTTACATTTGTCTGATGGATCATTACTCAAAACACTGCAGGGGTAAGTAAGATTTTATGCAGAGATGATTTTCATAGGCTTCATCAAAACTTTTGACATTTAGGGTAGCGTGAAGAATACGGAGTCACTCAATACTTTTATTTAATCAAAGCAGCTAGGTCCTGAGATGGACACCTCAGATTTGTTATTGAAATACCTGCTACCTCTAAACACTCCTTAACACAAATGCAACAGTTTTTAAGTCATTATACCAGTCACTGAGATCTCTGGATTTGGAATGTTATATAGCAATCAGAAAATTTCTGTTCGGGTCAAGCAAAGTTGAGTTTTACTTGTCATTTGCTTTAGCAATATGGGCATTTCAGTTAGTTAACAGTAAAGATATTTTGGAGATTGAAGCTTCTCATGGTGTTTTAGTACCATCATAACTGCATCATTGCATTGTCTATATTCACTGCATTTCAGAGAAGTTTTGCAAAATGCAACATTATTCAGCCATAGAGATGGTTGTTCAAAGTGGCTCAAAAAACAAGTCCTAGTCTCACCCAAACCTGGTTGATTTGTTTTATTTTATACTGTGAATGTTTCATTAGTCTTAAACTTAAGTAATCAGACTTTTTTCTTTTTTTTTAGTTGAGGCCTTGATCAAGGCTCTCCCATTAACGCTATATGTAAATGTATACCTGAATGGGTGATAAAATCTTTTGATACAAAAGGTTGTAATCACTGACATAGGCCTCTCATGAGGGTAGACCTTTACTAGAGAAAAGAGGGCAAAAAATGTGTAAAAGAGAAAATATACTGTAATAAAGTGTGAGGACAAGAAATTAAAAAGAATAGATGTGTGATAAACATACAGTAATAAAGAAATAACAAGCCTGTCCAAGAAGATTAATGAAATGAGACAAAGTAGGACAAGCACTCCTCAACAGGAAGGCATAAAGCAATGCTGGGAACCACTTCATTCAGAAATCAGGGCATGCTGTTGATTTCATTTGAGCTTATGGGATGAAAGAATGAGCGATATGCAGTTTATGATAGTTTTTTACCTTGAATGTTGCTTTATTTTGATTAAATGTTGTTCTTTTTTATAAGAGTATTGCAGGTTTGTTGTTTGATTGTTAGTAATCTTTAGGATATTTTGCTGTGAGAACTTGGTTATTTTTCATGTAATTCAGTGACTATACCACCTCTAGACAAAAAATATGATACTTATTTAGGAGAGTTTTAAGCCTATTAGGAATATATATGGGGGCTACTGTACCATTCCATCTTTATGAAGCTGTTGCTTCTTGAAGTAACATAACTAGGGCTGGTATTTGTAATATTGCAGAATATGAGGCTAAGAGCTTCAAAAAGATTATCCTAGGATTAAGCCTTTTATATTCCTAAATATGGATGATGTTTTATCTTTTTGCTCATAGGTATCTAGGATAATTATATTTTTTTACCCTGATTTCTAGTTTGATGAATGTCCACATCATTTTGATAAAAGTTGAGATTTTAGGTCATCAGTGCATTAATACCTATATAGGTGAATGGCTGACTAAACAAGTAAAGCATAGGTTCCTGCATTTAATTTTCAGATGCTGAAGATTATGTTTTTCTGTATAAGGACCTCATTGCCTGAGCATGTTGCAAATCATAGGGACTTTTTTAGTTGATATTGCATCCATTCTATTAGCAATTTGTTCCAAACAGTGTATAATGAAGAGCTGGCTATTTTGTTTGAGCTAGATGAGCTATCATTTGAAAGAATGGGGTTAATTTTTAGTTCGCTAGCATATATTTGATTTATTGATGTATTCAAGTGCATTCAGCATGCCATTTGCAAGTTTTCAATAGATGGATTAGGGGAACAAGTGACTATTATGTTGCATAATCTATACTGTTGTAAGAATAATTTCTGTACTCAGAACCCTGTCTTGCCTGGCTCACTGGGCACCCTTCTTGGCCTCTGTGGAGTATCTTCCTGAGTTCGTGTTCCCATTTGTTAAAGTCTTCCATAGTAACCCTCTCCTATGCTTTGAGGTCACCATCACAATTATTAGTAAGTAGAAATATACATTTTTATGTGCATATTTGTGTATGTTTGACTTGTCTGTGTATGATTGTGTCCTTGTGTGTTTGGGTGTTTATGTGGACATTTGTATATGTATCTATTTGTCTGTTTATAATTACCTGTTTTTACAATACAGGGCCCCATCTCTTGAGCTTTCTTTTCTTATATATAACTTTTTGAGCTTGTGTATATTGTCTTCACTCATAGTTTTAAAACCTTACATTTATCCACAATTTTGATACTATAGATATACTTCTTTATGTCTTTCCTCACAAGTTTCTTGCTGAAGCTGTTACTGCAATCTCTGCCTGTTCTCTCTTTTCATCTTTCAAAGAACTCATTGTCAGCATTTCTCAAGTGATTTAGAAACTTAAATGAATATAAGGAAATCTTACCTTATTTGATTCTCTTGTAGCTCTCTTCTCTTATTTCAAGGACCATCTTTGTATCTCTGTTTTATGAGTTTCTGAACATATGTACAGTATATGTTTCACTGTATGTATATGTGCATGTTTATTTGAAAGACTTTCTTTACAGTAAATGTATTGTTATAGTGGAGTATAAGAAAGTCTTAGTTATCCATTTAAGGGCTATTTTTTATCTGATCATTTAAGATATCCATGCAAAAAAAATATGATGAGAGCCTGTAGGTAGTAGTTGGTAGGTAGCCACTGACCAAGGAGGTACCCACCTGGGTATTGGGAGGGTTAGTAACACCTGTGCAGTGGACCAGCATGTAAGTGGCTGTTGAGTTGCACACCTCTGACCAAGGTAGCTGTCTTTTCTTTCTGCCTCACCCAAATGTGGACTGCTAGCAGTCTGTCCACAGACATTCTCTACTTGTTCAAGCATAACTTGACAGCATTTAAATCACACAACTCAGTCTTTGTACCTCCAGAATTCTTTATGGTGAGTGCCATGCGCTAGACCTGCCTTTGGGAAAATGGTGTGACCAATAGCTAGAAGTAGTAGATGGGAACATTAGACGGTAGCATTTGGTAGAAACATTAAGTAGAATTAGTAGTAGGAAGATTAGGTTGAAGTAATGGGTAACATTAGGTGGGAGCATTAGGTATACTAGGTTGGAATATTAGACGGGAACATTGGGTAGAAGTAGTTAATAGGAACATCACTTAAGAACTTCTGAAAACACTGCACCGGAGTTGCCTTCTGCCAGTGGCTTGTTAAGGGTGAGGCACTAAAAGCTAGGAAGCAGCAAGGGAGTTCACCATTTTCGAGGCTCTTTTGCCATGGCCACCCCCTTAATGGATTTCTTGAAGGGAATGGACATCAGAAATATAGATAGATAGATAGCATCTAACTATAGTTGTCTAGCCAGAGCCAAGAATTTTTTAAGTTTTATCAAGGTCATTGGAAGAGTAGCTTTTATCTGTTACAAGATGGCAGGACAATGCATCTTTTTGGACTTATTAAGTAGGAAAGCCACTGATTCCTCTTCCTCCTGCTGTAAGGCATTGCATAGATGTGTTTGAAATTTTGAATGATTAAAAAACTTTGGCTGTTAATATAAAAAGAAAAAATCCCATGCCTCAAAGCCTCTGTAACCTTACCATAATTCCCATGTGTTTTAGAAAGAATTTTATAGTACGGCATAGAGAAAGCGTATTATTTTCTGTAAGATTTACATTTTTATTATTTTGCTTCAGGCTGTCAGATAGACAGAACTAAAGACAGCTGTTAACAAGTCATTGTCACATGAGGTGTTTAGTTGTAATGGCAGAAGTGAAGGATGATGATGCAATAGCATTGGTTGGCGGATTATGTTTATATTTTTCCTCTATTTCTTCTTCTCTTTGCATATCACGTCAGCAATGAAAATGGGAAACCTATGAAACTCAAACTTATATATATCACACATTGCAGTGAATTGGTGTCGGCTGTGGTTTGAATTCTGGCCAGAACCAGGAGTAACTCTTCTTAATGTGATTGAGCAAATCATATGTGATACTGACTCTTTATTCTTAGCACATCTCATGAAGCTCAAAGTCACAGCTGAAGACTATGCCTGGTCTGTACTCACAAGTGCATTTTCTAAAGTAAGTATATTTTTCTTTTCCAGTCACTATCATTTTGTGTATTTCTTTACTACTTCCCAGCATGTGAAAGGAAGGAATCAGAGAGTTATGTAGCTGCTCCATTTTATCTTATATTTCTGAAACCTTGGTGCTTGTATTATCTGTTTTGTCCATATTCAAATTATTTCTTTTATCCCTGTGTTAATATGTTTAAGTGTTGTGTTTTCCATTTTGCCTTTAAGGTGTCTTCATGTGCCCTGCATACTCAGATGTGAATTACAACACCAAGAGGTTCACAGTAACTATGATAGGTCTTTAGGTGTTATGGCCATGTGAAAATAGTTACCTCGATTGATTAATCAGATTGATCCAAATTCAGAATCTTAGGATGAGATTTAGTCTTCCCAAAAGAATCTACTGAAATGCTTGCAGCCAAAATTATGGAAATTTTGAGAGATGGTTCATTCAGTTTTTCTCAAAACATGAATCTCTGGTGTATTGTTGATGTATTAGGTCAAGTGAATGTGATGGGCAAAGAGTATGATTGGAGACTTTTGATGGATTCCTAGAAAAAATTTAAAAGCAGGGTTGCTGTACAGTGTTCACTTATTGCTTCTCTTCTTGTAGGCCATTTGGTTGTCATGGAGGAAACATAGGAAAATTGTGAAACTACTCTGGACATCATCTAAATTAACACCAAATGTCCTCTTTATGGTGATCTGAAAAGGGTTTATAAAATACCTGTATTTTCTGTGTCTATAGGACAGCCAAACTAGGGATCAATATTACCTTTGGAAAGATTTGTTCAAGAGAAGACTCTTTACTACAGGCTCTCTGAACACTAAGGCACATCCATTTTTTGAGGTGAATAGGATTCTGCTGCCACCACTTTCCATTAAACTTGGACAGATGAAAAGTTTTCTGAAAGGCCTCAGCAGAGAACAGAGATTCCAATATCTTTGCCTTAGGTTTACACAAATTAGCTAAAAGCTATCCCTGCCATGTGGAAAAATCTCATTTCCCTCATTTTCAACAAGAAAATGATTATTATAGCATGGTTATTGATAGAAGTAAACTTGATTTGCCTTAAGGTGCAGTTGCTTTCATATCATAGTTGACTGTCATCTACTGAAATATTTATGGGTTTGTAAAAGGATCAGTGAATGATTTTCTTTGTTTAATCATGCTTTTGTGAAGGTACAAGATGTCTGCTCACTTTCCTATGAATGCTGGCCTATTTATAGAAAATTCTTTGCACTTTTTCCATCCAAGAATCTAAACTACCCCATTTTGTACTGTTAAGGGACATTAGTCAAAACAAAGTGAAGTTGAATGTGTTCCATGTGGCATGCTTACCCTCATATCTGATTTTTTTAATAGGTTTTATCAAACAGTGACTGGTTTGTATTGTGGGATCACATTCTCTCAAACCCTCCCTCCTTCCTGCCCTGTGTGGCTGCAGCATTCACCCTGAAATCCCGAAAGACACTTCTTACATGCGCTGATGCCAATGAAGTCAGGGTGAGTTAAAGCTATCTGTTTGTCTCTCTATATCTCTGATGCCCATTCCCTCCAGTAATTCCCATCATTTTGGTGGTCACAGCAAAGGTATTTCCCCTTATTTCTGTCCTTATCTGCCTCCCTTACATACATCATTCCAAGCTTTCTTTACACATTTCTCTTCTTCCTGCACTCTTCCACTCTATTTCCCCATGTCACGAGTGGGGTAGCATTAAGAATAGAGGACTGAGCATTAGAGGGAATATCCTCACTTGGCCCCCTTCTCTGTTCCTTCTTTTGGAAAATTAAAAATGGAAGGGGAGGATTTCCAGCCCCCCCGCTCCCTCCCCTTTTAGTCGCCTTCTACGACACGCAGGGAATACGTGGGAAGTATTCTCTCTCCCCTGTTATGGGAAGCGTATCTTTTCATTCTGCATAGGTTCCAGTGTCCTTATGAATGGTATTGAATATGATTTATGTTTAGTGTAAAGTTTACAGTAAAGAAATATGTATGTTATCCTTAAGCTAAGTCAGCATGTTTATTGCACCTAACATTTTCCAGATGTACTATAACCAAGAATCTTGGATTTCTGTGAAAGCAGTGTTAGATAAAGCATATATGTTACATAACAGTATAAGTGAGGCTTGTCTCCCGAAGAAGAGATTCGGAGTCTTCACACCAATCCCACCAGGCGGTCTTCCTCTCTTCAACATTGGTCCCAGGGATGCTCGTGATGAAGAGGTAAATTGACCTCTTACATTTTCATAGGTTTATGGGCACTTGCTTAGATTGGTGATGGCAGGAGGGGAGACTCAATGCATATAACCAAAATTAGCACATAAATGAATTGCCTCTATTATTTCTTAAGCATATAAAGTTTTACAGTGCTCCAAACTTTGAATCTCTTCATAAGTCTTTTTTTTTTTTTAATTTGTGCAGCCCTAAACTCTGGCCTTTTATGAGGTTTATTCATTTTCAGTAATATTTTCATTAGTGGCAACTGTTCTATACATGATGAGAATCCTGAGCTGAGTGAATTCTTTAGCTTCAGGTTTTACACTGGAAAAAAGCATGCTAATCTCTAGTTGTTGTACATTGGAATCCAGACCGAGTGCCAACTTTAAGCATATATATATACACATATAAATACATGTAAACATGTATACATACTGTTTCATACATATTCGCTATTTCCTGCGTTAGCAAGGTAGCGTTCAAGAACAGATGACTGAGCCTTAAGAGGGAAAACTCCTCACTTGACCCCCATCTCTGTTCCTTCTTTTGGAAAAGTAAAACTGGAAGGGAGGATTTCCAGTCCTTATCTCTATCAGCTCTATCATATGCCTTCTCCAGATCCATAAATGCTACATACAAATCCATCTGTTTTTCTAAGTATTTCTCACATACTATCTTCAAACACCTTATCCACACATCCTCTCCCACTTCTAAAACCACACTGCTCTTTCCCAATCTGATGCTCTGTACATGCCTTTACCCTCTCAGTCAATACTCTTCCATATAATTTCCCAGGAATACTCAACACACACACACACACTGAGTGTGAATGAATGTGGCCTTTGTTGTCTTTTTCTAGCACTACCTCATGCACATGCGGGAGGAGGGGGTTGTTATTTCATGTGTAGCAGGGTAGCGACAGGAATGAATAAAGGCAGACGGTATGAATTTTGTACATGTGTATATATGTATATGTCTGTGTGTGTATATATATGTATACGTTGAGATGTATAAGTATGTATATGTGCATGTGTGGACATGTATATATATACATGTGTATGTGGGTGGGTTGGGCCATTCTTTCGTCTGTTTCCTTGCGCGACCTCGCTAACGCGGGAGACAGCGACAAAGTATAATAAATGAAATATAAATGAATATATAAACACACATATACATAACAACACATACATACATATACATATACATACACAGATATACATATATACACATGCACATATTCATATTTGCTTGCCTTCATCCATTCCTGGCATCACTCTGCCCCACAGGAAACAGCATCACCACCTCCTGCATCATAAAAATACAAATGATAGCTAGAGAATGGATGTGAGCTAATGTGGCCTTTCATCATCATTTCTTGACTCATCCTTGCAAATGCAAGAAACAGTAATCAAGTATGAAAAAAATGATAGTAGTAAAGCGTCACATATGTTTGTCATAAGCTTGCCACATGACTAAATGATTAGGCTGCAACACTGCCAGCTGCATGATATATCCCTCCTTGTCCCATAATATATGCATGTCACTATGTGGTCAGTTATAATTTTCTAAGCTTTTGTGATATATATTACATTGTTACATTACCTTGCCCCCCTACCTAAGGAGCCTCTTTTATGACCCAACAAGCACTTTGCAATCCCACTCCATCAGACATACACCCATGTCTCTATCACAAGAACCTTTATGCCCAAGGTCCAGCTTCCCCACTGAAGACTCCTAACACTTACTCCTCAGTTGCACTGTGCTTTCCCCATAGAGACATACACCCAATATTGCTGCTTTTTATGACTTATGTATGGTCCCACCCAGTCTATGTAGCCAGGTTTCTGAGCACTACAAGAGCCCATAGATAATGTTTTGTTATTAATGAACATTATGCATTTTCATCTGCTTCACCCTGTCCTCCTCAGCATTTTGATGGGTATTGACCAGTTGAGTGAAAAAAAATATGGGCAAAGATTTTGGAAACTGTCTGAGTTGTTAGTATCTTTTTTTTTTACATAAGTACTCTCTTACTGCACCCGTGATTTCTTTAAATCCATGACCCATACATGGCACACCTCACAGTCAACTGCCAGAGGTGTATATGACACATCAGCAGTCATTGGATTAATTGTTTGACTCTCATATTGTGTTTTCTTGAAATGGGCCTTTGAAGTTTTACATGAGTCTTCTTTTATATTGTAGGTATGGTTTTTTATGATTTTTTTGTTCCACAGTAAATTTCAAGTAAATTCTAGGAATTTTATGGCCATTACCCCATATTGGAATATACCATTTCTCAGCTTCAGGATATTGTATATAGGATACATATGTGCCCCACACACCCTCATGGTTTATGGTAAGAATACTCAAATTTGCATAAGTATAGCCAGAAGTGATTACTGCTTTTCATAATGGATACAACTTTAATTCATAACCTTTAAATATCCCCAGAAGGAGAACATAGAAGGGAAGCTTCGGGATTTGAATTTAGAAGTTCAGTTTTCCAAGCAAAGTACAACTGGAAATCCTCTACCAAATATGGCTCACCTTCAGCAACAAGAAGATATGGGTAAGGCTTCCTGCTTTTCTGTAAGCTAATCTCTTCCTTGCATGGTGCCAATGTAAAGGCTTGTCTTCAAGTATATTGTTCAAAATTATTGTATTTCTCATTTCTAAGGACGATACTTTTGTGCAATATGGAGACTCGGGGCACTCAAAATTGGTTTTCTTTACTCTATCCAGTAAACTGGTATTTAGAGATGTCCATACCTGTATATCTGGCCCTTGGGAAGATTTTGACAGTTGCATGGACCTGTAATCTTAGATTCATTGTCTAGTTCATATAATGTTTGAAACATGATCTAATGATCTACAGTATTTAAAAAGTGTATGAACCTTGGAGACACATGATTGCCAACTCACCCACTACAGTAGATACCATGTTGACTCTTGGATCAGACATATATAATGAAAGAGCCAGATATTTTGTAATCTACTTCAAGAGAAGTTATCCTGTGGGATTACTGTCAGAACTAGGTTTCCAAGTCACTGAGTGTCTGGTTTAATAAATTAATATTAATTTGGCTAATGACCAATAAAAGCTTTTGCATCAAGAGGGAGTGGGTACTCTTAAATAGTCTGACCTCATTTATGATGCCTTGGCTGCCTGTAACTCAAAAGTCATATAGACGTGTGTCCTCATGGTTTACATGTAAACATACAAAATTAAATCTAATTACTTATTACTTATTTTCTGTAGACTTTCCCTGCTCTCAGTTTAATAAGACTAATGCTATTCTAGTCCTTAATTACTTATTTTCTGTAGACTTTTCCTGCTCTCACAGTTTAATAAGACTAATGCTATTCTAGTCCTTAATTCAAAGGATATTTTAATGTTTCAGTATATTTGGTTGGTCAAAAGGAACTACAAAAGCAAGAGGAAGAATGTCTAGACAGCATTGTAAATCTTCGTAAGAGACATCTTGCTAGTACACTGCCAAAAAAGTCATGAGTTACCAATGCTTCAGTACTTAATTCATTCAGAAAATAGCAGTGCCACAGTTTAGTGCCTTAGTATGTGAATTGCAGAATCTCTGTTGTAGTAGCCTGTTAGAGTAATTTGTTTTGTTTACTTTACTCACTGTGATAAACTTTGAGCGGGTTAATTTGTTGTATGAAGGCCTAAGTTTACTCAGCTCAGCTGGGATAGTAAGAAAGGCATGAAATTAAAGTGGTGTGATTGATACTAATTTATGAATGTTGATAATAGAAAAATAAATATATATGATCTTAACATTGTAATATTTACCTCATTAGTTTTATTGTAGTATCTTTGATTAGAAATAGCTAGGTCAAGAACACTCAGTTTAATTGTCTCTACATACAAAAGAGAAGGTAGCACACTTTACTGTTAATGAAGGAAAATGAGTCATAAAGGTTTTAACTGTAGATTTATTGTCTTTGTACCATATACCCCCATTCTAATGGACTTCAACGTATTGAAATTCATCTGGTAATAGACCTTTTGGATCCCATCAGACTAAATTAAGGATCTTTCCAGAAAGGACCTTAAAATTCTCTTACATTACAACATAAAGCCAGTACAATTGGACCCATTGGACTGAGTTTGAAATATAATGGAATAGCCCATTAGTTCCCAACCTCACTCCAGGATTCTGGGCATCATGAGCATATTGGCTCAGTGCATTTGGCTCAAATTGGCATGAAGAATATCCACATTTCTTGATTTATTTCAATTGAATTCACAAAATGATGACCACATATAAAAAAAATTAGTGCCTCTAATAAACAGACAACTGAACAATGAAAGAAAATTTAAACTCCATTAGGTAATACCATAGTAATTCTTAAGTGCATCACTGAAAGAAAAAAAAATCACATTGCTCAATTTATTTTGACCAAAATATGAGTACCTCACATAGGCTTCAAACATTCATATTAAAGAATCCCTAGATATCATAAGTGCCTCAAAAACTATCAATGATTTGCTTGGGCCGTACCATCTGCACACACCAAGGTCATACTTCTCCCATCATGGGTAACTGACACTTCAAGATAACTGACACTTCAAGATTCTTTTCTGATGCTAATTGTAGTTGCCTGTAACATCAGGCATCTCCACATACTGCCTCGCTACATCTTTCAGTTTAAATGAGGATAGGAAAAGGCAAAACATACAAATTTATGTCTTGATAACCAACACTGTTTGCTGTACATCTTCCATCATGTAATATGAGTAACTGACACCCTTAAGTTCTTTTCCAGTATGATTCATCTTTACTTGTGACATAAGGCACCTCTACATACCAGTAAAGTGCAATTTTCAGTTTTAATGAAGGTGAGAAGAGGCAAACTGTACAGTCATGTACTGAGGTCTGAAGCCATAAACTGTTAAAATATGGCTAGAGTCCTATGAGGGTTAAATGTAATGACTGACCAATACTAGCATCCAAAAGGCAACTGGCAAGCAATGTGAAGAAAGTCAAGCCTTGATGTTAGAGTCTGCTAGTAGATGGCAGAAACACCAATAGTTCTTCACTAACAAGGAATGGCCAGTTCAAATGTACTGGCAAACATCAACATGAGATTTTCCTTAGATTCACAGAAATCTACATTTTTTATAAGGATTGAAAAAAGCTTGAACCTTGGCTATTGATTGGATAAAGTATGAGCATCAGCATATGCATAGCCTTTGTTGACAAGGACTACATTATTAGCCAGTAACAATTATTTCCATAATTCTTCTGTGGAATACATAACCAAGGTGAATTGTAGGTTACTTTGAAATTTTTGAAGAAAATTACTAACCAGTTTAAGCATTTTGTTACTTTTTTCATCCATTACAACCCTCTTGGTAAGCCTTTAGTCATTCTTGAAATAATTAACTCATTGCCCACACAGCATTTAAAAACAAATGTTTTCCATAAACCTGAGGTGTATCCCAGACTCCAGGCTTCTAGATCTTTGAAACCAATATATATGTCTAAAGGTTTTAGTAATTCAAATAATTTGGGAGTGCAACAAAAATAACATCATTATCAACAAAATCATAAAAATGAATTTGTTGAATTTGATAGAATTAATACATCTGCAGCAGTCACTTAAAGAAAGTTGAGTTACATATGGCTTAGAGATGCTTTTTGGGTATTCATGTTTTTATTCATATTTATCCATTTTCAAAGTGGAACCAACCTAAGAAAACTAACCTAGCATAACATTCACTAAAGTGATTGTTGCAGGAAAAAGAGATTTACCAACTAATAAATCCATTAACTTTGTTGATATTGATGTTGCTTTGGCCTTCCCTGAAAGTTTCTTTTTTATAAATGTACGTGCAGATGTATGAATCATTTTCTCAGGCCTGAACTAGCATACGAGTATAAGTCATGTTTTGTGAAAGAACTGTGCATAGTTCATTGGTTTAGCTGTCAACAACTGAAGAAGAAACTGTTTGCAGTAATGGTCCAAAATGAATGAAATATTGAGAATTTATGTAGCCAGTATAGACATTTGGGATTGTACATGTAAAGCACTGAAAATTATGTGAAAGAAAAATGGGAAAATAGTAGTACTTTGAAGATATTGTGGAGTTTAAGAAGGTATAGTAGACATTTATTGGTCATACAATGTGAATGTGACCATGGAGGCAAACCATCAATAACAGAAGATTGTTTTATACTCTAACAGAAAGTCTTCAAGATTGAAAAGCAATATTTGAGTGTACCAATTAGCAGAGGCAAAGACACAGCCTTGCCTCATTTTTCACCCAACTTGGAGTTGAGGCATGGTCAGCAGTGATGATGATACATGTACCAGTGTTGAACAAGATGAGTGAGCCATCCTATTACCATGTGGATCATTATGATGGGCACAAACTCTGACCAGGGTATGTGAAACATGAGCAATGATTCTATGTCAGGACCATCTCAGTGCTGTGAGTGAAGACGGTGACAAAGTGGGCTGACCCAGTCAACCAGGAATTCTTTACAAAGTGTCTTGAAAGGAGTGAAACCAACATCAATATATGGTATGTCTCCTTGTTTTTAAAATGTTTCCTTAAGACTGACATTAACCTTTAACCCTCAAACTGCAGTTACTCTGCAGAAAGTGACTTACCATGTGGACGAAAAAAAAATATTCCTCAAATTTTGTCTCCATTGTAAATTGAAAGAAGTACATGTAAAAGTAAAGGATGTATACAAATACACGAAGTAATGTACCCTAATCGGTTGTGGTACAGCAGTAAAGTTAACATGTAGATTGCCAATTGCAGCAGTGGTGGAGTGGCAGAGAATGTAAGGAAGTTAGCTTCGTGACTTAAACTAACACACGTCATTATTTATGGTTTTTTAAATATTTACATACAGCATGGTGAGAGCCTCTTGAAGTAGGTTAACTAAATGACACTTTGTGAGGTTACAATTGACATGTATATTTATACAAATTTACTTGTGAACTTGCATCAGAATTGCTTCTACAGAGTGTTTTCTCAAAAAAAAAAAAAAAAAAGCACCTATAATAACAAAGGCAGGCAATTAAGCAGCCGTACAAATTTCAAAATATTGGCGGGGTAAAAAGCCTGCAAAATTTAGCACTGATTGTACTTCAGATGAGGTGGACAGGCAGCTGGTTTACAATAACTGTGGTTTTTTCCAGACGTGATTTCAGAGTATATACACATTAGCACAATACACAGTTTATGGCTTTTTTCTAGGCATGATTTTATAGCATACACACCAAGCACACTAAACACATACGTATTGACAAAAGCTTTACACAGGCAAAACTTGTTTGCTATTAATAAATCTACAAATAATTTTCTTATCACTAAAACTATAAGCAGTGATACTACATTATAAATTTATTCTAAAGCTAATTAACTTTTCATTGCTTGTTTCTTTTACTTGGCAGTGAGAGTGGGTGCTTGCTTAACACATTGAGCAATGTCGACATGATTCCATCATTATTGTCTGTAAGTAGTATTTTTATTCACCTCACTGATGGTTATTCAGTTATTCGTTGGTAGAAAAACATTAGAAATATTTCAGTTCTGTTCTAGTTCTAACTGTGCCTTCTACACACACTAATTTCTCTTCTTGTTTTACTTAATTTGAAAAGTATAATGAGTAAGCTTTTCTTACCATTGGTTCTTCATTATTCACCATGTATCATACATATCGTACAACCATGGGCATTTACATGCTGCATCATATTAAGTCGACATGTGTCTTTCAGGATGAGCTATGCTTACTTTTTTCCAGCAATGGAAAGAGAATACTATGAACAATTGGTGGAAGTAAACATCAGCTTGGATTTCAAACGAGGTGCATGAACTCATATGAAGCCTAGAGCAGTCAGCCTGGGATTCCTTCTACAAGGCACTAGTAGTGAAAGGGTTAAGGGGATAAGTTGACACTCACTATCAAACACAGGGTAAAACACTGGATAGTGTTAAATGTCTCACTGAATTGGATGACAAGGAAATGTTTGGAAAAATATCTGCAATAGATGTGAGCAAATGGGATATCTTTGTTTTCCTGTAACTACCATGCCAAGATGGTAGAAGCACTTCAAGCAGGAATTGTACCTGAAAGAGAATAGAACAAAAAAACATTCTCAGACTTGCCCTCAATTGAAGAGAAAAGGAAAAGGAGGAAATGATTACAATTCTCAAACATATCTGTGGATGGGAAAGAAGTCAGAGTTGAGATATTCTTTGGAAGAGGGAGGAACCACTCAAACTACAGGATACACAAGGAAACCAAATGAAGAAAGAGTCAGCAACAATGTGAAAAATTATCTGTAAAAATAGAATAATGGTTAAATTGAGCAAAGTATATAGAGTAGTGACTGCAACAGCCATAAGAAATTCAGAAAGCATTATGACTACAGAAGAAAGAGGTTAAGAGGTGTGGCCCCCATAGATATAAAAGCTTCCTGCCTGTTCACACAAATGGGTGATCACTCCTATATATATTCACATTTGTGTATGGCTTGAGGAGGTGATTTACTAGCATAGTGCCAAAAGTAGCTTGCAATATGGCAATCATTCTAGTTGCCACCAGCTCAGGTGCTATATTTTCCTTCCAGTCATTTGGATGAAAAGTTTGAGCATTCCTAGAGGTATGAATGCTCTCTGTGTTTTTAGGTCTTGGTTCCTTTGCATACAGTAACTGACCTATTATGCCTACGACAGAGAATTTTCTAATCCATCAGTTTCAAGCTAATAACTCAAGTACTTTATGAACAGGATATGGGGATCAAAAGTTACACATTTTTCTGACTAATATTATTTGTACCATTTGATGAATACCCCATGCTTGGAGTATGCTGGTGTCTGTGCCAAGTCATCCAGTAAAAAAGAAATATAATTACATAACCAGTGGCAAAATACACAGAGTTCTACTCATTCACATTTAGAATTAGCCACTCAGATGTATCTACATGCACAATTTTTTTTCTACCATGTACTGCACATCTTTTTTGGCATTAATGACAGGACAGCATTTGCAGAACCTCCCAAACATTACTTAGTTGTACGATTGGTTGCTGGTTTCTAAATATATTTCTTGATTAGGAGAAAGGCAAATCCAATATAATTTTCATTGTTTTATTCAGAGCAATACAGAAAGAAGAATAAGATGCACCACTATTTGAATGAGGTAATCATACCTGTCAGGTGCAAAGACTCTGCTATGCCAATATTTGTGCTTTACCTACTACCCAAGGAGGAAGCAGGCCCTATTAATTTGGTATGCCCTTGAAAGGTGACTGCATTGGAACTAACAAATATGTACTGATGACAAATAATGGGTACGAAAAGTAAATATACCGTGATAGAATTCACAGAACTATACAAAGGAGGAAACTTGAAATTTCAAAATTTACGAAGCTCATTTTTCAGGCACAAGATCCTATACCTTAAACATTCTATTCATTTATATCCCCAAATTTACTTCCTGGTATTCTCTATGCTGCAAAGTAGCTTGTGCAAAAAACAACTTTATGTACCATGATCTTAGCACAATACTACAGATTTCCTCCATTAAAAAACCCTTCTCACAAACTCCTAGTTTCCATCTTACCATTAGCCTTCCTCTGTTTCTATTCCTTCTCACCTGCATCAGATACACATTGTAACATTGCCCTCCACATATCTATATCATATCGTTTTATTTATCTATATTCATTATACTTTGTCGCTGTCTCCCGTGTTAGCAAGGAAACGCAAGGAAACAGAAGAAAGAATGGCCCAACCCATCCACATACACATGTATATACATACACACACATATACATACCTATACATTTCAACGTATACATACATATACATTATTTTCATTTTCATTATCATACTTTGTCACTGTCTCCCGCATTAGCGAAGTAGCGCAAGGAAACAAACAAAAGAATGGCCCAACCCACCCACATACACATGTATATACATACACGTCCACACACGCACATATACATACCTATACATTTCAACGTATACATATATATACATATACATATATACACATGTAAATAATTCATACTTACTTGCTGCCTTCATCCATTCCCATCACCACCCCGCCACACATGAAATGGCACCCCCTCTCCCAGTGCACGTGTGAGGTAGAGCTAGGAAAAGACAATAAAGGCCACATTCGTTCACACTCAGTCTCTAGCTGTCTTGTGTAATGTACCGAAACTACAGCTCCCTTTTCACATCCAGGCCCCACAAAACTTTCCATGGTTTACCCCAGATGCTTCACATATCCTGGTTCAATCCAATGACAGCATGTCAACCCCAGTATACCACATCGTTCCAATTCACTCTATTCCTTGCATGCCTTTCACCCTCCTGTATGTTCAGGCCCTGATCGCTTAAAATCTTTTTCACTCCATCCTTCCACCTCCAATTTGGTCTCCCACTTCTGATTCACTCCACCTCTGACACATATATCCTGTTTGTCAATCTTTCTTCACTCATTCTCTCCATGTGACCAAACCATTTCAATACACCCTCTTCTGCTCTCTCACCCACACTCTTTTTATTACCACACACCTCTATTACCCTTTCATTACTTACACGATCAAACCACCTCACACCACATATTGTCCTCAAACATTGCATTTCCAACACATCCACCCTCCTCTGCACAACCCTATCTATAGCCCATGCCTCACAACCATATAACATTGTTGGAACCACCATTCCTTCAAACATACCCATTTTTGCTCCGAAATAACGTTCTCGCCTTCCACACATTCTTCGGTGCTACCAGAACCTTCGCCCCCTCCCCCACCCTGTAACTCACTTCCGCTTCCATGGTTCCATCCACTGCTGAATCCACTCCCAGATATCTAAAACACTTCACTTCCTCCAGTTTTTCTCCATTCAAACTTACCTCCCAATTGACTTGTCCCTCAACCCTACTGAACCTAATAACCTTGCTCTTATTCACATATACTCTCAGCTTTCTTCCTTCACACACTTTACCAAACTCAGTCACCAGCTTCTGCAGTTTCTCACCCGAATCAGCCACCAGCGCTGTATCATCAACAAACAACAACTGACTCACTTCCCAAGCCCTCTCATCGACAGCAGACTGCATACTTGCCCCTCTCTCCAAAACTCTTGCATTCACCTCCATAACAACCTATTCATAAACAAATTAAACAACCATGGAGACATCACGCATCCCTGTTGCAAACCAACATTCACTGGGAACCAATCACTTTCCTCTCTTCCTTCTCATACACTTGCCTTACATCCTCGATAAAAACTTTTCACTGCTTCTAGCAACTTACCTCCCACACCATATACTCTTAATACCTTCCAAAGACCATCTCTATCAACTCTATCATATGCCTTCTCCAGATCCATAAATGATACATACAAATCCATATTGTTTTATATCCTTATATTCAATCATCTATTTTCTTTATTATATTGCATCTCCCTTTGATTTCCCAATTTCTCTTTATTTCTATATTCTTCACACTCTATATTCAATTATTGGCATATTTATCTCAACCACCTGCATTTCACTAGCTGTTTGTTGTTACAGGCCATTTCATTAGTATAAAACTTGCATTTCCCTAACATTATATAGTACATTCAACTTTGTATGTTTTAACAGCCATTTTTTTTTTTACATGTATAACTTTGTGTGCTTTATCTAAAAAACTAATGTAGATGGGCTGCTTTTTTTTTTTCTTTTTTTCACACATCCTAGATAACTTATTTACTGCAGTTCTTCATGACATTACTTGAGACAAGCATAGACATAAAAGATACTCTGTACCTTTCCTGTTAACAAGTTAACTTTACAAGAATTGTGTGCATGTGTAAACTTAGGTATCATGACAAAAAAAACTTTATTTTTTCAGTTATGCAACAGAATAACAAAACATATATATATAACCAATTAAAAACATTATACATATGTTTTGTAAAAAAAAGAAAAAAAGTATTTTTGTAGTTATCAAAAGCATGAATAAGGAAATACATACACTTCAGTACATAAAGATTTGTCACATGTTTGAACACTTCAAATTCACCATAATTCATTCGAGATTAAGATGGAATATAACATAATTCTACTTAGAACACTGTAAATCCCAGTGAAAATATTCACAAAATAACATTCTTTATCAAAAATCACATTTCCACAATACAGTCACAATGCAATCATTGCATCTATGTGGGGCAGCAGAAAAGAAGGTTACATCAATTCTTCTCTCAAAGTGAAATATAGAAAGCTATAATCATGATGAATCATTCAGATGATAATGATTATATAGCAAAAAATTTTTAAAAATTAATATGCATCCTAAAAAATAAACATCCATCAAATCATAAGCATCTACTGTACATCAAGGAAGACTATGTGACAAAGTTTAATATATAATTTTACATCCCTGCACAATGAATACCAATTTTGTTTGATAAACAAACATGCACACAAGAATGTATGCATGTGTGCATACAAACACACACACACTAGAAGTAAGAGAGTAGAGTTACAGGAAAAGGCTAAGAGGCCTTAAATTTACATAACATGGAACAGAGAAGAGTGAAGGGTGACCTGATCACAACCTTTAAGTTTTTAGACCACCTTGATGACACACAATGAACAATTCTTTGACAGATGCAAGGATAGAACCACTAGAGGCCATAATATGGCCTCTGTAAGAAAAGTTGTAGAAAACTACTTTTATAGTTTAAAAGCAGTGGATGAATGGAATAACATTAGTTAGGAGACAGTAAATGTGGACAGCATACACGAATTAAAAAAGTGTAGAGCTCTCTCCCTGTATAGTACAAACAGGTAATTATCGACACTCACACATGGGGCAATAGAAAGGCACACAAAGAACAGAAACAGCTGTTTCAGCAGACAGACTACAGCTTCTAAAAGCTGTTAAACAAATAAAAAGAAATCTATTATAGTGGGGGGTCTAAGATGTAATATTTCAAAAAAGTATCAGTTTGTTGTACCATACTGAGGAGTAAATGGGATAAACATAGGGAGGTACTTTGTGCAGAATTTTTGGAGTATTCTATCTTGAAAGGCAGTTGCCAATCAGGAAATCCAAATTAGATTACTACAGATCAACCACAACTCATTGGCTAACAAAAACACAGCGACTTATTAGTAGGCATATACATTAATTAGAACCAAACTTAAAACTAATGAGTGAGATCCACTAAAAAGACAAAAACAGACATTATTAAGCTAACAGACAGCACAGTGGATGGCAGCATTCATTACAGGGGAAATTGAATATAATAATTTTGAGATATGAGGTAAATAAACAATTAATGCAATGCTACTGGTCTTATAAAGCTGCCCAAATTCTCAAAATGATTGTTTATTTACCTCCTATCTCAAAATTACTAATTATGATTTCCCCTGAAACAAATGTTTCCATATGCTGTATTGTCTGTTTGTTTAATCACTTCCGTTTTAGCCTAAATTGAAGTAACCATTTCTCCAAGACACTTAGGGAAGATAATTTAGCTATAGCCCAGCTTAAACAAGAGGACAGAAAGCAGTAACAAGATACAGAAAACCTTAAACAGAACCAATTAGAATAAAGTTACAAAGCAGGGAAGCTGGCACAGCTGGAGATTATTTCTATGTGATCTGAGCCTATAAGAGGATAACCAACTATTTACAGACATTTCAGAGAGCAACAATAAGCCAGCAGCCTATTTCATACACCAGAGTAAGAAAAATGGACTTGTGACTCAGACCACACTAGGTAAATCCTGTCAAATACATCCTTAAGCAGCCATCCCTAATCCATCTTATGACAAATAACTCATATGGTAACAAACAGAAGGAACAAAAAGGAGACCAAGATATAATGATGACACTGAGTTTAAAGTATTCTCAATGGAGGAGGAAATCCTACAGTATGGCTAATATAGATAAGTTTATGCACAGAATATACCACTTTGAAGAAAAGAAGATATTGGAAGAAAGCCGGGGAACATGAAAAATAATTGAAAGCACTAGAGATGGGCAAACCATGAATAACCATAATGGAACTACAACAAAATTAGGGTACTGGAGGATACTCCCACCATGGACAAGCAGTTTGATGACAAATGCAAGAGCTAAGAGTTGAATCGAGCTAAACCTAACCAGAAAGCTGAAGCATTAAGATTCTGAAGCAGATGAGTTCAGTCTAGGTCAGAAGAAAACCAAAAAGCCAAGATAACTGTAGAAGAAACAAGGTGTAGGGATTATTAAGCACATAGACAAAGTAGAGTGCTTAGTTAGATAAGGCTGTTGAAGAGACTGCACACAGAGACAGGATACTACAGCATGAATATGAAATGATGGACAGGAAACTAAGAGGGGTACAGGAATTTCAAAACATGTATGTAACAATAAAAAAAACATTTTAGAGCTGATAAAAAACAAGGAAAAAGACATAGATAACACAAAGATGGGCCACAATACAAATGAAAGAAGTTGTGCAGGTTAGTTAATGCAAGATCATGATGATCTCAGGACTGGAAGAGAGAAATCTTTCAAATAATGAAGAAAGAGAAGTCAAGGAATTGGAGCATATCAAAAAGTACTTTAATGTAATTCACTCGACAATTGAAAGTACAGCAGCAAAGGATATTCAGAATAGGAAAAAGGACTGTTTAAGAATGACAGTCCTAGAGTTAAAAGATAGAGGAAGACATCTGCAGAAAGGTAGAAAAATACAGAGAATGAGAGGAATCAGATCAGGCTGGAGGGAGGGTTAGTTAACTCTCCTACATCTAACACACGGAGGTTTTCACTAACAAGGTAGTATTAAGTGCCATGGGCTGAATGTTCTGCACACAAATACAGATGAGCTGATGGCTAATAATATTGAATTATAAGTCATAGACTGTGTCAGCAATAGCAACCCTGAGATTTATGGAGTGGTAGAGACAAAACACCCAAAGGAGCTGCAGTTGAACCTCATCTTCCCAGAGAGGTACAAGAAAGCCAAGTGGGACAGAGATAAATTAGGAGGGGGATCAGCCCTCTTGATAAGGCATAGCATTAAATTCCAAGATATGTTAATAAAAGGCACATTCAAACATTAAATAATATGTATAATTATGGTGGGGAAAAATTATATAATTGCAGTTAGTCTAAAACCCTTCAAAGAACTACAAAGACCTAGAGCAGATGTACATTGGAAACTGTGAAGATACAATGAGGATAGCACAGAAGATGGTAGGACATTTCTTCCTAGATGGTAAATTATTGGGAATGGAGGACTTCAGTTATGGAGAAAAAGACTGGGAGAATTTATATGCTCAGGGAGACATAGAGAAACAAGTTTCTTGAATGCATACAGAACTTCCTGTATCAGCATGTCATGGGGCATACAGAATCACTGGAGGGATGATGGACCATCTGTAACTGACCTTGTCTTTCCACAAAATTGCATGGAATAGAACCAATCAAATGTGAAGCTCCCACAGGAAACAATGATCCTGTAGTGCTTGATTTTGACTATGTAGTGGAGGAGGATAAGATGGGATCAGAGGATGCTTAGGACTCTCAGAGAAAATACGAGGCAACTATGTGCACTTTATAAAGTTGTTTGAGAGTATAGAGTTGGAAAGGGAGTTCTATAATCAAAGTCTAGACCACAGCTGTAGGTTCTGAGAAATCCAGCATGAAGGAGTTAGAACATGGATGCAATAGAACGCAGAAAGAAAAGGCGAAGGAAAGAGAGATTGACAAGGTTTAACATAAAATGTCAAAAACAGAGAAGTCAGGCATGTACTGTCGATCAGGAACAATCATCACTGCACCTAGCCAGTATTTTAAAGGAACAGGAAAGCAAAAAATGAGTATTGCAGGGTAAGGAGGGTGCAGAAGAGAAGTTTTGAAAAGGGCACTGGGGCTAAGACAAAAGACAACCTAAAGCTTTTCCACGAATTAATCAGGAGCAAATTATCTGTTATAGAACAGGTAATCTGGCTAAGGAACACAGAGTGATGACCAATTGAGGATGAGAAAATATATGAGGAGCTGAGTAATAAAAGTCTTCACAGTGGAGGATAATTCTGTACCAGTATTAGAAAGGTGGGAGAGGGAAGAAGTCATGAAGAGAATAAACGTTAATAGAAATTATGGAGTCAGGATATATAAACAATGTAACCCATATAAGCTCACGGGCCTGATGAAGTCTCCCCATATGTAATGAATTATTGTGTGGAGGCACTTGCTAGGCCTTTCAAAATACTGTCCAACAGAACAACTAGAGGATGAGATTTTTCCAAAAGTGTGTAAGAGAGCACATGTTATGACTTCATTTGAGAAAAAAAGATTGAGAAATCTCAATGAACTGAACTACATGCCAATCTTGCTGACAAGCATAAATTGTAAAACACAGGAAAAGATTATCAGAAAATAACTGAACTACCTACAAAGGAGATGCTATTTAACTGGGACGACATGATTTCCATGTAAGGTCTAGTATCATGAATCTCCTAAAATTCCATGAATGAGCTCATACCTAGATAAAAAAGAAGGATGTGCAGAGTGTATGTTCTCAGACTGTAACCGACTGGAGGATGATTAAAAGGCTATAGCTACATGCAGGACTAAGGGCCAGACTCCTTCGTTAGACAGATGATTAAATTCTTGGAAGGGCCCAAAGGACACAGATATGAGACATTTTTGAAGCGGGTTGAAGTGGCATGCTGCAGGATTCAGTTTTGGGCCCATTGTTATTCTTGGAAAGTGTAATGACTTGACTCATGGATTAGACTTGCATCAAAACATGTGTGCAAATGATGCAAAGGTCAATTGAGAAATAAGGAATGACAGTGATTACATTAAGAAGATACTTGAACAAACTCCAAGGCTGGTCTAATAAATGGATGATGAGATTCAATCCAAGTGAATGCAAGGTAATGAAGATAGAACTCATGAAAGAAATACCACAGTGCAAATACCACTAAGTGGGAAATAACGTACAGGAATCAATGTGCGAAAGAGACATGGAGGTCAAAATTGTCCTTAATCTCTGCTAGGGCTATGCATCAGGAGAACTGTTAAAGAGGTAAACTGTCTGCTGGCAAATATTACATTCACATCCAAATGCATAAATAAAAAGAGGTTGGTAAGCTATTCTTAACACAGCCTATTGCTGGTTTATGCCTCTCAAGGCTGGTCACATAAAGAAGCACACAAATATGATTGATGGGGTCCAAAGAAAATTAACCATGATGGTATAAGAAGTAACAGAAGTGAGTTACAGTGCTGTCTGCCATGGAGGAAAGAAGAGAAAGGGGTTACTTTATAACAGCTTCCAAGTTCCTCAATCAGCTGGATGATGTTGATGGTAAATACTCCTTCAAGAGATGCATTGCCAGAGTTACCAGAGGCCATGATCAGAAGTTGGGCAAGATGTATAAGAAATTCTGGTTTATTGCAAGGGCAGTGGATAGTTGGAATAGTTTAAGCAAGGAGACATTAAATGCTGGTAACTTACAAAGATTTAAAGTCTCTCTTGATCATCTAAAAAGTTTAAGAGACGGGGCCCACGCGACTAAAATTTTCTGGCCATGGGTAAAGAATGGATGTGAGCAAATAAGGCCTTTATTTTGTCTGTTCCTGGCACTAACTCACTAGCTTGTGAATCGGCAAACATGTACAAAAGAAAGAAAAGAATTACCCCAGAACCTCTTTCCAGATACTCCTGCACCCTAAAGCTATGCTACTACTTTCAGTAGTAGTGAAATGTGGACTCCTGTGGAGTGAGAAGTTCTTTGGCGAGACTGATACTCCCAAAGATACACTCTCACCAAAGGTCACTTCTCACTCATGGTACAACCTCATATATACATTTACAGTATATATATATATATTGCATGCACACACACACACACACACACACACACACACACACAAGAAATCATTACTGATTAATACCTAATTTTCTGAATGACTCATGGTAAGGTTGTGTATAAAAAATGTACAGTTTTGTCACTACCTCAGAAATATCAAGCTGTTACTACTGTTGCCCTATATCTTGATCTATGATGCGACCTCTTCGTGATCTTAAAGTAAACATTTGATTATTTTCATTAGGATCAATATCCCTTTCATTATTCTGCTGCTCATGCCTTTGAGAATGTTGCTCCTGTGGCTGAGGATGAAATTGCTGGTGCTGATACATCATTCTGTCATCTAGGTTTTCTACCTGAGGTGGAAGAACTACAGCTTCTCCTACCTCATTGTCAATCACCATCTCCCTATTCCTTCGATTCATATTTTCCCCAAGTATTACACCAATGTCTTGGTCAACCCACAGAGGTATTTCAGCATTGTTCATATCTTCACTTGGTTGGTGAACTTGCATATCAAACTCTTGGTCTGGCTCCATGTCCCAAACCATATCCCCCAAATTTTCAGCTGGAATTTGCTGATCACTAGGAGTCTCAGTCTTATACAGGGTCTCATGGCATAATGGACAAGAATCTTGGACGTACAACCACTTTCTCAAACAAACACTGTGAAAATAATGGTTACACTTTGTGATTTTAGCACTTTGCAGATTATGGAAACAGATTGCACAAACATCATCATGTTCATCAAGTTGTTCTTGTGTAGCCTCCGGTAAAGAATTGATTTTGTTTACAGCTGTGCATCGTTTCATAAATACAGTCCATCCGTTTCTTGCTTCACACCATATGTTAAAGTATGCATGTATGCACATCATGAATGCCCTTATGGATCCTCCAGATTCAAAGAAATAAATCCAGGCACCATTAAAGAACAAAAGAATGCCAAATATAAATTCTACGCTATTACCAAAAGCTTTAATGTAGTACACATAATCATCTAACTTTTCCCAAAATGTACTTCGATAAGCATCAACAAGAAAAAGTCCATATATGAGAAGAGATACCAGTGTTTTGACTATGACTTGAACTGAAAAGGCAGAAACAGCAAGTAACCATGTGGAAAGAGGATAAAATGACCACAGTACAAATAGCAGAAGTACTGGGAGAAAAACAAGAAGAGAACAAACTATCAAAGCCCGTACATGTCTGTACAAAGCTGGATTACGAGATGCGCTTAGAGACATTAATACAGGATTTACCATATTGTGTATAAAGTGCAACATTGCTGTAAACAGAAGGCAGAAATTCCTACATAATCGAATAAATCTCTTCTCCGCTTCCATGACTGTCAAGCCACTTTGCTCTGCTAGAATAAAGAATAGAATAGCACATACAGTACCCATGCTTCTCTCATCATCTTCTACTGTTAGAAGGATCATTTGGAATACTACACCAACATAGTGACTTATATATGATACAATGCTTGTCATACCAAGAAGTGCAACAGCAGTTTCACAACCTTGTGTCATTACTGCTTTAAAGATGACATATGTAGCTTGTAAATCTAAGGCCCACAAAGACTGATATTCTCCTCTTGCATATGTAAATTCTCCTAGGAGGGTTACTACATGCTGAAGCACACGAATTATCCAGAATGTCCTTAGAACATTTGGAACATTAAGCCTAACCCATTCAGATTCTAATAGAGAATGAAGACCAAAGTCCCTCATTACCCTACGAGCATAGTGGTATCCCTCGAGGACCACTTGTGTACATTTCAATAAGTTACTGGCAACTGTGTACTTTACTATTGCCAAGGGAAGCAAGGCTGCAATCAATGGTACAGTAGAGAGTATTCCACTAGATACAGTAAAAAGCATAGAAATGGTTGGCAAAAGAAATGAAATAATAATAAGCTTATGTAACACTGGATACTGGGGACCTGAGTATAAGAGAGTAAATAGATAACCTAAAGAACCTTGAAATATATAGTTTACCACCAAAGTGGAGAAGATCCCTCCACTGTCCCATAATGCTGTAGTGTTGAGAGAAAACATACTATATAGTACAGGTGGATGATCAGACTGTGGAGGAGATGATATATGTCGTACAGCTGCCATGTTCCCTTGATATCCAGCAACCACTACAGCCATACTTGCAACTATAAGATACACCTGTATTAAGCGTTGAGAACTCAGCAGAAATGCTACAGTTGCCGTTATATACACTGAAAAATAAAAGACAATTACTTATGCATATACTGAAAAATAATATAAAAATATTAGAAAACCAAAAGCAAAATTTACTTATACAGTACATCCTTCCAAACCCAGACTAAGTGGTGTGCAAGGGTGTTGGGTATGGGACATATGATTGGTTTGAGAGAAAAGTCATGCATCAAATTTTGTGTATATTTTGCAAGTATGTTAGATTAAGCCACAGGCCAATCAGATGCCTGCTTTTAAGCATCAATCCTTTCATGTTCTGGCATGTAAGGCAAATCTCATCCATATACTGGCCAATGATGCTGAATACCTCATGCAAGACTTCACCCACTACCTGAGTGATTACACGTGTCATAAAAATATAGGGTTTTGCATCTTTTGTTTAACAAAGTTTCCTGTTGCTAAGGGTGTTAATTAATAAGCCTGTTTGGTCAGGCTTAAGCCATGCTCTATACCCAAGTGTGTGTGCGAGAAGCCTTATTGTGGCACAGCATCAAGCTTATTAGGACAAGGATATGCTCCTCTGAACAATTCCAGGACACCTGGATACTGCAATGGATTAAGTGTTTCTAAAAGTGAATTCAGTGTTTTGAAGTGTGTATCAGTGCTTTCTGGTGCTGCACATCAATAACGTTGTTTTTTTTGTTTTTTTTATACTTTGTCGCTGTCTCCCGCGTTTGCGAGGTAGCGCAAGGAAACAGACGAAAGAAATGGCCCAACCCCCCCCATACACATGTATATAATACGTCCACACACGCAAATATACATACCTACACAGCTTTCCATGGTTTACCCCAGACGCTTCACATGCCTTGATTCAATCCACTGACAGCACGTCAACCCCGGTATACCACATCGCTCCAATTCACTCTATTCCTTGCCCTCCTTTCACCCTCCTGCATGTTCAGGCCCCGATCACACAAAATCTTTTTCACTCCATCTTTCCACCTCCAATTTGGTCTCCCTCTTCTCCTTGCTCCCTCCACCTCCGACACATATATCCTCTTGGTCAATCTTTCCTCACTCATCCTCTCCATGTGCCCAAACCACTTCAAAACACCCTCTTCTGCTCTCTCAACCACGCTCTTTTTATTTCCACACATCTCTCTTACCCTTACGTTACTCACTCGATCAAACCACCTCACACCACACATTGTCCTCAAACATCTCATTTCCAGCACATCCATCCTCCTGCGCACAACTCTATCCATAGCCCACGCCTCGCAACCATACAACATTGTTGGAACCACTATTCCTTCAAACATACCCATTTTTGCTTTCCGAGATAATGTTCTCGACTTCCACACATTCTTCAAGGCCCCCAGAATTTTCGCCCCCTCCCCCACCCTATGATCCACTTCCGCTTCCATGGTTCCATCCGCTGCCAGATCCACTCCCAGATATCTAAAACACTTCACTTCCTCCAGTTTTTCTCCATTCAAACTCACCTCCCAATTGACTTGACCCTCAACCCTACTGTACCTAATAACCTTGCTCTTATTCACATTTACTCTTAACTTTCTTCTTCCACACACTTTACCAAACTCAGTCACCAGCTTCTGCAGTTTCTCACATGAATCAGCCACCAGCGCTGTATCATCAGCGAACAACAACTGACTCACTTCCTAAGCTCTCTCATCCCCAACAGACTTCATACTTGCCCCTCTTTCCAAAACTCTTGCATTTACCTCCCTAACAACCCCATCCATAAACAAATTAAACAACCATGGAGACATCACACACCCCTGCCGCAAACCTACATTCACTGAGAACCAATCACTTTCCTCTCTTCCTACACGTACACATGCCTTACATCCTCGATAAAAACTTTTCACTGCTTCTAACAACTTTCCTCCCACACCATATATTCTTAATACCTTCCACAGAGCATCTCTATCAACTCTATCATATGCCTTCTCCAGATCCATAAATGCTACATACAAATCCATTTGCTTTTCTAAGTATTTCTCACATACATTCTTCAAAGCAAACATCCTCTACCACTTCTGAAACCACACTGCTCTTCCCCAATCTGATGCTCTGTACATGCCTTCACCCTCTCAATCAATACCCTCCCATATAATTTACCAGGAATACTCAACAAACTTATACCTCTGTAATTTGAGCACTCACTCTTATCCCCTTTGCCTTTGTACAATGGCACTATGCACGCATTCCGCCAATCCTCAGGCACCTCACCATGAGTCATACATACATTAAATAACCTTACCAACCAGTCAACAATACAGTCACCCCCTTTTTTAATAAATTCCACTGCAATACCATCCAAACCTGCTGCCTTGCCGACTTTCATCTTCCGCAAAGCTTTCACTACCTCTTCTCTGTTTACCAAATCATTTTCCCTAACCCTCTCACTTTGCACACCACCTCGACCAAAACACCCTATATCTGCCACTCTATCATCAAACACATTCAGCAAACCTTCAAAATACTCACTCCATCTCCTTCTCACATCACCACTACTTGTTATCACCTCCCCATTTGCGCCCTTCACTGAAGTTCCCATTTGCTCCCTTGTCTTACGCACTTTATTTACCTCCTTCCAGAACATCTTTTTATTCTCCCTAAAATTTAATGATACTCTCTCACCCCAACTCTCATTTGCCCTTTTTTTCACCTCTTGCACCTTTCTCTTGACCTCCTATATATATATATTTTTTTTTTTTTTTTTTTATACTTTGTCGCTGTCTCTCCTTTTTTCCATAGCCAGAGGTTGAACCATTATGTGACATTCATTTTTTTTCATTCATTTCAAGCTAGAAGTTTCAGTTTTCTAAATTGTTTCTTACATTTTTCATATGTATATATATGTATGTGTGTGTGTGTGTATATGTGCGTATGTATGTGTATGTGTGTGTATGTGTATATGTATATATATATGTATATTATCCCTGGGGATAGGGGTGAAAGAATACTTCCCACGTATTCCTCGCGTGTCGTAGAAAGCGACTAGAGGGGACGGGAGCGGGGGGCCAGAAATCCTCCCCTCCTTGTATTAACTTTCTAAAAATGGGATATATATATATATATATATATATATATATATATATATATATATATATATATATATATATATATATATATATATATAAATATTTCTTTTGAAAATGCCTTAATTGGAAAGCCTGTTGGCTATGCGTATCTAAAACTGGGTTTTACTATCGGAAGGCTTGATACATTAACAAAGAGGAATGAGTACAATGAAATGTAACTTATGAATCGTTTTAGAAATAAGATAATACTGTGTGACTGAGATAGGATAAAAGTCACTAAAAAGAGAGGGATGAAATACTAATGTTGCTCAGAAGCATGATGTAAGTTTGAGGACAATCAGCCCAGCTGAACAAGATGTACATGGACAATCCCACTTGAATACATTAAATACATAACACCATGAAAAGAATAACTCTGCAAGAGAAAGGGATCTGAATTAGCAACAAATTAGCACAATCAGCAAAGGAAAGCTTTAAAGCATTCCAAATTAAAAGTAATAAATTCTAGTATAATTACCTAATAAAAACATAAATATTTTTGCTATTGTAGGAAGAATTGATGTAAACATGGGGTACTCCTCCATTCCACTGTTTGTGTCATTTTCTGCCGCCCAGTTTTCCATATCCACTATGTTAAGATGACCAAATCCTTCATCATTAAGAAAAGGATTTTCGTCACTCAGAAACTTTGCATATCTGAAAAATCAGACAGGCAAAACCAATGAGATATCAGTTTACACTCCAAAATTTGAAAAGACAGTGAAGGATTATTAACATGACTGGAAGTCATAATCCATTAACAGTAACCTAAAACAGGAAGAGACTTTAATGTCATTGGGAGTCACAATCCATTTATAGTTACCTAGAATATAACGTAATGTGCCATATTGTGGGAAAAAGATGGAGATTTTCTTCTGAAGCTGTAGAGTGGTCAATATTCTTACAGGATAAGAGAACAACTTTGGTCATACCAGAAGGGAATTGATTTTATCAAATCAGGCTGGCCATAAGCTAATGAAACAGCCTTGTAGATTATACACCCACTTATTTTTAAAGGGAAAGCATTTATTTTTCCAAGTCATGTAAAGAATAGCAAAAAAAAAAGGCCTATGTATAACAATAAAAAGCTAACTCTGTTTATATGAAATTACAAAATTATATTCACTTCCACAAAGTGAAACAACATTCAAACATCCACTATCATATGATACATGGTCAGGATTCTTCTAGTACAGTACTGAAAATTAACTGAAAACCATTTTACATGTGTGCCCTTCCCTAGATTAATACTCCAAAGGTATTTTAATGGTTAGGAAGAGAACAGAACGACAATTTAAATTACCATACTTTTTCCCTTCCAATTATCATTTACTGGATTTACGAATGTTTTCTATAGGAAAAAAGTATACACAATTAACAAAGAAAAAAAAATATGTGGAGACAGAAATAATATTACTGAATTTTCTTGGAAATATATGACTAATAAATCTAGAACAAGTCACATGAAAACCCTTATTTGATATTTGTTTTGTTCATGTGCCTGACATAAACTGAAGTTCAGTTGTGGCATTGTTCCAAGCTTTTCCAGAATGTTTTGAGTTTATTCTGTGATTTCTGATCTGGTAAATATTTTCAAGTCTTTGTTGTGTTTTTATATATCAAAGACAAAATAGACCTTTGAGAAGAATTATAAAAGTATAACTGGATTACATGTGCACTTTTAAAACAAGTCACATCCTCTAAAATAGTTGATCATGTTAGAAAACTGCTTAAAAGTAAACCAATAAAGTTACTAATAACAAGTAATAATGAAAATAAAACAAAATTCATAACACATTGAAATTTCACCATTTTCATGGACCTTATATATTTACTGTTCTTCAGTCTGTGTATTCTGACTACTCTTGTGGTGAAGTCATTCGTTTAAATGAAAAATAACAAATTTGTTGCATGTTATTATATTTCTCTTTTAAATTATGGTTTGGCGTTTTACAAAAAGATTGTACCTATTGAGAGTTTGGTGAAATTATCCCACTAACCTTAACCCTTATGTAAGGATATAATATTCCTGATGCTTGATTTTATTCAAAGAAACTATGCGCAATAAACTTATCAAGAGTTACTTAATTATGCCAGATACTCATTTATTGACTATATTACGCGAAACTTAGTAACTATAAACATAGAAAAACGATAATGTAAGAATCTCACCCGACATGAAAGGCGCTCGACAACCCAAAACATGACTTCAGCACTTCGTCCATAATAAAGAGAGGTGGCACTCTTAATGCAGTGTCTATAAAGCTGAGAGCATGGGCTCGAAAAGACATTTTGGTGCTTGATATTTCAAACACGAGGATTGGCAGGTATTAATATAACTTTTACGGGGCCTTATCTCATAACCCTTGTTTGTTTACAATTCCTCTTCGTTTCACTGGTGATCCGTAAATCCAGCTTGTGTAATGGATATACAGATTCTGGCAAATTATATATATTGATATATATTTATCAATGAAATAAGATTTATTCTTAAATTTCAACTTTCTATTACTTCTTTAGGTCTCTTTTCGTCATTAGAATGTCTTATTACGAATTTCATCTTAAGGAGGACATAGATTCCAGATGATAATTTCAAGGATTGTAATTTCATTTGCATGAAATCGACCCTGATTCATTCCATTTGTGAATTCATGATTGTCATGAGAGATAAACTAATTCAAAGGTGGAACTTAACATATTCAACAAAATTAAGAAGACAATAATTCACTTAATAATGAAACACGTGTGTGTGTGTGTGTGTGTGTGTGTGTGTAAGAAATGTGGTCCTTGGAATTCTGATCGGGGTATGGTAAACTATGGCATCATGCACACTTCATTGAACTTAGTTTAACAAATAAGTTTTCTTACATTCTGAATCAAGGCTAAATTCAACACTGTGCCACTCAACTTTCACATACATGCTGTCACCCTTACAACCAATACATTGTCAACTCCAGTTCTCTTTATTCTCGAAAACTTTAACCTCACTTGTTGAATTCTACACCAAACTTTCCCTGGTTCCTTAAGCTCTGCCCGAACCAGTTCAGTTTTATATCATTTCCTTTCCCATCCGCTCCACCCCTGCTCACCACTCTTAACAACCCCACATACCCAAACTCATTCACTCATCCTTTGTACTCTCACCCGCTCGAAACCTTTGGCCATACAACATTCAAGCACTTTACTTGCACCCAATTTGTCTCCAGCCTCTCAACCCCAAACATTTTCCCTAACCATTCATTTTATTCCACGGACTATCCCATGCATTCACATCCGTTCATGACAGACTATTTACGCCACTTTCTTCCATAAACAAACCAACCCAATCTATCGTCAAATTTTCCACCATTCACTTCACACACACACAGAGGAAGGGTAATGAGTGTCTCATCATCTTACAAGGGGATCTACGCAAATTCCAAAGTTGGCCTGACATATGGTTAGTGAAATCCAGCGACAGTGAAGGCAAATTAATGAAGGCGGGACACAGTGAAGGAAGGCCACATTATAAATACTGTCTAGCGGAAGATAAGTTGCAGGAATCTGTGTGAAGAGGGAATGGCGGGTCCTTAAATCCGTCTCCAGGGCTCCACCATAGAGCTGTGAAGGAGACAAGCTTTCTGCTGGTAAATAGTAGAACCACATTTAAGCACAAGGGTAAGGAAATGTTTAGCAGACTATTGGCATTGCATAGAAGTGCCAAAGCTTGAATATGCTCCCTAAGTTTTGTTACTATATTTAAAGCACAAAAAACTAAAAGAGAATATCCAGAGAAGGGCATTAATGATGGTAACAGAATTAAGAGAAATGTATGGTGAGAGTATTTGTGTCTATATATATATATATATATATATATATATATATATATATATATATATATATATATATATATATATATATATATTACAGATACACAACACTTTTGACAATGTTCATATTTATTATATCTAAAATGAAGTGAATTTATAGCATAGCTAAATGACACATGAAAATAAGCATAAAAACGATCAGCAAAGATGTGAAGAAATGTTCATTTAGTATGAGAATGGTATACAACTGCAGAACTTGAAAGAAAAGACGCAGACAAATGTTAAAAAAGTTCAAAAAATTTTGTCATGGAGTGAAAGACATGAGACTGAAAGTGATGCATGGACAGCTCTCTCCCTGGATGCATTAACTGGTATTCACAACCAGATAATCACACATGCACACATAATCGATGGCAGAAGTACCTCTTGATTCTAAGTCCTGGACTAAAACCAGAAGAAAAGTACTTTGCTTTGGTCCACTGATCAATAAGGGGAGGACTTAAAGCGTCGATCACTGAGTACAAAATTGGGAGAAAAATATTATCCCTTTCTTTCCTACAACTTAAGTAGGTACATGATTGCCAAACTGATACATTCAACAATGGATGATAAAAGTTTGAGATTATTTAATACAATTGAAAACTTTGTTGTACGAAAATAATTTCACAATGACAGAAGACGACGCGTTACATTGTGCTTATGTGGTGTATGACATTTATGGTTAAGTAGTAGTGCAGATGGGTAAAGTTATTAAACTATAACATAGACTTGCATCTAACGAAAAGATTTTGTTGAACTTTGTCATTGGAGCGATATGATATGAAAAGAAATACCTTGAAATAACTTAATATGCGGCGGTTCGGACGAATGAAAGGCCAAGCCGGTACGCGCGTGCGCACTCCCAGCGGCTCAGGCATATAGGGTACAAGTACGGAGATATAATTTGTTTTTCTTTAAAATGCTGTGGTGCATCATAATTTTGTGGATCTGGAAGATAAAAGTTATAAGAAAGCTATCTAATTTTTACTGTATTTGATGAGATGTGATTATTTTTTGATTAATATTTCCATAGGGGGTTGGACATCGTAAGGATGCTGGCAGTGTTTATTTCGGGGTCCACGATCGTGAGAGGAGCACCAGTCTGCAAGTGGCATCGGTGGTGTACGCCGGGGTGCACGACTCTTGTTTTTTTAAGTGATATCCTCTTCCCTGTTAATCACAGACATGGTCATTAAAGTCTACGTCTCCATGATCTCCTGCAGTCAGGAGGTGAGTGTCAGGATATATCAGTGAATGTTTTTTACCGGCATATTTTCTTTTGTGGTTAGGAATGTCAAGCTTGGCTCAGATGTGGGCTTGGCTAGTCGATTCTCAATTAAGAAAATGGTAAGGGATGGGTACTCGGCACACAACAGCATGTTTATTTTATTACTTTAATGTCGTGTGTGTTATATATTTATTGTGCATAGCATTATAGTGTATTAGTGCATCGAAATAACATTCGTTGGCATAGGGGTAATGACCTTATATTTTATGTACTGAATAGTGAAGTAGTAAGGTCCTTTAGTCTTTCATGCTGTAGATTTGCAAGGAAAATGTAATGTAAAAAGTTTATGAATGGATTTTATATGCAACTTTATGCCGGGTGTTTTACAGTTACTGGTTTTAGAGTTGCACGGAAAAGTTTCTCGCTAACACCCCCATGTAGGGCGTGGTTACTTCGTCGTTAATGGCTTGTGGTCACTGTATAGTTGTCGGCCGTTGGTGACAGAAGGGTGAGAGTTGAAAGCTATCACCTTAAGGTTAGAGCTTAAAGGTTGTAGTCATTGTATGGAGTACAGTGTAGTGCCGAAGCAAGCTTTGCTTGCTCTGCTTGGAGTAGTAACTTGAGATCAGCGCTGGGTTGAAGAGGCATCATTGCAGCTTCTAGTAAAATTTAGGTTGCAGGTGGCTAACGTAATTAGGAATGTGGGTCATGGTCAGTGTAATTACGGCTGGGAAGTTTTCTTCGTGTTGCGGTGCAGGTCATGGTTTGTGTAGAGCTACAGGCTATAGGGTGTGATCGATGTAGGATAGTGGGTCGTGGTTATTGTAGGGTAACAGGTCATGGTTATTGTAAGGTTGCGACCTAGTGTAATGAAGGTGGGTTGATGTCTCTGCTTGTCTGTCTGTATCATTATCAGTCATTGATGATCGAGTATCAAGTCTTTGATGCTTATAGATTCTGCCCTCTATAATTTGATAAACATGGTCCAGATAGTTGGGAGAGTGGAAGGTTTACTCTAAATTTCCAGCCTTTATTTGAAGGAATCAGTTAGTTACCTTAGTACTGACATCCTTGGGAGGGGGGGGGGGGGCTGTTCTTATCATTTGCTTGCAGAATATTAAAGATGTGCTGACGTCTTCAACCTGGTGGTGGCGCGTCAACACCCATGTGTTCCTTTCCTACTGGTCACTGGGGTTGGGCTGGAGAGTCAACCGGACGTGTCAGCTTTTAAGTCATTAGAGGTGTTTAATCTTGCAGGCATGCTAAGATTTCGAGACCCTTTTTTATAGGCAATTTAAGTTAGGGTTTATAGAAAAAAACCCACAAAAGACCTAACCCAACCCAGATGGAAATGTTTTCCTAATTGAAATGCGCTTGTAGTATATTCTGCTAAGTATGGCATTAGATAAAGTTCTTTGAATTTTTTTACCTTTAATCCCCTTGGTAATCTTGAACACCTAAATCAAGTCTTATCTTAAGCGACGGTAGCACAAGTATATTCCTCAAGTGGAAACACTCGCTGTGCTTTGTTATGCCATAGAAGTATTGATGGCTGTTAGTGTAGTTTATATGCTCCTCTGTTTTATATAGCGTTAGAGCCTTTGTATGATCTGCTTGTAATGTCATTTGTTGTAGGTAAGTTGGTGATATAAGCGACAGAAGTGTACCTTGCGGTATGCCGATCCTCACGTAAGCTCAGTTTGACCTTTCATCTTCCATGACATCAGGTTGCTACCTATATATATATATATATATATATATATATATATATATATATATATATATATATATATATATATATATATATTTATTTATTTATTTATACATATATATAGGTTACCGGACTCCGATTGTTTGAAGCAACACCGCAAGTGAAAAGTCACCTTTGGCATGGCTGTATCTTCGTTCCTTGGATAATGATATCGCCGAACTTCCTTTAGAAGAATTCAATCTATCTCTGGTACCGAGTGTAACTCAGCCATTGGGTGTTGGAGCCCATGGATCACTCAAAAGGGGTTGCTAGGCAATGAGAAAGGGGGGGGGGGTGTATGAGGTTTATATATATATATATATATATATATATATATATATATTTAGCTCCATGACCGTGACATAATTTCCAAGATTTACATTGTTGGGATAGATTGCTATATTAGTGGCCTGGTAGGCAATCTTTGTTCTTCCACCAGTTTTTCCTTAACTGCTTAACGATAAGTGCTCAGGAATGTTATCTTTGATACCGCTGTTCTTAAAAGCGACGGGGCTTCGTTATCTAGAAGTTGTTACTAGATAGATAGCATACTCCACGTTTGATTCTCAATGGATTTTAATTTCTCAATCCTACATCGGCCCAGAGTCCACACATTTATTCTTCAAGATATAGAGGAAATAACAATGTTCTTCAAGGCTTATGTACTCATTCAAATAGGTTATTGCTGTGTATTTTACATCACCTCACAAGGCAGGCGATATTACAAGAAGTAGAAAGCGTTGAGAGATCCTTCACGGTCCTTATTGACGTGGAATTGAACTATTGGGATCGAATGAAATCACGAAAACTATTATACTTTTTGAAGCATGAAAGAGAGGTGTATCATCTTTTACACTAGCAAAATCCTAGAAGACAGGGTCAGACCCACCTCTCTCAAAATTAATTCCCCGTTGGTACGACAGGTTTGATTTGAGAGCCTTTTGTAAGGGGAAGATATAGATCAAAGTTTCATTTTTGGGTCCTTGTGGTTTTATGGTAACGGACACTTCCTGGGCGTGGGAAGATTACGACACCGAGGCCAACATATGATCTTTATTATATGTAGCCGCCGAGAAGGGTCGTGTTGACAAGGGAATGGAGTTAGTTGGTTTGTACTTATTGACTCTGAATTATCGGTAGACATGATTTTATCTTAAGGAAGATAAGTGATAGGCAATATATAATGCTAGATTGAGTTCTAGGCTTCGTGACGCTCTGCTCTTGTTTATTTTGCTTTCTTTCTCCATGTCACAATCCCGAGACCCTACCGACAAAACCCCTCTCAGATTCTTTGACTAAGGCCTTAAACCCTTTTCTGTAGCCTGATCAAGAAGTGTATTAACATAGCTCTTATTCCGAGCATTATAGACCTGGATGTGAACAACACAAACGTGATACTAGGGCATATATTTGGATTGTATTACCATATGTTCATTGGAATGCCGCTAGGGTGAACTTGATATATCGTGGAGCCTGTTGCCGACACTTGAAATACCGGCCAGATTAGACTAGTGTTTAGGGCCTTCATGTGATGGAACGCTGGATGACGTGTGTTGCTGCTTCTCCCTTGTATTGCTCGTCAGTGCTTGTTATTTTCAAGATTTACCGCTCAGATGTAATGGGAAGGAAATGGAGTCTTGTGATGGTACTGAAGGGATGGATTACACGAAAAGTAAGGTTGTGACAGTGCCTCCCGGAAGTGTGCGCGTTTCTGTGGATGTGTGAGTATGGTGTACGTGTGCTGATTAATGTGTGTGAATGGTTGTGTGTGATTGCTATGTGCGCATGATGTTACATGTGTGCAAGTGTACGTCATGTGTCTATTTCGTATGTATCGATACGAGGATGTCTTCTGTATACTCTTAATTTGATACAATTTACTGGTGCTTTATAGTGTATTTTGGTAAAAACAATGACGGATTAATTGTATCATGGATTGTTAAATGAAATTCGTCTAAGTCCAACCTAGCTTTTTCTCCTCGCCTGGTGTGTTGAATTAGGACGAGCCTGTCGTGTTCAGTCCAGTCATTTTAGTGGTTGCTGATACCTCCTCCAATCGGATTACTGCGTGGGACCGAGCTAATTACCGCACTTTCTAATCAGTGATATTAACCCCAATGTAGTCTTGTCATTAGTCCCACTAACGTGTCCGACCGCTGGAACGGTTGTGAGGCTGCAGAATCGAAAGTATTTTTTTTTTTACCTCAAGATAATTTCTAGGTTTTCCGCACTTAGTGTGGCTTCACTGGGATTTATTTTGCTGTGCCCTGTAGTTGGGTGACTGTTGTAGTGATGATGCTATGCAGTAGAGTGTGGTGACTGTAGTGATGTGCACTTGTGTGGTCACAGGTATAGTATTGCCGTAGAACATGACAATATTATTCGTAAAGCGATGATCCTAGGCTCTATACTATAGTGATAATAGCACATTATAGTGTGTCGATTTATGCAGAGACGTATATGGTGACATTGTGATGCCATGCATGTGAAAACTGTAATTTCGTTTTGGTTGTTTTCTGTCCATTTTGAGCTCCAGTCTTCTAATAATTGTGGTGCGCACATCAGTTTCGTTATAGGTTTCGCTTGTGTGGGCGTCTGTATGATGTCGCTCATGCATGCGCCTTTGTGTGCGTTGCTTGGGGAAAGATTTGAGAGTTTGGACTGTCTCTTCGGACCTCCTCCGTAAGGGTGGACTTGTCCCATGCACTCTAACCAATTCCAGACTTACAGGCGACCTTCCCGACGTTTGGCTCATGGCCAACCCACTCGCCTTCCCAGGTGACTTTGCGCATGTCTTCACGGTATCCAACCCGGGTCCCTGCTGTCACTCGAGAGATATTCCTCCTGCTCGACCACCAGTGGTGAGTTCATGAGTGTGGAGCTGCTGCTGCTGTTGGAGGTGGCAAATATGTAATGGTAGGGCTTCGCAAGGGATTAATTTGTGACGCTTGAGGATGACATGGTAGATCCTGCACAACTTCAGTGATATGGTGTGGCCCTTCATACCGATTACCAGCAACGAGTAACAGTTTAGTTATCTGTAAATTACAGTCAAGCTTTATGTACATAAAGTGGTTCTCAGGAGTTGAACTGATATAGTTGCGATCTGTGGTTCTAATTGTGATGGCTGAGATGAAGAACTAGGATATTTCAGTAGACCCTTCTGTAAGGCAAAACCATCGCCTGAATATCGTCAGAGTAAGGGAGACATTTTGTGCATTTGGTCTTGACACAAGTGAGACGTTTGTGGATCTAGGATGTGTGAGTTTAAGTTACTCAGGAGCATTGTGGTGGGTTATGCTGTGAGAACAGTATACCACGCATGGTCAGTCTTTGCTTGATGACAAGGATAGGCTATTTCAAGTCGACTTATCTGTTAATAGTATAGCCAGCAGGTTAACTGTATGTATATATATATATATATATATATATATATATATATATATATATATATATATATATATATATATAATGTGTAGAGTAATTTATAAAGGTCACGCTGGTAACACACTAAGAATGTAGCGTGTCCATTTATTCTCCAGAATGAGAACGTCATTGTAGAGAGTCCCAGTAGTTTACTCGTACGATCTAAATGCATTAGAGAGAACAGGATTTCCTGTTCTAGATTCTTTAGATTATACATGTGTTCCTGTTAATGACGACAGAGGAGCATTGATAAGAAAAACAGATTTTTTTTTTTAGCCTTTATTTACCCCTGGCATCGTTATGATACGAAACGTCTCTCGTATTTGTGGTTGGCTTTTAAGACGTTACTCAAGGTCGTATCCATCATGGTGCTGAAGTGAGCATGGGGTGTGATATTCACAGGTTGCCCTAGCCGGATGGCGTCGACATAACTTTCTGTTGGTGCTCAGCTGCTGTGGCTTTCGCTGTGGCAAGTCACGGCCGTAATTTTGTCTCGGGGCAGTGCCTTCGTATATGCTACTCCTTTCCGAACACAGATCAGTGTATCATCTGTATACACTCAGGAGACAGCTTCTTTTGGGAGTTACTTCCGAACCTGTTTCGCCTTTTTTCACGAAATTTGAGAGATGCATCTAAATGCTACGACTACTTATTGTCGAACATATACAAATACAGACCGTGTGAGTTTGTACTGAGAGAGAATTTCTATCATTGGAAGTCTTCATTGTTGTCTTTCCTAAAAATTGATAAATTTCATGAGTTTGAAATGGATTTTTTTTTTTTTGTGTGTGTAAGGGTTACTGTACTATATTTATCTTGAGTCTTGAGGTGTGTGTAAAGCTGATTTCTTAATCTAAGTATAAAGTGTTTCTGTGAATGTTAATGGCCTTAAGCCGTTGGATGAAGTGGGTGTGGGTGACTGGCCGTCATGTTGCAGGGAGAGTTAGACTCATAGGATATATATATATATATATATATATATATATATATATATATATATATATATATATATATATATATATATATATATATGTGTGTGTGTGTGTGTGTGTGTGTGTGTGTGTGTGTGTTTATATTGGTGAGTATCTGTATCCTTGCTTACAAAACATGTATGTGTAAGCGTTGTATGTAACCGGGTGTATAGAGTAACAAGAGGGAAGCACGAACTGCGACAAAACATGGCGCCTCCATTCATAACCCTTCCTTTATATTGACACTTGCCAGCGGTATAATACTGATGGAGTTCCCCCTCCTCCCTCTCTCCCGATCCCTCTTGACTGGATGTATAGAACACGCTCTGCTTCACATCCCTGCTCTGTTTAACCACACTCCGAACGTCAGCAGTCTCGACTTGTGTGTGTGTGTGTGTGTGTGTGTGTGTGTGTTGTGCTTCGGGTTAGCTGTGGTGATTGAAATGAAAAAACCCGTTGTCAGGTTTAGACTGTTCACAGATGCCGTTGTAAGCCGTGACGGGGCTAGTGTTCAGTCTGAGTGTTGAGTATCAGAGAGAGAGTCTTCGAAGCTTGTTCTCTCTTGACCTGAATTTGTGCTGAATTGGCTTCGTAGGTATTTGGTATGGATATTGACAGTGCATGGTGTTCCGCTTGGGCACAAAAGCAAATAATTCTCTCTCTCTCTCTCTCTCTCTCTCTCTCTCTCTCTCTCTCTCTCTCTCTCTCTCTCTCTCTCTCTTCTTCTTCTTCTTCTTCTTCTTTTGGGTCAGAGAATTAACAGAACTTTTTGAAAACATGGCAAGCCTATGTCAGTTTATGATGTCCTTATATTTAGTGTAATTTCTCTTTCTGTATAACAATTTGTTTACTCATCATTATCCCTTCCCTTCCGGAAGAGGAACAGTTTGTATCACCGGCAACAATATTCTTGCGGAAGTGGACACATTTGTTTTTATCCTTTCTTCCGGAAGAGGACATGTTTAGACTACCGTGTGCGTGTTCAGGTCGAGAACTGAGATCACAGAAAAGCTCACAAGGGACCTTGTGATACACATTTAATTTTCTTTATTTCTGAATCTTTTCCAGTCATAAAACTGGCAGTGCTTGCTGGGTCTTGCCAACAGCCCCTGTAAAGAGGGAGGAGTTGCCACTTAGTGTTTGCGCCATGCAGGTGTCAACATTTCCGTCTTTGATGCCATTTCCCTTTTACCATGGGTGGATCAAGTTCATCCTAGATATGTCCTTATCTGTACATGCTTTTGATGTTTGCTTGCTTTTTTTTTTTTCCATATCTGTCGACTGTGAACTGCTTTTCTAGAGTGGGGAGAGCTCATTATTTAGAATATCGTTCGTATTTGTATATGACAACGTATGACTTAAAGAAGATGCACACTTCAGTAAAGTTGACTGGATGTGTTTCCCGTCAGCAACACCTCTGACGCCTATGCTCGGAACCGTGCCTAGCGCAATCGTGCACCCGCCACCCGCCTACATTGTAGAGAGAAGCAGGAACTTTGTAGCTTCCCTACATACGTCCAAAGCCTATTTCTCTGATCTTATGTCACCTCCTTGTGTGCCTGGCAGTGGATTGGATGCAGAAATGTGCTGAGTGCATTCCTTAAGTAGGTTACGGGCAAGGCCGTTGGACACCTTCCAGGTAAAGATGCCTCACGTCTTGGGTTCATGACTTAAATTTAACGTGGCGATGATGTTTACGCTATTTTGGAAATTTTGATGTATCTCTGCTTGTAGAGTGTCATGTAAGTACAATACTGTAGCCCGTGGTAGTGTTAGGAAGGGTGTGGGAGTGGTGTGATAAACGGTGAAAATGTAGTTCTGATTTCGCTGGGTGGTGATCTGATGGCATAGGCCTTTTGAAATCGTGGGAGTATACAACCTTCGGTGGGAGTGTTGTTTGTAATAGGAGGCTGTGTGAATTGGGTTTTGTACTTGGGTGATGATGTAGAAGTGAATTGGCCGCGATGGACTTGGCTTTATCATTGTAGATACAGTTGCGTGTGTTCGAGAGGTTGAGTTCGGTTGATATTTTGTAGTTTCAAGCGGAGCGAGACTGTAGATTCCTTGTTAGTCTGGATGGTGCTGTAGTATGTTTAGGTAGGCGTGTTGGAGCTGTGTTACGTGGGCGGGAGCGTTGAACATTTAGTCGTATTGACGACCATTTGGGCGCGGTAGGGCGTTATAGAAGTATTAAGGTCGTGGGCGAGGTAGAAATGAATCATTTTGGGATTTTTTTCAATCTAGTGAAGGTTATTCTGGCGGAAATGAATGTGCATGTTACAGCATTGTTAAGAGTAGAATTTACGGATATATGGTAGCACTGTTGATGATTGCCCAGGTCGAAGCACTGATGTGAGCCTTGGTGTTGTGAAATGTGCATGATGAATGACCGTGGGCGTTTATTAAGCCGTACTTGCCAATTGTTGCGGCTCAAAAGGCTTTGTGCATAGGGCTTGCGTCAGGCGGTGGAACCGAATCCACGAGGCTGTGGGTATGTTAGTGACAGTATGATGTGGGCGGGGACAGGGGCATTGGGATGTAGGCGGTGGGCGGTGTGGGCGGCAGTGGTGGTAGGTACCAGGGAGTGGTCGGCGGCAGTTGATAGTGAACCCCCGGGGAGTGGGCGGCGGTGGTGGGGGGGATCCAGGGAGTGGGCAACGGGTGGGTGGGTGGGTGGGTGGGTTGGGCCGCGGCAGCAGCAACAGCAGTTGGCTACCCACCACCATTACCATAATGGTGTGAACTGTGAGTTACTGGGACCTGTTCGCACGGGACTTGCCATAGAGAGAGAGAGAGAGAGAGAGAGAGAGAGAGAGAGAGAGAGAGAGAGAGAGAGAGAGAGAGAGAGAGAGAGAGAGAGATTAGATAATAAGAGGTTCTGGCGCAGTTCCCAGCAATAGTATTTATTCATTTTGTAAAGGTCTTCGATTTCTTCACTGAGTCACTGTATAGAGTTCTACGGCCAAAGCTTTCCCCGGACTCTTTCGTCGCTCTATATTACTAACCAGAATGTTAGCGTAACAGGATGTAGAATTGATCACATTTTTCAAGCTGTTTCTGCCTGAGCCATAGATATCTATATATACTCGTGTGTGAGCTCAATTTTTCTCTATCCATTGCTTCCACATGTTATTAATTTTCGATTACTCCCGACTTTGCTTATAAACTGATTTTCCTTCGCTAGACAGTTGACCCATACTTGCCGTAGGTGTAAACATGCACAGAGCACGACAACACTACCCCGATGATAATGGTCATGGGAGTCAGGTTAAGCTTAGGCCCGGCCATCAAACCCCTAGCAAGGCTCGCACAGCGTTGCTCAGTGGTTTGTGTCGTCCTTGTCCTGTTTGTGGGATTGTACCGTCGGGATCAAAAGGTTGTACCTTCGTGCTCAGCGGGCCCTACCCTACCTTCATGCATAGAGGGGTTGCACAGTTCTCCCAGTGATGGATGGGGCGCGGAGGCCGGCGGGTGATGGATGAAGGGAGAGAGAGTCGTAAAGAATTCAAGACGTTAGCAGGCATTTGGTCGCCTGCAGTGTTACTGCCGCTGCAGATGCCTCCGCCTCGCCTCAGCACTCCTCCTCCTCCTCCTCCTCCTCATTCATCAGCGAGCCCCTCATTTATTCATAAGCTGGCCTTCCTGCTTAATTCATCACCATGATTGTTGGAGAGTTTGTCACGTAGTATGATTTTTCTCTCGTGTTGTATGGGACGGCGGATGTCCTTTTTTTTTTCGTTAGAACATTTACAGAATTTTTTTTTAGCGGTATTTGCATCTGCTTCACTATGTGAATATAGTTCGATAATCCTATGAATAGTAAATTTTCCAACTGATAGTCTTATGAAGAGTGAATTTTCTAACCGACTTGCCTGTTATTCTCCTTTCAGCATATTAATATTAGTAGTCTTATTGCAGTACCAAAAGCACCCTTTTTTTTAACCTCTTTTTAAAGCCAAGAGATGTATGCGTTCATGTGACTAGTGGTTAAGCGACAACGCCAACACTCTTATCCGAGGGAACATCCGGGGGGCTTCAGTGCTGCGCATGTCCCCACGCATCACATGCGTGATGTTTTCCCGTCTTTGCTTGCTAGTGAATGTTGTTCCGCTTGATGGAAAAATGAGATACGTCTTTTTTATGTGTTTGAATGTAAGTGACCGTATGCATGCATTTTTTTTTTTAATGTAAGCTTACATATGTGCTTTCGTGAGTGTTTGTCCTTGTGTGCATGCGTCTGTAACCATATTTCTCGTCTCTTTAAGATGTGGAGCAGGGGAACCCTCATATCCATAATGATTACATTTTGTGTTTAGATAACCCGGAAGTGTTAGGTATCGTGCCGCATGATAGTCATCATACAACGGCAGCCATGGGAGATGCGTGATGCCGGTTCACCCATGAGCATGGCGGTCCGATCCATGAGCACTGTGGTACGATCTTTGACCTTCGAGCACGGCTGGACAACCTGTGTGTATGCTGTCCCACTGTTGGTCAGGTGTGAGGTCAGCCCATTGATAACCAAGGGTGAAGTTGCTGTGCTCTGTGGTCGGGTCGTCGTGCGTAAAATAAGCTACTGCTTCATTTGTATATTCAAGCAAGCTTCCTCAACCCAGTGGTGACCAGTAGTATATAGATTTTTACCCCCAGATATTGCCATTTTATTCGGTGCTGTATCCGAGGTTAGGCTTGTTTATCATTAGTTAGGTTTTCACTTTAAAGTTTGGTAAAATAAACTACTGTTAAGAGTCCTTTTCCCATATAATTAGTGTTTTTGAGTTCAATGTTGATTATTGTTGCTGCTGCATTGGCTAAGGTTGTTTGTGTTGGCCCGGGTGTGTACTGATTGGCGACAGCTGCTCTCATCCCACCGTTGCGCAGCTGTTCACGTCTCCTTTCCTTTAAGCTGGGAACTTTACAGGTGTTGATGCTTTTGTATTGCATGGCCGTGATCCAGCAAGCTGTTGCTGATTGCGACTGAAACACTGGCAGAGGTCTTCCCTCCCCTTCTGTGGATGTTTATTGTTCACCAGTTGAGAATAGTATATCCTCTGTAAGGAGACATTTGTTATTTAGCGTTGGGAAAGAATGTGGCTTCATTCTGCTTGTTGTGGTAGACATCAGTCGGATGGTATATGAATCTGTACCATAAAGTGAGATCTCCAGAGTCTTGTCTTAAGACGAATTGGACCAACTGTTGTGTGTTCAGCCTCCGAGTCATCGCCTACGTCATTATTGTCTTGGGGGATGTACAGATATATTTTCTGATGTGCTGTCCAGTAAAACTGAGTTTGGAGGGCGGGTTTGGTGTGTGTGTGGTGGGGTACGGGGAGCACGTCTACTTAGTACATCAATAGTTAGGTACTATAGGCCACTTGAGAGACCCAGGACCCGCATGTCAACACTGCCCAGCGGATACATACATACGTATGTATTTCAATCTTATATCCCGGACAGGATGTTTTGCCGGCCCTCAGAAAACATCTGTAAGCAGTAATTAGTTGCGGGTGCTATAAAGTCATGATCACATTCTTATTCATTTTTTTTTTTTAGTCCATTAACTTAGGGCAAACGGCTCCATGGCAGTTTAGGCTACATTTCTTTTATTTCCATATTTTTTTTGTCATGATCGAAGCCAAGTAGTAGTCGTATGCTTTGTGTGTGGGCCGAGGCCAAATAGGAGTAGGCTTTGTATGTTAGCGTGTGTTCGTCGTTCATTGAAATTCCGGTTGGACTTTATTAGTCTTTTAAGCACGACTGAGGGTGCTTGGTATGATGGCCCGGTCCTAAAAGGTCAGACAAAGGCCAGGTCCTCATCTTCAATAGTGATATCGTTCTGCTCTTGAGGTTAATGTATTTTCTCCACTGCTGTATATACTAAAGAGGCGTGACACGGGTACATTTAACTTCCATTCATACCAAACTCAGATTCGGACAGATATGTAGCAGTATATATTTAAGTGAATGACCTCCTTCCCTCACCCCTCATCCCCTAGCAGTTGGTGGATGAGTGGCGGCATTGCCGAGGGAGGTTAGGAGCAGCTGTTCAAGTAGTGGCTGGCTGGTAGCCTAGCCTAGTCGGTCGACCATCTGCTCAGCTCATGACGGCGGGCGGGTAGGTTAGTCGGGCGACCAGTATCCCGTAGCTGCATTACGCAGATGATTTTTAGCTGCCATGCTAAGTATCGCCTGGCTTCGGAAAGAATGCAGTAATTGTCACACACCGAATACAAGAACGTCAACAAGAGTGATCACCCAGCGAAATTGCGCATCAGTGTAAGTGATTTATTGATCTCCCCTTTGGAGAGCAACAAAGGAAGCGTGTCACAAATCGGGGGAGAGTATAGACTGGGTATTGACAACTTTCCAAACGAGAGATGCAAGGACCACTGATGGCACCATTCAAGGCATTCGCTTTCTCCCTAACTGAATAACTGTTGTGTTAGGTGTACCGTATATGGTCGGAGATATTGCAGAATTGGAAAGCTCCCAGGAAGCCTTTATCTTCGACAGTGATTCAGTAAAACATCTCAATTACTGGACCAAAATAAGCTTTGATTCTGTACATATTAAAACGTAGAAACTAGAGATGCTTCAAATGAAAACAGTATATGAGGATGAATATCGTACTCCTCAGAGGTCCAAGTCTGTTCACCTTATTATCAATATTCCTCTTAGCCTCTTGAGCACGACGATGCGATCCTTGGGTATGATAACGTAACCCTTGACGAGGCCCTTGAGTCTGGGACATTATACCCAAGGATTGTACCGTTGTCCTCTAGGGTCATGCAGTCGAACCCAAGGGGGTCACATGCTACGCCTGGCACCTGAATTCCTACTTACACTGGACATCAGCTGGCAGATCAAGTCTCTCGTATCAGTATTTGTACATAAACACCACAGATGTCAGTCAGTTCTGATTGGCTGTTTGATTACTTTATTCCTTGGTATCTATAACCCTGACAAAAAGCAACCTCTTGAGACAAACGTGTCAGCAGCCGAAGTTTACGAGGTGACCAGAAGCCTAGGAAACTGTGGTTTTGTCGCATTAGCTTAGGTTGCGGTACCGTAACGTATCTGGTGGCCCAGTGGTACTGTACTGAATTCCATTTTGTGTGAACTGTAGTGCACCGAACAAAAGTGCTTCTCTCAGCTTATATAACTTTAGCAGCAGCATCAGTGATGCGGATCAAAAACCATGTGAAATTTGGTCAGGTCATAAGAGTGTGTGTGTGCTGTGAGGATAGATTTCCACGTTAAGGCAGCAGCTGCCACTGTACTCCGCCATGAATGATTTTGGTATAAGGAACCACCAGGTGGCGCCAAGAATAAAATGAAGCCCTCGCCATGACCGTCTGTCCGATGAGTCACTGGAGATTACAGAGTCAGCGTCATGAGGAACTTGTTATTGCATGGCGGCGCGGCTGGTGAACAATGGCGACCCTCAGCAGTAGGTGAGGGAGGGCTGGTCGTGGTGTTCGGCGTCGGTCTGGTAGTGGTGAGGTAGAGTCTTAGGGGCGTGGTTTGACGGATGGATATGTCTTTCAGTGCCTCCTGCGACGGGAGGAGGGGTCGGAAAGGTTCTGTTTCTTAGCTGGGTCAGGGACAGCGTCATTAATAAGAGGTTAGAAATCTGGGTAATTATGAATGCTTACGTGTGTCGAATGAGAATTTCGTGTGTGTGTGTGTGTGTGTGTGTGTGTGCGTTACAGGGAGAGTTCTACACTCGTACGGTCTCGTCTCTTATCCTTTTATATATGCACCTTGTCTCTTATATATATATATATATATATATATATATATATATATATATATATATATATATATATATATATATATATATAATAAAAAGACATCCCAGCTTTATTCTGTTGTCGCTGGCTGGGAATAAGAGCCTCATATCGACCTCGTCTCTCCATTACCCATATGGTGTATCGTCCACCAGTGTGGTGTCTCCCCTCTATAGCTTTGTTTATGAGGGTGCATGTGTGTGTTTGTGCGTGAGGGGGGGGGGGGTGAGTGAGAGTCGGTCAGTGTGTTATGTGTATGTTTAGTCAGTTATGTCACATGTGTTATGTGGATACTGGTGTTAGGGTAGGTTAGGTGGAGCGCTTCCGTGTTAGGAGGTGTGTGTTGGTGGGTTAAGGGGAGAGTGTCAGTCAAGCAGGCATACGGACAGGCAGGGTTGGGTCAATACTAAACCCCGCCTGAGTACGCACCACGCCTTCAGGTTAGCCCCCCTCCCTCCCTTCGGTGACACGCCCAGAATACTACGTGTACGTACACTAAGTAATGAATGAAGATACGGCATGAGTAAGATAACGCGTGATGAGTCGAAGGCGCTGGTGATTTGAGGCGTTGAAGTTGGTGATGATCTGGTGAAAGCTGGCAGTACGGTCTTGACGGATTCGTTCCGGGCGTGGACACTGAGGTCTGGTGGCCCTCCTTTGCATCATACGGGCTGGGGTGGGGAGGTACTGCATGGGTTTAAGAAGGAACAATATCATTCACTATCGAAGTAACTTGATTGCACCGTTCACAGTACTGCGGAAGGTGCTTGTAGGGGAAGTCTGTAACGAGGACCGGGAGAGAGTTGAGTACGTGATCACGTATTTGTACGATGCGAAAATTAGTCTTATATTTATTGGGTTGCATCTCTTGAATTTATCGTCATACGGTTTGTGTTTGGTGTCGGCATATATTGTTTTATCCCTTCAGTGTTTGACTGTAATCCATTACCATTCTTGTGTAGTAGTACTTTTTGACAACTTTCTAGCGCAGTTTGGAGAGGCAATTTTCTGCTCAAGTGGCAGTTTTATATACTTATAAAGATGATTTTTTTTCCTGGTTCTGTTGCTCTGTTGAAAGTTCATCACTGACCAAACCAAAGACAGTCCCTAATTCTGATATCCGCGATATCTCTAATGATTTTTCTCCCCTTTAGATAAGCTTTTGGTAGAATGTGTCGTAATCCCTAGGCATCTGGGTGTTAGAAATGACCGTGGTGTGTGTGTGTGTGTGTGTGAACTGGGAAGGGTCGAGTCGTATTGGGACACGTGGTTGCGTATCAAATTGATATATATAAAAGGTCATCAGTACCACGACAGTTGGAAAGTTGCCAACTCTTGACACGCCATTTTACCATCCACGTTGAGGAGGTGCGTTTAAAAGTGCTTTTATTTATGTTGAGAATTTTAGGTATGTGTCAGAAGCTTCGAAAAAAAATGATATGTATTATGTTGGCCCATTGGTATAGGTACGTACAGCAATTATGACAATCAATATTTATTCTGAAATTGCGTTGCATAATAGATTACATGTCTAAAATAGCTATTTTTGAATTATTACAGGCTGAAGGGGCTTAAGGCGAGCTGAATGAGAAAGGGGTAGTTGATTGTCACTGAAAACAGTATATCCTTATTGTTTGTATCTTTGAAAATTATCAAATTGATACTGTGAATAATATTACAAATTTCAGAGAAAGGGGAAAGTATTAAAATTGCCTAGTATTTTCCTGTTTTTTTTCCGTTTGATTCCTAGTTTCTCGTATTACTGTTTCACCTCTCTCTCTCTCTCTCTCTCTCTCTCTCTCTCTCTCTCTCTCTCTCTCTCTCTCTCTCTCAGTATTTGATCCTGTTCCTCATCGCTGTCTTGTATATATATTCGCGTCGAGTTTCGTCTAGTTTCCCAAGCATCTTTGTCCGCATTTGTCGCACACTATATATATATATATATATATATATATATATATATATATATATATATATATATATATATATATATATATATAGTTTCACCAGTTTCCTTGTAGCAGTCCACTGATGGGACCATGTTTCACTTGTAGTGGCTTTTATCAGTCAGTCTATCGTGGTTTATATAACTTTTTTTCCTCTTAGCCCTCAGTTAAAGGGCGGAGGGAGTCATGATTTTAGGACGTGATATATACTGGAGATAGGGATATATATACTAGAGAGGAAGGGGGCAAAGGAGTGTCATGAGGTGCCAAGAGTGTGTTTAAATGCTAGTCCCTTACATTAGGGGAGATCCGCAAGTGTTCTCGGTGTTTATAGGGAGCGTGGCTAAGAGTGTGTGAAAATGCTAGTCCCCTAAACAAGGTGGAGAGAGGGGATGTGTCCGTGAGCGTTTGTTGTGTATTTGCGAGGTGACCCGGATATAGCATTGTGTGTGTGTGTGTGTGTGTGTGTGTGTACGCGATGTGGCATTAACCACAGCTCGGGGGACGTGGACGGGCACACGCTGTGGGTCTAAGGACGGCAGTGGCGAATACCTGGGTGTTCCGGTAGGGTATCGGTGCACGCAAGACGTGTTCCTTAAATGTGTTGGGAGGCAGTAGTTTGGACTCTTAAAAGAAGAAAAGAAAAGACTTTCTAAGCACATGAGGTGACTGAAAATTATGCTGGAGCGAATAGGCTGTGGCTTATTGTATGTGTACTGTGCACGTGTGGATACACTCAGGGACGTGTTGGTGTACACCCTGTGTGCCCTGAGTATATGCTGGTGCTCACACACTAGGCGTGGGGGTGGGGGGGGGAGGAAGAGGAGAGGAAGAGGAGAAGGAGGGAGGGGGTGTGGCTGAGGGTGGGGCCGGGGGGGGGGATGGCTCCGACCTTGTAACTGGCCAAACTCCCCAGTTCTTGTGCCACCGCCACCAGGGGAACGCATTCTCTCTCTCTCTCTCTCTCTCTCTCTCTCTCTCTCTCTCTCTCTCTCTCTCTCTCTCTCTCCGTCTGATGGTCACTCTCGCCCTAGTGTGCACAGGACCATACGTCTCATTACCAATGCTTGTAACACGAGACTTTGGTCCAGTGTATGACAAACCTTGAGACTTTTTTTTTTTTTTCTAGCTTTCCCCCTCCCCCCTAGTTGTATACTTAGCTTGAAAGGCTTTTCCCCACATTCCTGTTGTGGTACAACTTATGAAATATATATATATATATATATATATATATATATATATATATATATATATATATTACTCGACTAAATTTACGAATTTTTAGATTTTGACCACAGATTTTTATTAAGTATACATAAAAGTATCTATGCTGAAATTTTTAAGAAAATCTATATTTTCAAAAAAATCAAGAAAAATCCAAGGCTATATTATAGCCTTGCATTTTTTTTTTTTTTGCTCAAATTTTCAACTTTCTCAGATTTTAATGAAAATCTGTGTATAGATGTTATCTCATATGCTGCTTAAGTATTTTGAGTCAAAAGACTATAATTCGAAATATTAAACGTTTAATTAACACATGGACTAATTATATTAATATTCATACGCTAATTACTCGACTAAATTTACGAATTTTTAGATTTTGACAACAGACTCTTATTCAGCATACACAAAAGTATCTATGCTGAAATTTTTAAGAAAATCTAAATTTTCAAAAAAATCAAGAAAAATCCAAGGCAAATCAAGAAAAATCAAGAAAAATCCTTGCATTTATTTGCTCAAATTTTCAACTTCCTCACATTTTAATGAAAATCTGTGTATAGATGTTATTTTATATGCTGATTAATTATTTGGAGTCAAAAGACTATAATTCGTACTATCAACCGTTTAACACATGGACTAATTATATTAATATTCATACGGTAATTACACGACTAAATTTACGAATTTTCAGATTTTGACCACAAATTTTTATTCAGTAGACATAAAAGTATCTATGCTGAAATTATCAAGAAAATCTATATTTTCAAAAAAATCAAAGCCTTGCATTTTTTTTGCTCAAATTTTCAACTTTCTCAGATTTTAATGAAAATCTGTGTATAGATATTATTTTACAAGATGATTAAGTATTTGGAGTCAAAAGACTATAATTCGCAATATTAACCGTTTAGATAACATAGATTAATTATATTAATATTCATACGCTAATTACTCGATTGAATTTACGAATGTTTAGATTTTGACCACAGATTCCTGTTCAGCATACACAAAAGTATCTATGCTGAAATTTTCAAGAAAATCTATATTTTCAAAAAAATAAAAAAAATCCAAGGCTATAGCCTTGCATTTTTTTGCTCAAATTTTCAACTTCAGATTTTAATGAAAATCTGTGTATAGATGTTATTTTATATGCTGATTAATTATTTGGAGTCAAAAGACTATAATTCGCAATATCAACCGTTTAACACATGGACTAATTATATTAACATTCATACGGTAATTACATGACTAAATTTACGAATTTTCAGATTTTGACCACAGATTTTTATTCAGTATGCATAAAAGTATCTATGCTGAAATTTTCAAGAAAATCTAAATTTTCAAAAAAATCAAGAAAAATCCAAGGTTATAGCCTTGCATTTTTTTTTGCTGAAATTTTCAACTTCATCAGATTTTAATGAAAATCTGTGTATAGATGTTATTTTATATGCTGATTAATTATTTGGAGTCAAAAGACTATAATTCGTAATATCAACCGTTTAACACATGGACTAATTATATTAATATTCATACGGTAATTACACGACTAAATTTACGAATTTTCAGATTTTGACCACAGATTTTTATTCTGTAGACATAAAAGTATCTATGCTGAAATTTTCAAGAAAATCTATATTTTCAAAAAAATCAAGAAAAATCCAAGGCTATAGCCTTGCATTTTTTTTGCTCAAATTTTCAACTTCCTCACATTTTAATGAAAATCTGTGTATAGATGTTATTTTATATGCTGATTAATTATTTGGAGTCAAAAGACTATAATTCGCAATATCAACCGTTTAACACATGGACTAATTATATTAATATTCATACGGTAATTACACGACTAAATTTACGAATTTTCAGATTTTGACCACAGATTTTTATTCAGTAGACATAAAAGTATCTATGTTGAAATTTTCAAGAAAATCTATATTTTCAAAAAAATCAAGAAAAATCCAAGGCTATAGCCTTGCATTTTTTTTTGCTCAAATTTTCAACTTTCTCAGATTTTAATGAAAATCTGTGTATAGATGTTATTTTACAAGATGGTTAAGTATTTGGAGTCAAAAGACTATAATTCGCAATATTAACCGTTTAAATAACACATAGATTAATTATATTAATATTCATACGCTAATTACTCGACTCAATTTACGAATTTTTAGATTTTGACCACAGATTCCTATTCAGCATACACAAAAGTATCTATGCTGAAATTTTTAAGAAAATCTATATTTTCAAAAAAATCAAGAAAAATCCAAGGCCTTGCATTTTTTTTTGCTCAAATTTTCAACTTCCTCATTTTAATGAAAATCTGTATAGATGTTATTTTATATGCTGATTAATTATTTGGAGTCAAAAGACTATAATTCGCAATATCAACCGTTTAACACATGGACTAATTATATTAATATTCATACGGTAATTACATGACTAAATTTACGAATTTTCAGATTTTGACCACAGATTCTTATTCAGTAGACATAAAAGTATCTATGCTGAAAATTTCAAGAAAATCTATTATTATTATTATACTTTGTCGCTGTCTCCCGCGTTTGCGAGGTAGCGCAAGGAAACAGACGAAAGAAATGGCCCAACCCCCCCCATACACATGTATATACATACGTCCACACACGCAAATATACATACCTACACAGCTTTCCATGGTTTACCCCAGACGCTTCACATGCCTTGATTCAATCCACTGACAGCACGTCAACCCCGGTATACCACATCGCTCCAATTCACTCTATTCCTTGCCCTTCTTTCACCCTCCTGCATGTTCAGGCCCCGATCACACAAAATCTTTTTCACTCCATCTTTCCACCTCCAATTTGGTCTCCCTCTTCTCCTCGTTCCCTCCACCTCCGACACATATATCCTCTTGGTCAATCTTTCCTCACTCATTCTCTCCATGTGCCCAAACCACTTCAAAACACCCTCTTCTGCTCTCTCAACCACGCTCTTTTTATTTCCACACATCTCTCTTACCCTTACGTTACTCACTCGATCAAACCACCTCACACCACACATTGTCCTCAAACATCTCATTTCCAGCACATCCATCCTCCTGCGCACAACTCTATCCATAGCCCACGCCCCGCAACCATACAACATTGTTGGAACCACTATTCCTTCAAACATACCCATTTTTGCTTTCCGAGATAATGTTCTCGACTTCCACACATTCTTCAAGGCCCCCAGAATTTTCGCCCCCCTCCCCCACCCTATGATCCACTTCCGCTTCCATGGTTCCATCCGCTGCCAGATCCACTCCCAGATATCTAAAACACTTCACTTCCTCCAGTTTTTCTCCATTCAAACTCACCTCCCAATTGACTTGACCCTCAACCCTACTGTACCTAATAACCTTGCTCTTATTCACATTTACTCTTAACTTTCTTCTTCCACACACTTTACCAAACTCAGTCACCAGCTTCTGCAGTTTCTCACATGAATCAGCCACCAGCGCTGTATCATCAGCGAACAACAACTGACTCACTTCCCAAGCTCTGTCATCCCCAACAGACTTCATACTTGCCCCTCTTTCCAAAACTCTTGCATTTACCTCCTTAACAACCCCATCCATAAACAAATTAAACAACCATGGAGACATCACACACCCCTGCCGCAAACCTACATTCACTGAGAACCAATCACTTTCCTCTCTTCCTACACGTACACATGCCTTATGTCCTCGATAAAAAACTTTTCACTGCTTCTAACAACTTTCCTCCCACACCATATATTCTTAATACCTTCCACAGAGCATCTCTGTCAACTCTATCATATGCCTTCTCCAGATCCATAAATGCTACATACAAATCCAGTTGCTTTTCTAAGTATTTCTCACATACATTCTTCAAAGCAAACACCTGATCCACACATCCTCTACCACTTCTGAAACCACACTGCTCTTCCCCAATCTGATGCTCTGTACATGCCTTCACCCTCTCAATCAATACCCTCCCATATAATTTACCAGGAATACTCAACAAACTTATACCTCTGTAATTTGAGCACTCACTCTTATCCCCTTTGCCTTTGTACAATGGCACTATGCACGCATTCCGCCAATCCTCAGGCACCTCACCATGAGTCATACATACATTAAATAACCTTACCAACCAGTCAACAATACAGTCACCCCCTTTTTTAATAAATTCCACTGCAATACCATCCAAACCTGCTGCCTTGCCGGCTTTCATCTTCCGCAAAGCTTTCACTACCTCTTCTCTGTTTACCAAATCATTTTCCCTAACCCTCTCACTTTGCACACCACCTCGACCAAAACACCCTATATCTGCCACTCTATCATCAAACACATTTTCAAGAAAATCTATATTTTCAAAAAAAAATAAAAAAAAAAATCCAAGGCTATAGCCTTGCATTTTTTTTGCTCAAATTTTCAACTTCATCAGATTTTAATGAAAATCTGTGTATAGATGTTATTTTATATGCTGATTAATTATTTGGAGTCAAAAGACTATAATTCGTAATATCAACCGTTTACACATGGACTAATTATATTAATATTCATACGGTAATTACATGACTAACTTTACGAATTTTCAGATTTTGACCACAGATTTTTATTCAGTATACATAAAATTATCTATGCTGAAATTTTCAAGAAAATCTATATTTTCAAAAAAATTAAAAAAAATCCAAGGCTATAGCCTGGCATTTTTTTTGCTCAAATTTTCAACTTCATCAGATTTTAATGAAAATCTGTGTATAGATGTTATTTTCCATGATTATTAAGTATTTGGAGTCAAAAGACTACAATTCGGAATGTTAATCGTTTAAATAACACATGGACTAATTATATTAATATTAATACGCTAATTACTCGACTCAGTTTACGAATTTTTAGATTTTGACCACAGATTCCTATTCAGCATACACAAAAGTATCTATGCTGAAATTTTTAAGGAAATCTATATTTTCAAAAAAATCAAGAAAAATGCAAGGCTATAGCCTTGCATTTTTTTTTGCTCAAATTTTCAACTTCCTCAGATTTTAATGAAAATCTGTGTATAGATGTTATTTTATATGCTGATTAATTATTTGGAGTCAAAAGACTATAATTCGCAATATCAACCGTTTAACACATGGACTAATTATATTAACATTCATACGGTAATTACATGACTAAATTTACGAATTTTCAGATTTTGACCACAGATTTTTATTCAGTATGCATAAAAGTATCTATGCTGAAATTTTCAAGAAAATCTAAATTTTGAAAAAAATCAAGAAAAATCCAAGGTTATAGCCTTGCATTTTTTTTTGCTGAAATTTTCAACTTCATCAGATTTTAATGAAAATCTGTGTATAGATGTTATTTTATATGCTGATTAATTATTTGGAGTCAAAAGACTATAATTCGTAATATCAACCGTTTAACACATGGACTAATTATATTAATATTCATACGGTAATTACACGACTAAATTTACGAATTTTCAGATTTTGACCACAGATTTTTCTTCTGTAGACATAAAAGTATCTATGCTGAAATTTTCAAGAAAATCTATATTTTCAAAAAAATCAAGAAAAATCCAAGGCTATAGCCTTGCATTTTTTTTGCTCAAATTTTCAACTTCCTCACATTTTAATGAAAATCTGTGTATAGATGTTATTTTATATGCTGATTAATTATTTGGAGTTAAAAGACTATAATTCGCAATATCAACCGTTTAACACATGGACTAATTATATTAATATTCATACGGTAATTACACGACTAAATTTACGAATTTTCAGATTTTGACCACAGATTTTTATTCAGTAGACATAAAAGTATCTATGTTGAAATTTTCAAGAAAATCTATATTTTCAAAAAAATCAAGAAAAATCCAAGGCTATAGCCTTGCATTTTTTTTTGCTCAAATTTTCAACTTTCTCAGATTTTAATGAAAATCTGTGTATAGATGTTATTTTACAAGATGGTTAAGTATTTGGAGTCAAAAGACTATAATTCGCAATATTAACCGTTTAAATAACACATAGATTAATTATATTAATATTCATACGCTAATTACTCGACTCAATTTACGAATTTTTAGATTTTGACCACAGATTCCTATTCAGCATACACAAAAGTATCTATGCTGAAATTTTTAAGAAAATCTATATTTTCAAAAAAATCAAGAAAAATCCAAGGCCTTGCATTTTTTTTGCTCAAATTTTCAACTTCCTCATATTTTAATGAAAATCTGTATAGATGTTATTTTATATGCTGATTAATTATTTGGAGTCAAAAGACTATAATTCGCAATATCAACCGTTTAACACATGGACTAATTATATTAATATTCATACGGTAATTACATGACTAAATTTACGAATTTTCAGATTTTGACCACAGATTCTTATTCAGTAGACATAAAAGTATCTATGCTGAAAATTTCAAGAAAATCTATTATTATTATTATTATACTTTGTCGCTGTCTCCCGCGTTTGCGAGGTAGCGCAAGGAAACAGACGAAAGAAATGGCCCAACCCCCCCCATACACATGTATATACATACGTCCACACACGCAAATATACATACCTACACAGCTTTCCATGGTTTACCCCAGACGCTTCACATGCCTTGATTCAATCCACTGACAGCACGTCAACCCCGGTATACCACATCGCTCCAATTCACTCTATTCCTTGCCCTTCTTTCACCCTCCTGCATGTTCAGGCCCCGATCACACAAAATCTTTTTCACTCCATCTTTCCACCTCCAATTTGGTCTCCCTCTTCTCCTCGTTCCCTCCACCTCCGACACATATATCCTCTTGGTCAATCTTTCCTCACTCATTCTCTCCATGTGCCCAAACCACTTCAAAACACCCTCTTCTGCTCTCTCAACCACGCTCTTTTTATTTCCACACATCTCTCTTACCCTTACGTTACTCACTCGATCAAACCACCTCACACCACACATTGTCCTCAAACATCTCATTTCCAGCACATCCATCCTCCTGCGCACAACTCTATCCATAGCCCACGCCCCGCAACCATACAACATTGTTGGAACCACTATTCCTTCAAACATACCCATTTTTGCTTTCCGAGATAATGTTCTCGACTTCCACACATTCTTCAAGGCCCCCAGAATTTTCGCCCCCCTCCCCCACCCTATGATCCACTTCCGCTTCCATGGTTCCATCCGCTGCCAGATCCACTCCCAGATATCTAAAACACTTCACTTCCTCCAGTTTTTCTCCATTCAAACTCACCTCCCAATTGACTTGACCCTCAACCCTACTGTACCTAATAACCTTGCTCTTATTCACATTTACTCTTAACTTTCTTCTTCCACACACTTTACCAAACTCAGTCACCAGCTTCTGCAGTTTCTCACATGAATCAGCCACCAGTGCTGTATCATCAGCGAACAACAACTGACTCACTTCCCAAGCTCTCTCATCCCCAACAGACTTCATACTTGCCCCTCTTTCCAAAACTCTTCCATTTACCTCCCTAACAACCCCATCCATAAACAAATTAAACAACCATGGAGACATCACACACCCCTGCCGCAAACCTACATTCACTGAGAACCAATCACTTTCCTCTCTTCCTACACGTACACATGCCTTATATCCTCGATAAAAAAACTTTTCACTGCTTCTAACAACTTTCCTCCCACACCATATATTCTTAATACCTTCCACAGAGCATCTCTGTCAACTCTATCATATGCCTTCTCCAGATCCATAAATGCTACATACAAATCCAGTTGCTTTTCTAAGTATTTCTCACATACATTCTTCAAAGCAAACACCTGATCCACACATCCTCTACCACTTCTGAAACCACACTGCTCTTCCCCAATCTGATGCTCTGTACATGCCTTCACCCTCTCAATCAATACCCTCCCATATAATTTACCAGGAATACTCAACAAACTTATACCTCTGTAATTTGAGCACTCACTCTTATCCCCTTTGCCTTTGTACAATGGCACTATGCACGCATTCCGCCAATCCTCAGGCACCTCACCATGAGTCATACATACATTAAATAACCTTACCAACCAGTCAACAATACAGTCACCCCCTTTTTTAATAAATTCCACTGCAATACCATCCAAACCTGCTGCCTTGCCGGCTTTCATCTTCCGCAAAGCTTTCACTACCTCTTCTCTGTTTACCAAATCATTTTCCCTAACCCTCTCACTTTGCACACCACCTCGACCAAAACACCCTATATCTGCCACTCTATCATCAAACACATTTTCAAGAAAATCTATATTTTCAAAAAAAATAAAAAAAAAAATCCAAGGCTATAGCCTTGCATTTTTTTTGCTCAAATTTTCAACTTCATCAGATTTTAATGAAAATCTGTGTATAGATGTTATTTTATATGCTGATTAATTATTTGGAGTCAAAAGACTATAATTCGTAATATCAACCGTTTACACATGGACTAATTATATTAATATTCATACGGTAATTACATGACTAAATTTACGAATTTTCAGATTTTGACCACAGATTTTTATTCAGTATACATAAAATTATCTATGCTGAAATTTTCAAGAAAATCTATATTTTCAAAAAAATTAAAAAAAAATCCAAGGCTATAGCCTGGCATTTTTTTTGCTCAAATTTTCAACTTCATCAGATTTTAATGAAAATCTGTGTATAGATGTTATTTTCCATGATTATTAAGTATTTGGAGTCAAAAGACTATAATTCGGAATGTTAATCGTTTAAATAACACATGGACTAATTATATTAATATTAATACGCTAATTACTCGACTCAGTTTACGAATTTTTAGATTTTGACCACAGATTCCTATTCAGCATACACAAAAGTATCTATGCTGAAATTTTTAAGGAAATCTATATTTTCAAAAAAAATCAAGAAAAATGCAAGGCTATAGCCTTGCATTTTTTTTTGCTCAAATTTTCAACTTCCTCAAATTTTAATGAAAATCTGTGTATAGATGTTATTTTATATGCTGATTAATTATTTGGAGTCAAAAGACTATAATTCGCAATATCAACCGTTTAACACATGGACTAATTATATTAACATTCATACGGTAATTACATGACTAAATTTACGAATTTTCAGATTTTGACCACAGATTTTTATTCAGTATGCATAAAAGTATCTATGCTGAAATTTTCAAGAAAATCTAAATTTTGAAAAAAATCAAGAAAAATCCAAGGTTATAGCCTTGCATTTTTTTTTGCTGAAATTTTCAACTTCATCATATTTTAATGAAAATCTGTGTATAGATGTTATTTTACATGCTGATTAATTATTTGGAGTCAAAAGACTATAATTCGTAATATCAACCGTTTAACACATGGACTAATTATATTAATATTCATGCGGTAATTACACGACTAAATTTACGAATTTTCAGATTTTGACCACAGATTTTTATTCTGTAGACATAAAAGTATCTATGCTGAAATTTTGAAGAAAATCTATATTTTCAAAAAAATCAAGAAAAATCCAAGGCTATAGCCTTGCATTTTTTTTGCTCAAATTTTCAACTTCCTCACATTTTAATGAAAATCTGTGTATAGATGTTATTTTATATGCTGATTAATTATTTGGAGTCAAAAGACTATAATTCGCAATATCAACCGTTTAACACATGGACTAATTATATTAATATTCATACGGTAATTACACGACTAAATTTACGAAATTTCAGATTTTGACCACAGATTCTTATTCAGTAGACATAAAAGTATCTATGTTGAAATTTTCAAGAAAATCTATATTTTCAAAAAAATCAAGAAAAATCCAAGGCTATAGCCTTGCATTTTTTTTTGCTCAAATTTTCAACTTTCTCAGATTTTAATGAAAATCTGTGTATAGATGTTATTTTACAAGATGGTTAAGTATTTGGAGTCAAAAGACTATAATTCGCAATATTAACCGTTTAAATAACACATAGATTAATTATATTAATATTCATACCCTAATTACTCGACTCAATTTACGAATTTTTAGATTTTGACCACAGATTCCTATTCAGCATACACTAAAGTATCTATGCTGAAATTTTTAAGAAAATCTATATTTTCAAAAAAATCAAGAAAAATCCAAGGCCTTGCATTTTTTTTGCTCAAATTTTCAACTTCCTCATATTTTAATGAAAATCTGTATAGATGTTATTTTATATGTTGATTAATTATTTGGAGTCAAAAGACTATAATTCGCAATATCAACCGTTTAACACATGGACTAATTATATTAATATTCATACGGTAATTACATGACTAAATTTACGAATTTTCAGATTTTGACCACAGATTCTTATTCAGTAGACATAAAAGTATCTATGCTGAAAATTTCAAGAAAATCTATTATTATTATTATACTTTGTCGCTGTCTCCCGCGTTTGCGAGGTAGCGCAAGGAAACAGACGAAAGAAATGGCCCAACCCCCCCCATACACATGTATATACATACGTCCACACACGCAAATATACATACCTACACAGCTTTCCATGGTTTACCCCAGACGCTTCACATGCCTTGATTCAATCCACTGACAGCACGTCAACCCCGGTATACCACATCGCTCCAATTCACTCTATTCCTTGCCCTTCTTTCACCCTCCTGCATGTTCAGGCCCCGATCACACAAAATCTTTTTCACTCCATCTTTCCACCTCCAATTTGGTCTCCCTCTTCTCCTCGTTCCCTCCACCTCCGACACATATATCCTCTTGGTCAATCTTTCCTCACTCATTCTCTCCATGTGCCCAAACCACTTCAAAACACCCTCTTCTGCTCTCTCAACCACGCTCTTTTTATTTCCACACATCTCTCTTACCCTTACGTTACTCACTCGATCAAACCACCTCACACCACACATTGTCCTCAAACATCTCATTTCCAGCACATCCATCCTCCTGCGCACAACTCTATCCATAGCCCACGCCCCGCAACCATACAACATTGTTGGAACCACTATTCCTTCAAACATACCCATTTTTGCTTTCCGAGATAATGTTCTCGACTTCCACACATTCTTCAAGGCCCCCAGAATTTTCGCCCCCCTCTCCCACCCTATGATCCACTTCCGCTTCCATGGTTCCATCCGCTGCCAGATCCACTCCCAGATATCTAAAACACTTCACTTCCTCCAGTTTTTCTCCATTCAAACTCACCTCCCAATTGACTTGACCCTCAACCCTACTGTACCTAATAACCTTGCTCTTATTCACATTTACTCTTAACTTTCTTCTTCCACACACTTTACCAAACTCAGTCACCAGCTTCTGCAGTTTCTCACATGAATCAGCCACCAGCGCTGTATCATCAGCGAACAACAACTGACTCACTTCCCAAGCTCTCTCATCCCCAACAGACTTCATACTTGCCCCTCTTTCCAAAACTCTTGCATTTACCTCCCTAACAACCCCATCCATAAACAAATTAAAAACCATGGAGACATCACACACCCCTGCCACAAACCTACATTCACTGAGAACCAATCACTCTCTCTTCCTACACGTACACATGCCTTATATCCTCGATAAAAAACTTTTCACTGCTTCTAACAACTTTCCTCCCACACCATATATTCTTAATACCTTCCACAGAGCATCTCTGTCAACTCTATCATATGCCTTCTCCAGATCCATAAATGCTACATACAAATCCAGTTGCTTTTCTAAGTATTTCTCACATACATTCTTCAAAGCAAACACCTGATCCACACATCCTCTACCACTTCTGAAACCACACTGCTCTTCCCCAATCTGATGCTCTGTACATGCCTTCACCCTCTCAATCAATACCCTCCCATATAATTTACCAGGAATACTCAACAAACTTATACCTCTGTAATTTGAGCACTCACTCTTATCCCCTTTGCCTTTGTACAATGGCACTATGCACGCATTCCGCCAATCCTCAGGCACCTCACCATGAGTCATACATACATTAAATAACCTTACCAACCAGTCAACAATACAGTCACCCCCTTTTTTAATAAATTCCACTGCAATACCATCCAAACCTGCTGCCTTGCCGGCTTTCATCTTCCGCAAAGCTTTCACTACCTCTTCTCTGTTTACCAAATCATTTTCCCTAACCCTCTCACTTTGCACACCACCTCGACCAAAACACCCTATATCTGCCACTCTATCATCAAACACATTTTCAAGAAAATCTATATTTTCAAAAAAATAAAAAAAAATCCAAGGCTATAGCCTTGCATTTTTTTTGCTCAAATTTTCAACTTCAGATTTTAATGAAAATCTGTGTATAGATGTTATTTTATATGCTGATTAATTATTTGGAGTCAAAAGACTATAATTCGTAATATCAACCGTTTACACATGGACTAATTATATTAATATTCATACGGTAATTACATGACTAAATTTACGAATTTTCAGATTTTGACCACAGATTTTTATTCAGTATACATAAAATTATCTATATTGAATTTTTCAAGAAAATCTATATTTTCAAAAAAATTAAAAAAAATCCAAGGCTATAGCCTGGCATTTTTTTTGCTCAAATTTTCAACTTCATGAGATTTTAATGAAAATCTGTGTATAGATGTTATTTTCCATGATTATTAAGTATTTGGAGTCAAAAGACTATAATTCGGAATGTTAATCGTTTAAATAACACATGGACTAATTATATTAATATTAATACGCTAATTACTCGACTCAGTTTACGAATTTTTAGATTTTGACCACAGATTCCTATTCAGCATACACAAAAGTATCTATGCTGAAATTTTTAAGGAAGTCTGTATTTTCAAAAAAATCAAGAAAAATGCAAGGCTATAGCCTTGCATTTTTTTTTTGCTCAAATTTTCAACTTCCTCAGATTTTAATGAAAATCTGTGTATAGATGTTATTTTATATGCTGATTAATTATTTGGAGTCAAAAGACTATAATTCGCAATATCAACCGTTTAACACATGGACTAATTATATTAACATTCATACGGTAATTACATGGCTAAATTTACGAATTTTCAGATTTTGACCACAGATTTTTATTCTGTAGACATAAAAGTATCTATGCTGAAATTTTCAAGAAAATCTATATTTTCAAAAAAATCAAGAAAAATCCAAGCCTTGCATTTTTTTTTGCTGAAATTTTCAACTTCATCAGATTTTAATGAAAATCTGTGTATAGATGTTATTTTATATGCTGATTAATTTTTTGGAGTCAAAAGACTATAATTCGTAATATCAACCGTTTAACACATGGACTAATTATATTAATATTCATACGGTAATTACATGACTAAATTGACGAATTTTCAGATTTTGACCACAGATTTTTATCCAGTATACATAAAAGTATCTATGCTGAAATTTTCAAGAAAATCTATATTTTCAAAAAAATTAAAAAAATCCAAGGCTATAGCCTGGCATTTTTTTTTTTTTTGCTGAAATTTTCAACTTCCTCAGATTTTAATGAAAATGTGTGTGTAGATGTTATTTTACATGATTATTAAGGATTTGGAGTCAAAAGACTATAATTCGCAATGTTAATCGTTTAAATAACACATGGACTAATTATATTAATATTCATACGCTAATTACTCGACTCAATTTACGAATTTTTAGATTTTGACCACAGATTCCTATTCAGCATACACAAAAGTATCTATGCAGAGATTTTTAAGGAAATCTATATTTTCAAAAAATCAAGAAAAATCCAAGGATATAGCCTTGCATTTTTTTTGCTCAAATTTTCAACTTCCTCAGATTTTAATGAAAATTTATGTATAGATGTTATTTCATATGCTGCTTAAGTATTTTGAGTCAAAAGACTATAATTCGAAATATTAAACGTTTAACACATGGACTAATTATATTGATATTCATACGGTAATTACACGACTAAATTTACGAATTTTCAGATTTTGACCACAGATTTTTATTCAGTATACATAAAAGTATCTATGCTGAAATTTTGAAGAAAATCTATATTTTCAAAAAAATTTTGACCACAGATTCCTATTCAGCATACACAAAAGTATCTATGCAGAGATTTTTAAGGAAATCTATATTTTCAAAAAATCAAGAAAAATCCAAGGATATAGCCTTGCATTTTTTTTGCTCAAATTTTCAACTTTCTCAGATTTTAATGAAAATCTGTGTATAGATGTTATTTTACAAGATGGTTAAGTATTTGGAGTCAAAAGACTATAATTCGCAATATTAACCGTTTGAATAACACATGGACTAATTATATTAATATTAATACGCTAATTACTCGACTCAATTTACGAATTTTTAGATTTTGACCACAGATTCCTATTCAGCATACCCAAAAGTATTTATGCTGAAATTTTTAAGAAAATCTAAATTTTCAAAAAAATTAAATTTTCAACTTTGTCAGATTTTAATGAAAATCTATGTATAGATGTTATTTCATATGCTGCTTAAGTATTTTGAGTCAAAAGACTATAATTCGAAATATTAACCATTTAATTAACACATGGACTAATTATATTAATATTCATACGCTAATTACTCGACTAAATTTACGAATTTTTAGATTTTGACCACAGATTCGTATTCAGCATACACAAAAGTATCTCTGCTGAAATTTTTAAGAAAATATATTTTCAAAAAAATCAAAAATCCAAGGCTATAGCCTTGCATTTTTTTTGTTCAAATTTTCAACTTCCTCAGATATATATATATATATATATATATATATATATATATATATATATATATATATATATATATATATATATAGCGGCCCGGGGGAAAAACCACAGTAAGGTCAGTAAGGGTCTGGTTGTGGCAGGGAGCTGTGGTTTCGGTGCATTACACATGACAGCTAGAGAATGTTATATGGGCGAATGAGGAACTTTCTTCGTCTGTTCCATGCGGCGCTACCTGGCTTACGCGGGAAATCGTGAGAAATATATGTATATATATATATATATATATATATATATATATATATATATATATATATATATATATATATAATATATATATATATATATATATATATATATATATATATATATATATATATATATATATATATATATATATGTAGGTTTGCGGCAGGGGTGTGTGATGTCTCCATGGTTGTTTAATCTGTTTATGGATTGGGTTGTTAGGGAGGTAAATGCAAGAGTTTTGGAAAGAGGGGCAAGTATGAAGTCTGTTGGGGATGAGAGAGTTTGGGAAGTGAGTCAGTTGTTGTTCGCTGATGATACAGCGCTGGTGGCTGATTCATGTGAGATACTGCAGAAGCTGGTGACTGAGTTTGGTAAAGTGTGTGAAAGAAGAAAGTTAAGAGTAAATGTGAATAAGAGCAAGGTTATTAGGTACAGTAGGGTTGAGGGTCAAGTCAATTGGGAGGTAAGTTTGAATGGAGAAAAACTGGAGGAAGTAAAGTGTTTTAGATATCTGGGAGTGGATCAGGCAGCGGATGGAACCATGGAAGCGGAAGTGGATCATAGGGTGGGGGAGGGGGCGAAAATCCTGGGAGCCTAGAAGAATGTGCTGAAGTCGAGAACATTATCTCGGAAAGCAAAAATGGGTATGTTTGAAGGAATAGTGGTTCCAACAATGTTGTATGGTTGCGAGGCGTGGGCTATGGATAGAGTTGTGCGCAGGAGGATGGATGTGCTGGAAATGAGATGTTTGAGGACAATGTGTGGTGTGAGGTGGTTTGATCGAGTAAGTAACGTAAGGGTAAGAGAGATGTGTGGAAATAAAAAGAGCGTGGTTGAGAGAGCAGAAGATGGTGTTTTGAAATGGTTTGGGCACATGGAGAGAATGAGTGAGGAAAGATTGACCAAGAGGATATATGTGTCGGAGGTGGAGGGAACGAGAAGTGGGAGACCAAATTGGAGGTGGAAAGATGGAGTGAAAAAGATTTTTTGTGATCGGGGCCTGAACATGCAGGAGGGTGAAAGGAGGGCAAGGAATAGAGTGAATTGGATCGATGTGGTATACCGGGGTTGACGTGCTGTCAGTGGATTGAATCAGGGCATGTGAAGTGTCTGGGGTAAACCATGGAAAGCTGTGTAGGTATGTATGTATATATATATGTATATATATATATATATATATATATATATATATATATATATATATATATATATTTTTTTTTTTTTTTTTTTCTTTTTCTTTTAAACTATTCGCCATTTCCCGCGTTAGCGAGGTAGCGTTAGGAACAGAGGACTGGGCCTTTTTTTGAATATCCTCACCTGGCCCCCTCTGTTCCTTCTTTTGGAAAATTAAAAAAAAAAAAAAAAAAACGAGAGGGGAGGATTTCCAGCCCCCCGCTCCCTCCCCTTTTAGTCGCCTTCTACGACACGCAGGGAATACGTGGGAAGTATTCTTAATCCCCTATCCCCAGGGATATATATATATATATATATATATATATATATATATATATATATATATATATATATATATATTTATATATGGTATCGTATAAGATTTCGCAGGATTTAGCTAACCTAATAGCCAACCAAGCAACCAGCCAGCCAACCAGCCAACCAGCCAACCAACCAACCAACCAACTAGCTAACCTAATAGCCAACCAAGCAACCAGGCAGCCAACCAAGCAACCAACTAGCTAACCTCCCAGCCAACCAAGTAACCAGCCAACCAGCTAAGCAGCATGAAGGAGAGGAGTGGAATGGCATTGTGACGGGGGGGGGGGGGGGTGGATGTACATGTTGGAAGCTTAGGAATTTAGATGGTGTGGTTCCGTGTTAGGGTTGTGGGTGAAGGGGATGGTTATACATGGATGTGAGGTAAGGAAGACTTGAGGGGGGGGGGGGCGGATGGATGGATAGGCGGGCGTGCCACAGAGAGAGAGAGAGAGAGAGAGAGAGAGAGAGAGAGAGAGAGAGAGAGAGAGAGAGAGAGGAATTGGAAGGTGAGGCATTAAATAGAGCAGGGTGAAATGGGAGGTCATGGGATATGGTTACGATTGCGGAGTGGGAGTTAGTGAAACTGGTACAAGGACGAAATGGTACGATGGTGGTTGGGGGATGGATAGGTGATGATGGAGTAGCCCCGTGTTGGAGATAGGTGCCCCGTGTTGGAGAGAGGTGCTACTTTCGGATGTTGGGTGGGTTGGTGTAGTAGTAGTGTGTCGGCCCGTGTTTACAGAGTACTTTGGACACGATGACCACATGTCTACGTAACGGGATCTTGAATTTTCCCAGTGTGATAATTCCTTTTTGATTGAAAAATCCCGTTGGTAGAACTACTTCATTTACTTGGCTGGTTTTTGGCTTCATCGTTATCTTTGAATATTTGTTCAGGAACTGTATATATATATATATATATATATATATATATACACTGCGCTTCAAAGTTCTTTCGTGCAGTTGCTCGCCCCGTTTTTTATTGCCTTAATATGCCATCTGCCAGCATTTCTTGATATTAACGCTGACCTCAATAAAGTAGGCGCAGCCTTCCTCCAATTTCTCTCTCTCTCTCTCTCTCTCTCTCTCTCTCTCTCTCTCTCTCTCTCTCTCTCTCTCTCTCTCTCTCCTTGTTTGCACGTCATCCACCAGAGAGTTCGGTTCACATTCTAGATCTGAAGTTCAATTTCTGTCTCCCCTTCAGCGAATTTTTCTCGTTTCCCCGATTTAGTCCTTGAACTGCAACATATTTAAGTTTACTCATGTACTACCACTGCTTCATCAACATTTGTACTCATGATTCTCAGTCAGTCATTCCTGTCTGTACATTGCTTGATCTCTCTCAAACACTGACCGGGGCTGTTCTGTTCTCTTGCATATGATATTATTGTCTCCCGTGGTTTACGCTTCGATTGTATCCTTCTTTTTCTTTTTTGTCTCATGTCTTGGTCTCTCATGCCTAATGTATACCTTACCTATTTTGTTTCTTTGCTTTTTTGTTTTTGTTGATAAGAGTCTGCTCGAGTACTTCGTGACTACGAGATCCTAGACTGGATTGTGGTGACCATCCCTGGTCGTCGCTTGTGGCTGGATTTGTATTTACCCAATTCTCTTCGTTTACCTTACCTGAGCAGTCCCGTTTGACACGTCTATAACCTCCAAGTGGTGTTTGCAGTCCCGTTTGACACGTCTATAACCTCCAAATGGCGTTTTCGAATCTATATTTCGTACTTCACACTTTCTCTTCGGCCAGAACATTGGCCTTCTTCTCGTCCAGAAATTCATGTTTCTCTTCTTCATGATTTGATGTTCTTAATTCTGTTGCGGCTCACGGGTTAGGCGATTCGTTTTTGTTGAATCGTTTTATCACCGCTTTCTGGTTTCATCGGCAATGTCCAGTTACCGATCATGAACACTGGTACACCATTGTTTGGAACCCATGCACCTGCGATCGTTTCTAACTGCTTATGCGACTTAATAGCTTCACATAAGAGTCATTTTCCCCTGTGGCTCGGTTCCACTGCGTCCAGATCTTCGTCAATCTGTCATACACTATCCTTTCTTTCCCCACCACCAGACTCAGAAGCTCCTCGTGTTTTTCCGAGGCCTGTGTATTCGAGAGTCTACGGTCTCTGTGTTATGGGCGTTTCCTCATGTTTTACGTCGAGGACGACCGAGGGAAAGACTCACCTCTCGATGTTCTTCGATGATCTCTCACTCGGTGCACCGCCTTGCTTCTGGTTGCATTCCTCTTGGAGTCCTTCACCCGTGATTTTCTTATCATATCCTTTGATTATATTTATCCGTTCCCTGATTTCGTTTTCCATCCTGTGACTCTTTATGCTTTCTGATTTGATTCCCTTTTTTTTTTCACTATTTTCTTCCAGTTCTAATGTTTGTTGATCCTGTTTTTCTCTCTCTCTCTCTCTCTCTAATTGTGTGTGTGTGTGTGTGTGTGTGTGTGTGTGTGTGTGTGTGTGTGTGTGTGTGTGTCCTAAAGTTTTAGTGTGACCTTTAGCGTGCAGAGTGTCGCGCCTGACCTTACCAAGAGCTGATAAGATCACGGTTGCTTCCATTGTTGACAGAGCTTCGTTCTGTGTGAAATTGTGGCGGGAGAAGGCACAAGGATGGATCATAAGGAATACGTGTAGGTTGCTATAAGATAATAATAATGATAATAATAATAATAATAATAATAATAATAATAATAGTAATAATAATGATAATGTAAGTGGTAATGATGGTATTAATTCGGTACGTTATACACGACAGTTGGAGTGGATGTGTGTGCAAACGAGTCCATTGTTCTTATCTTATTGACGCTGCCTGGCTAAGGCGAGAGGGACGATAAGTTATATAATATGATAATAGATTATTGACCTAACTGCAACAAAAGGCTGAGAATACAAAGGGGGGATTACGTAATATAGACAGTGGGGCCATTTAAGGGTAGGGTGTCTTAAACAGGGTCTTTTGCGCAAATACGTACTGGGGGTGTGGCAGTCAAGAGTGGTTGGTATGTTGTTAATGTTTGGGACGAGGTTGTTCTAGTGAGCGGTCTGTACAAGCTGGGATGGGGTGTGTACTGCTGGCTGCTCTTGTGGTGCTGGACTGTAACCCTGGGAAAGAGGGATCTCTGGTGGCGGGAGGTGACGGTAACGGTTGCACCAAATGGGACCCCATTATGACGTGCTGGTGCCCTAGGTCGCAAGCTGGTCCTGTTGCCTCCGTGGTGCAGACGATCAGCGTGCACGACTCGCATAGGATGATGGTGGTAGTCGTCTTGGTAGATACGACGCTGGTGGTGGTCGTCCTGGTAGATACGACGCTGGTGGTGGTCGTCCTGGTAGATAGGACGGTGGTGGTGGTCGTGTGTTGTGTATGGTGAGCGGGTTGTGGAGGAGGTTCCCCCATGCTGGGCTAGAGGCAGGGGTGTGGGGGTGAGTCGGGCTGGCTAGATGCTGTGGGTGAGTCATGCGACCCGGGGCGCCCGACTATTTTGACCGGTGGTGGTGGTGGGTGTGGTAGTGGTGGTGGTAGGTGTGTAGGTCGGCGAGGACCACGTGGGCCACACATGCCTGGCCCTGGCCACCACCACCAGGAGTGTGTGTGTGTGTGTGTGTGTGTTTGAAGGTTAATGTTCCACACGCCCATGTCCATCGTGAAATGTCAGGTGGTTCTTTTGTCTTGTGTGTCCTGCCCCGCATTTCTTTCTCCCCTTACTCATCCTCATACTCATCCTCATACTCATCCCTATACTCATCCTCATACTCATCCTCATACTCATCCTCTCATAACCACAGGGATCTGCCTCATTCTTGGATGGTTTGTTGTGGTGGTCGGTCACTGTGTTCTCATCTGTAGGATTCCCTCGGGTTGTTAGACCTGAGCAGAGAGGGTCTTTATGAGCCGAGCGCAGTGGTACGACCCTTGGGTTAGGATGACCTGACCTCTGACCTCACTCATAAGTCGCGTCAAAGGCCACCCAAGCCATCGAACCCAAGGGTCGTACCTTCATGCTCAAGGGTCGCACCGTCATACTCAAGGGTCGTACTTTCATGCTCAAGGGTCGCACCATCATACTCAAGGGTCGTACCTTCATGCTCAAGGGTCGTACCGTCATGCTCAAGGGTCGTACCATCGTGCTCAAGGGTCGTACCTTCATGCTCACGGGTCGTACCTTCATGCTCAAGGGTCGTACCATCGTGCTTAGAAATTGTACCGTCGTGGTTGACGTGCCAGACCAGGATTCGTTAGCATGATCTATTAATACCTGTCTAAGACGAGACTCTGCTGGTGTCTCCAATCTGTCATCAACTGTTTAGGTATCTCACACGACGGGTGTTGATGGCACAATTAACCTGTCATCAGCTTGGGTAGGACAGGTGTGTTTTACCCTGGCAGTTTGTACTAATATGATGGGAATTAGGATTGCTTTACTTCTGGTTCTGTGGAGGGAGGACGCCCTCTCCCACCACCCTCATCTGCCCACTACCCAGTGTATATATCCACCACACCTCAGTCTCTCCATTGCTCTCCCCGTCGTCCACCAATTTTCCGGTCTCTCATCGCACTTAATTCACCTCCCATTACTCTCCCCCAGCTGTGAATTATCCCCGAGAGCCCCATTTGTAACATTACAGTGAGGCCCCGTGTTGCATGGGGTGAGGGAGTTGGTGTGGTGTGTGCGTTCGTTGACTGATGTGGTGAAGGTTCCTGTGTCCCGGAGCTTTGCAACATCACCACCTCCACCACCCACAAGTCCTGCTGTGTCTGGGAGCATTTGGTTCATGCACGCATGACTGGTGTTCTGTGCTGGCCTCTTATTCTGTGTGTGTGTGTGTGTGTGGGTGTGTGTGTGTGTGTGTGTGTGTGTGTGTCCAGCCCCCATAGAGAGAGATCCCAGGTATTATTTCCAGTTGACCCAGAATTTCTTTGTTACGTGTCCTGCCACACAGACAAAAACAGTACTGCTTCGTGTGTTTGTTTCTGACTCTGTGCGTGATGTGGTGTGTTATGAATTGTGACTTGCTGGATAACCGTTTTGTAAACAAGACGAAACAAAACAAAAAAAAAAGGTTTGTAACCCTTGAGCACGTTGGTACGAAATTTGAGCGCGACTGCACGGCCTTTGAAGCACGACTGTACGACCTTTCATGCACGATCTTTGATACACGACTGTACGACCATTCAGTATAAAGGCTTGGTCTTACACCCTACCCCCCTTCCTTTTAACGATTAAGATCTTTTCCCAAAATGCCAGACCACCTCATAAAAGTCACCTTACCTTCTTCCTGAAAGGTGGAAACCTTGAGGTAAATGGTGTGTTATCATCGGCATATCTCATAGTTTCTTTTAATGCATTTTCCATCAGGTATTGTTACATTCAGAGCACAGCTTCATGGACCAATTGTTCGTGTTCATCTTTTCAGCCCCCACGTTCAACCCCACGTCGTCATGTGTCGAGTGATTCAGCCCGTGTTTCTGAAGAGCCAAGGATGACAATGAGTGGAAGAATAGTTCTGAAAAGTCACCGACTCATTTAGATTATACTTTACAATTATAAAGACTATTTGAAATGTCTATTTGTAGTAATGTCAATCACGTAAAGCATATATTATTTTATTTAGTTATGCCTGATAGTCATGCTTCAATACCACAAGTAGTATATATATATATATATATATATATATATATATATATATATATATATATATATATATATATATATATACATATATATATATATATGTGTGTGTGTGTGTGTGTCTGTGTATGTATGTGTGTGTGTGTGTGTCTGTGTGCTATAGCGTTGGTAAAAGATGGCTCAAAATCATTAAGTAAATGTCATTATATATATTTAATTGAAAATACTGTTCAAGATACCATCCCTCGCAAGAAAAAACAATCCTTTTGAATGTCAGAAGTTTTAAGATTAAATTCAAGCCTTAACGAATTACCATTACATGAGGTTAGGCTCTTGTGGACGAGAATTCGCGTATTTATTCACGTCTTACGTTTTCTCTAGCCTCTGTAACATGTTCCCTTATTTCTCTTTGCTAGTGTTTTGTTCCTTACGTAATGGAAGTAATCGATTACAGGTTACAGCCAATGGAAGCTGGCGTTGCTGTTGTATTACGTACTTCTATTTGTATTTCCTCAACCTGAGCGTAATGTAAAAATAGCAGATGTAATGAGTTGTGTTTATTTACGTCGTTGGACGAATCCGTACTGGCTGTGATGAAGAAAAAAAAAGTAGAAGAAAAGTATTTTAGTCCAAATGCAGACTGAGAGTTGCCAAGTCCTCCCCTGGGTCTGTTCATGGCTGGCTGGTAATACTGCCTATTGTACCACTCGGTTCGATGATGATGTTTCTTTTTTTTCCTTAGTCAGATCAGCAATATTTGTACCGCCAGTCATATGCCGTTGATAACTGTAATCTATTCTCGTGTAGAACAAAGAGAAATGGCTCATAATTCCCCTGGGAACACGCTGGGAAGAGGATAATATGGAAACAGGTTGTAATGTGAACTACTGCGGACATAAGAAGAATCGAATGCTATGTTAGGCTCCGCTGAAGTTCCTCTTTTTTTTTTTTTCTTTTTAGATCACTGATCCTTAAGGATGAACGAAATGGGATTCAAGGGAATGTTAGGGAGTTACGACCGTGTTAGGAATTTACGAGTGCCTTTGTGTAAGAATCTTTTTTTTTTTTCTTTAAGTGGAAATTACTGTTTTCTGTGAACGTTAACTTCCGAGATGCTGTGAAAGTCGCCAGAAATGCGAAAATAGCGTAATTTGAAAGTACATTTGCGGGTTACTTTGAATCCGATATGATTAATTGATCCATAAGGTAACTGTTGACATTTCTATCTGTAGATTTTCAAATACTAGAAAGGTATGATGAATTTGAACATGTGTAGAACCTTGAGACTCACTTTTGTCCTTTCGTAACTTAATGATTCAGACGTGATAGGAGAAGGATAAACTACGCCTGTGTTTGTTGAAACTTCTTTTTCTTTCCGAAACTTTGAAGTATTTACATGATGTCTGGAGATCGATAGTAGAGGCTAAGTCAGCGAGAGAGGCAAGGTTCATAAGACATGGGAATCATCCTTTTTATGTTCGAGGTTCCAGTCACAAGCAGAATTGCACATCATGGCAAGGCCTCAATTGAAATATGAAATAAAAGGTTGGAAACGAAAAAAATAAGATATGTGATTGAAGAAGTTTTTGGAGGAATGGACACTCTGCCTTTTAAAAAGAGAGCAGAAAAAGATATAAGAAGAGGTGTGATTGAAGAAGTTTTTGGAGGAATGGACACTCTGCCTAAAATTTTAAAAAGAGAGCAGGTCGTAGTTGTTTGGTGAGGCATGAGGTATGAGGCGGTGGTTTGGTGAAAGTTCAAGAGTTCCTTGTGAGTAGGTAATGACCACAGAGGAATCATACGACGAAGTAACTTGATGGGTATCTTGTTGTCTTTGGACGGGGCGCACAAGCGACTAGTTTTCATTAAGAACCCCAAATAACCAAACGCCTCGGCTCGGGGTAAGTGGGTCAACTTTTTTGAGGTCAGAGGTGGGAGAGTTGATAAGTCATAATGCTTTAGATTCTGTCTGGTGTGTACGCACAACGAGAACCACCCCCCAAAAAAAAAAAAAAAAATTGTGAGAGCAGTAGCCCAAACAAGGACGGATCAGTCCTTTGTTATAATCGGAGCAACTGTTCAGAAGAAAAGAATTTACGGCATCTGAACAGGTCCCCCCCCCCCCCCCTCAAGATTCTTTGAGACAAGACCTGATTGTTTACATAAATGCGCGGTTTCCAGAAGAGCCAAAATGTTTTACGACGATGCCAAATATGTCCCGTGTTTTGAGGATCGAAATAGCATATCCACCTGTAATCTTCTGGTTCACTGGAGTTGAGGGTATAGATAGTTTAAATCAGGATGTTTAGTACCGTGCATGCGATGGTGTGGGGAAGGATATTGCAAGCGCTTGAGGTGTCTTGCATGTACATAGTGATGTAAATATAGATGGACATCAGGCAAGGCATAGAGGTGGGATGACGGGTGGGTGGGTGCTTGTGTTTCGTCACTGTCTGTTGTGGACTAGGTTGGCAAGGCGCTAATGGAACGTGCACAGTAAAGTATTCCTTTTTTTTTTCTATCTTATCTTTGTCCATCTTGATAAACCGCTTAAAATATAAATTGGATCGTTTGAAAAAGAATACCATGATAAGTATAGATACTGTAATACAACACAGAATATGAAACTTGAAGAAGAACGTGGATTTCACGATGAAGGATTAGGTTCATATTCACTTTGGATATGTATTTTTTTATTTATTTATTCTGTCTAAAATGCGAATGAATTGTTTTGTAAAAGTTAGCATTGTGAACTGTGGTGGTTCGATTCTGATGTGGTCAGTATGGCAACCCAGAACACTCACGCACCGAGTGATTTCCTCTCTCGTGGTTTTTTTTTTGTCTCCACCACCACATGGCAGTTTTGCTTAAATTCTCCAATGGTAAAGAATTTTTTAGGGGTTCAGGTACTATTTTTTTCCCCCGATATGTACACGAGTGTATTTCACACCACCTGATCCTTGCCGCAAGAACTTTTCCAAACTTTCGAATGTTCTGAGCTAAGCATAAGTTCGCTTCGTGTGCCACGCGTCACGTAGTCTCGACTTTCATATCCACACTAACACCCTAACTGCACTCCACCACCAGCACTTCGTCCGGACGACGTATCCCCCCTCCCTTGGTAGCATGACGGAGCCTGACATAGTAATACTTCTTTCCATCCATCATGACTGTGTCACTGGCAAACAAAAATACAGTTTAGTATATATAATTTTCCTGGTCTTCATTTTTTTCTGGGCATCGGTTGATGGAGACTGCTGTACGCATATTTATTTTTCTTCATTGCTGACACTGTCGTGTGTATAAACCGCAATTCAGTCACACTCACATCCTAGCCACGCTTTCATGGCAATGTATGGTTTACAGAAGTTAGATATAGAGTATCGCTGGTAATGTTACGGCTCGAATGGTCGTGTGTTTTTTGACAAGACTTCTTGTTGTAAGAACACCGAACGAAAGATAAGAAAGATTGTTATATGATGTATATGTACGTGTGTATATATATATATATATATATATATATATATATATATATATATATATATATATATATATATGTCTGTGTATGTATATATATGTATACGTTGAAATGTATAGGTATGTATATGTGTGTGTGTGGACGTGTGTATGTGGGTGGGTTGGGCCATTCTTTCTTGTTTCCTTGCGCTACTTCGCTAACGCGGGAGACAGCGACAAAGTATGATAAATGAAATATAAATGAATAAATGATGGATACATTTGGAGTTACTATATACACTTAGAATATGTTTTTTGAATGCTCACACTGTCCTGGCGATCCTCTCTTAAGTATGCCATCGTGCACGGAAGATTTGGTCTGAGATCGTGGACATGAATTCTTAAGTGTGGCTGACGCAGCGTTTATTCTCGGGGGGGGGGGGGGTCACGGAGGCACCGGCAACAACGGCATGGATATTGTAGGTGTTGATGACAGGGCTTTTCCCATGGCTGCGGTGGAGGGGAGGGCAGTTGGCAGGAGGAGGAGGAGGAGGAGGAGGAGGAGGAACCTCCTGGTTGGCATTTTGCCCCGCGGGCTCACGCGCTAGGTTACCACCGGTCATCACAAAAACGAGTCTGGTTGAGTCGCGCATAGCAGACTTAATGACTGCTTATCTCTCTGCTATGCAGGGGATGGAGGTCGCGTTTATGTTGGCAACTGTGGGAGATTCAAAGCTCACTTCATGAAGAGGAAATGTATTACGTTTGAATCTCGAAATGTGTGATACATGTTAAAAGTGTGATACATTAAATCTCGTTTCATTTTGAGCAGTTCTTAGTTGGACACTTGTGTCAATATGGTGCACATATGTCGCTGTAATGAATTAAATTTACATTATATTTGATGAAGTTTTTAGTAGATTAAATGCAGGAGAATATTATGGGTCAAAATTACTCAAATTAGAAGAAATAAGAAATATATTTTAATGTTTTTGGCCGGGTTTTTCAATGGTTTGTATTTCAGATCAGCACTTATGCATGTAAGGTTAAAAATCCTCACTGGACTGAAGTTCTAATATAATGTTTTGAATCATAAAAGAAGGGTTTTAAATAAGAATACATTATGGAATTTTCATGAATTTTTTATATGGTTTCTATTGTGATTTATCATTTTGAATAGTGTTATCTGTTAGTTTGATATGATTGTACTGGTGTTGCATATTTTCCAATTATAGTCCTTAACATGGGAGAAGGATGTATTAAGATTACATAGTTTTGCCGAAATGAAATTGCGTCCATCGTAAATTTTGACGTGTGCTGGGCACAGCTATATTTACTAGTGAAGGAGCGAGCGGGGTGAGGCAGGTACGTGGAAAAGCCAGACACCAGAAGACCTAGTGTTCCATGAACAGGTTATCCGCTGGGGGGGATGATTAAGAAGGATCCTAAATTCCTAATCACACCAGATGGCGAGTGACAGGTACATGGGAAGGACAGATAAGGGAGGACTTAGGTCTTAAGACGAGGTTATCTGCTGGAGGACAGTAACAGGTATCCTAAATTTCTTTCCTGTATCGATCGAGAGAGGATATTAGCGTAGGAAGCTGGGGCCGTATGCAGAAAACTTCTTAGAATGCTTAAGTATGCTTAACCCCAAAGAATTTTACTTAACTTTAAGAAATTTGCGAAGCATGTTTCTGAAAGCTGCCCTACGCTTAAGTATTTGCTTAGCAGACGACAAATATTTTGACCCAAACTGCGTTTCATACTTCTTAAATCGTATGCTTAAGTTTTGCTAAGCATCGTGCTAAGTACTTTTCTGTGTGGCACTTAAGTCACTTGCTCAGCTAAGCATAAAAATAAGCAGATAAGAATTTTTCTGCATACGGCCCCTGGTGTAGAGAGAATAGTGTGTGTGTGTGTGTGTGTGTGTGTGTGTGTGTGTGTGAAGGTTGAGAGGGGCAATAGTGTTAAGAATCAGGGGCATCTTGAGTGGGGGCAGTGTACCTACCACCTACTTTCCTCTCCCTCTCCCTCACGAGTGACTGGGCCTGAGTACCTTTTGTTTCTCCCTTCATCTCCCAGGAGAGGGCGCGTCAGCTGAGAGACGGTCATTGTTGTCGGCCTGAGTAGCGATGCATTCTGCTTCGATCGCATATCCTCAACACACACCCTCATTTTTGACAGTTGCCTTCTGTATTTACAAGATTTGGTGGGGGGGGGGGGGTGGAGGGCATATTGACGCTTATAGCGTATGAACCATATTGTGTGGGTGTTTATGTATTTTTTAATTATGTTTTTGTTCCTGTCAATTAGATGTAAATAGGTTTAGGCCGCCCGCGGCAACTGTAGTTTATAAAATGACCTTGAAGTGTGATGTGGGCATGACAGACAGCTCATCTCCCCCTCCCCCTTTGGTAATTCGAGCAGGTTCGGTTTGTTTGATCAGGGTAGACTATCGCGGATCCCAAAGGGCGATATTTATGCCTTGGTAACCGTAATTCATGCCTTGGTAACCGTAAGCCATCATCAAGTTGTGTTGATAGATTCGTTGGTTCGACTCTCGTCTTTTGGTGTAGCCTCTACGCGAGAGGTCTCGTGTGCGCTTGTCTGTTCTCCAGTTTAACTCGCCGGGATGAGGTCCTAGTCGATGAGGAAATGTATACCCAATTTCTTAGAACATTCATTTATCTTATTGTTATCAATAAAGGCGACATGACGTTAAATGAAAATAGCAGCACAAAAGGCAGTTAGGGAGGCATCATTTCCGTTTTCTATGAATTTTTTGGAAGAACTGTTCATATTTAATCATTGGCTGACGGTTCTCATTAATACTAAAACTTGTTGTCAAAAGAATTATGAAGTCGTAGAAGTGTAGGAGTGTATAGGATTACCGTCTTAAGAATGAGCAACGGAACGCTGTAATCGCTATATTCTTGGTTTATCATATAACGAACTCTTGATTTCGTTCTCGTGAATATAGTTGAATTAACCTGAATCACTCTCCAGTGTGGGTGAACCACGTAAATGTGGTGTGATGACGCGAACTGGCGTGGGAGATAAGGGCCCTCTGTTATCTCTCTGCCGTGGACGTGATAAGGCGATAAGCTGACCGACGAATGTAGCGAATCAATGATCGCTAATCTGTAGCAGTTTGTTGCTTGTGGGAGAGGTGTAGCGATGCCGCTGCTTGCGACAACAAAGGCCACTTTTTGCATTGATGTGATTAAAAGGGAGGGGGGGAGGATAAACTTCCCAAAGTTAGTTTTGAATCTAATGAATCATTTGATTAGTGTATGGAAACACGTTTATTGATTACAAGTAACCCAATATTTTTATTGATTTTGTTTTTTATTGGTTCCACCCAAGAACAAACGAAGAGAGGACCCCGCATTCGTTCACATAAGTTCTGTATCTGTTGTGTGGAATGCACCAAAATCAGTTCCCCTCCCCCTGTCCACACAACTAGGCCCCCACAGACCCTTCTGTGGTTTCCCCCGGGCGCTTCACATACCGTGGTTCAGTCCGTTGACAGTACGTCGACCCCTGTATACCACATCATTCTAATTCACTCTGTCCCGCGCATGCTTTTTATCTTCCTGCATCTTCAGGCGCCGATCCCGCCGAATCTTTTCCATTTTAAACATACACATCCAATTTGGTCTCCCCTTCTCCATATCGTTTTACATTCTGAAAAAAAAGTCATGTTCCCGCACCTTTTAGTATCCATTTTTTTACTATTTTTTATATGCAGAGAGAGAGAGAGAGAGAGAGAGAGAGAGAGAGAGAGAGAGAGAGAGAGAGAGAGAGAGAGAGAGAGAGCAGGCCTAGATTTTCATTTTGTCTCGTATCTGACACTAAGTTTTGAGTTACCGCGTAATATTTATTTATATCCGTGTGTTCTTTGCGTTTATTAATTTTGCGAAATTCAATTTACCGCCCGACTTGATAATATGTCTTTGAATGATCGTAAAATTCCAATGAGGAAATTATGAACAGATTTTTCACGTCACTACTACAGATTTTTTATTTCTTTGATGGGTTTTAAAAATTTCGTTAGACATAAAATTTATTAAAATAAATGAGGAAATCCATTCCGAAAATTTATCATTCTCTGCCAGGTACTTAGAAACGTTATTATTATTATTATTATTATTATTATTATTATTATTATTATTATTATTATGCAAGGAGACCCAAGGGTAAGTGAAAGTGCCAGGTGTTCCTATTTGCTATTATTATGAGTGTACAGGCAAGAAGGTCTATATTCACGTAGTGTTGGCTGTGAGTCACTGCCTTACGCCCAAAGCCTGGAATGTGGTGGGGAGGCTAAGCGGAAACAGGGTGTTTGAGGTTTCAATTCTGCCACAGCGATGGAGGTGCTTGACGCCTATTATTCCATCTGTGCTTTTTAAGATTTGTTTATATTTCTCTCTCTCTCTCTCTCTCTCTCTCTCTCTCTCTCTCTCTCTCTCTCTCTCTCTCTCTCTCGTCATCACCACCCCCACTCCCCCCCCCCATTCTATTTCCGGGTATATAATGTTACTCTCTCCCCGGCCTCTCACCCTCCCTCCCTCCCTGCCAGTTCGTCTGCAGTGTCCCTCACTTATAGTTTTGAAATCGCCTGCTTTCGTGGGGTTGGATCGTAAATCTAGGATCTCGACACACATCCTTAGTTTTAAGTCAGTCCTGTGTACATGTTCGAAGATGTGACTGATTTGTTCATCCGTGTGTAGTCAGATCCCGCTATGTTCAAATCTAAAACCTCAGTTCGAGGCATTAACTCTGCTCCTTCACGTTGATCTTGCTGCTCTGTTGGAGTTTAGCGGATCATCAGGTCTCAAAGAGGTGGAGCCATATTGTTTGTTTATAGATGCTCATACATGCGCTAGATTCTGTTTTTAGATTTTCTTTTAGGTTTTTATCAGAATCTGATCTGATCTGATGTCATATAATTGTAATTCTTTCGTCTATATTGGAGATGGAGTGTCATCGTACATACGCGTGTCGTATATTCTTGATGTTTAATTGCTAGCTTTAGTCTCCGTTCAAAGTAATCTTATAATCAGATGGTTTTAATTAATCGTACCATTCATTTATATATATATATTTTTTTTTTTTTTTTTTTTTTATACTTTGTCGCTGTCTCCCGCGTTTGCGAGGTAGCGCAAGGAAACAGACGAAAGAAATGGCCCAACCCCCCCCCCATACACATGTACATACACATATATATATATATATATATATATATATATATATATATATATATATATATATATATATAGGCCAAGATTTCTTGAATTGTTGTTTAGAATTAGTCTCATTTCTATAGAATATTTAGGACTGGGATATCCATGGGGGTGTATTATATACAGTTTATTCCGGGATGTAAGACTTTTCGCTTTCGTGCTTTTGCCCAAGAAGGATTTTTGTTTGTTGCTTTTGAATCACTTGTCGTTGTTGTTGTTCTCTGTCGTCAGGTGTAAACAAATAGAAGAACCAAAGGACGAAACAAAAGGAAAATGGATGACCGGAAGATTTTTAAAAGATTAGAAAATGGGAGATACATGGTGGTGTTGTTATTTGTTGATGGTAGTGTAGATAACCCAGTTTAAGGGTTCATTACACGTAGGGCTTCTAAGGTGACACAGGAGGGCCATTAAGGTCCTTAAAGACGAGGCAGCTGACGAGCCTTGACCCTGGTTAAAGTAGTTGACTAGAATATGGCGTCACGTGTATGTACAGCGCGGTGTCACAGGGTGACGGGGGTCGCTCTGTGTGTGTGTGTGTGTGTGTGTGTGTGTGTGTGTTGGGTGCCTGGGGGGGGGGGCGGCGTCAGCTAGGCACCACGCCATGACTCATGTCACAAAGGGGCGCGGGGGGTGCTAGTGTGACGAGGGTGGAGGAGGTGGGGATAGGGGGGTGCTCTCTCTCTCTCTCTCTCTCTCTCTCTCTCTCTCTCTCTCTCTCTCTCTCCAGGTGGGTTAGGGTGTGTGTGTTTGTGTGCGTGTCCCGGGATTTGTATGTTCATGTGTGTGAGTATATATATATATATATTAGATAGGTAGATAAATAGACATGAAATCGCTGCGCTACAACCAGTCGTAGGGAAATGATGGACGCCTGGGGAGTGAGAAGCTCCCAACGAATTTGTACTCCTTTTCGTCCATTGACGCTGACATATACTGGTCTGAGGACATTTCTCACTGGGTGTTGAAGTTCGTCTCTGATCAGCTATGAGGAAAGCACAATGTACGTTGATAATGTACAGTATCATCCCCATGTGTCGGTGGGACAGAATTCGCTATACCACACCGTCTTCTGCTTGGCCGCAAAACGCGATTGTGAATATTCGTTTAAACACCTCCCGTATATTTAAAGTGAGGTAGATGGCGTTTTGCGCATATCTAAAAGAACTTCTTCACCTCTCGAGATCTGTATTAATGTAAGGACGTGTTAGGTAAGAGCGTGGCTATATAAAGTCTCGTGTTCTGTTTCCGTGGAAGTTTAGGAGACGTGAACAAACCACACATGGCTTCCAGGTTGTTTCAGACGTGGTGGGGAAATTTTGTGTCCCCGTGTGTCATTTCATGACACCATTACTAAACAGACTGTGCTCATAAAAAAAGGTCATGAATGAGTGCGGTCACGCATGTGAGGTGTGTGTGAGCGGCAGAGGAGGGTTTTAGAACAGTGACGATGAGGGAGACGAGAGAGAATTGATGAAGTGAGTAAAGGAATAGGATATTTGATGCTTTGTTATGCTATGTTGATGTGTGTCCTTTTGTTACGCTGTGTTGATGGTGATGATGATGTCCATCCTTGCCAGGCTTTGTTTACAGTTTGCGACCTCTCTGCGCTGTTACCAAGGCCTGACTATCAACACACACACACACACACACAACCAACACCACCCACAACCAACACCACCTACAACCAACACCACCCACAACCAACACCACCCACAACCAACACCATCTACAACCAACACCACCCACAACCAACACCACCCACAACCAGCACCACCCACAACCAACACCACCCACAACCAGCACCACCCACAACCAGCACCACCCACAACCAGCACCACCCACAACCAACACCACCCACAACCAGCACCACCCACAACCAACACCACCCACAACCAACACCACCCACAACCAACACCACCTACAACCAACACCATCTACAACCAACACCACCTACAACCAACACCACCTACAACCAGCACCACCCACAACCAACACCACCCACAACCAGCACCACCCACAACCAACACCACCCACAACCAGCACCACCCACAACCAGCACCACCCACAACCAACACCACCCACAACCAGCACCACCCACAACCAACACCACCCACAACCAACACCACAACCAACACCACCCACAACCAACACCACCCACAACCAACACCACCTACAACCAACACCACCCACAACCAACACCACCCACAACCAACACCACCTACAACCAACACCACCCACAACCAACACCACCTACAACCAACACCACCCACAACCAACACCACCCACAACCAACACCACCTACAACCAACACCACCTACAACCAACACCACCCACAACCAACACCACCCACAACCAACACCACCTACAACCAACACCACCTACAACCAACACCACCCACAACCAACACCACCCACAACCAACACCACCTACAACCAACACCACAACCAACACCACCCACAACCAACACCACCCACAACCAACACCACCCACAACCAACACCACAACCAACACCACCCACAACCAACACCACCCACAACCAACACCACCCACAACCAACACCACAACCAACACCACCCACAACCAACACCACCCACAACCAACACCACCTTCAACCAACACCACCCACAACCAACACCACCCACAACCAACACCACAACCAACACCACCCACAACCAACACCACAACCAACACCACCCACAACCAACACCACCCACAACCAACACCACCTACAACCAACACCACCCACAACCAACACCACCTACAACCAACACCACCTACAACCAACACCACCCACAACCAACACCACCTACAACCAACACCATCTACAACCAGCACCACCTACAACCAACACCACCCACAACCAACACCACCTACAACCAACACCACCTACAACCAACACCACCCACAACCAGCACCACCCACAACCAACACCACCTACAACCAACACCACCCACAACCAGCACCACCCACAACCAACACCACCCACAACCAACACCACCTACAACCAACACCACCCACAACCAACACCACCCACAACCAACACCACCTACAACCAACACCACCCACAACCAACACCACCCACAACCAACACCACCCACAACCAGCACCACCCACAACCAACACCACCCACAACCAACACCACCCACAACCAACACCACCTACAACCAACACCACCCACAACCAACACCACCCACAACCAACACCACCTACAACCAACACCACCTACAACCAGCACCACCTACAACCAGCACCACCTACAACCAACACAGGAGAAGCAGAAGTGGCCAGAGGGTGGGCGTGCCCGAGGTGAGGCGAGACTTAAAGAGAATGTTGCAGGAGGAGCTGTCTGGCCACGCTGGCCACCTCCCTCCCTTCCCCTCCCCTGGAGTGGCCAAGTCCCTCCCTCCCTCCCCAGGAGTGGCCAATCCCCGCCCGTCTCGAGGGGCCTGGCTCTACCCCCGGCCCACCCAGGGGTGTATAATGTCACGCAGGTCGCCTGGGGTGGGCGTGTGTGTGCGCTCCCCGCGCCTCCCTTCCACGCCACCTGCTGCCTTCTGACGTTGCAAAAGGTGCATCGCCTCCCTACGTGGTGACGTCACGCTCTAGCTGCTGGTTATTGACGTCACCGAGGCCGAGCAGGTTGATGACGTCACTGGTGTGATAGGCTGTCTTTTCATTATGGGGAGAGTTTATATATATATATATATATATATATATATATATATATATATATATATATATATATATATATATATATATATACTACGTCTTTGACATATGAGCAAGAATACTCCTTAGCCTGAGGCAGGAAACTCAGAAGGGAGATGAACAGCTGGGGTGAACTGTGGGTCGCCTATTTCCCCCCTCCCCTCCCCACTTTTGTCGATCCCGTGCATGAGTCATGGTCAGTAACGCTAGCCACCACACCACGGAAATCCCCCAAACACTGTAAGCTTACCGGATCGTCTATCCATTAGATGACGTCGCATTTGGAAAAGAAAAAAAGGAATTTGTGTCTCTGAAATACAGCTGAAGCACGGACACAAAATTGTAAGACATTTAAATCGTAGTTTATTTTATCGCAGGCGTCAGCACTAAGAGATCATATCGCTGGTGTCAGCGGTAAGAGATCGTATCGCAGGCGTCAGCACTAAGACATCGTATCGCTGGCGTCAGCACTAAGACATCGTATCGCTGGCGTCAGCACTAAGAGATCGTATCGCAGGCGTCAGCACTAAGAGATCGTATCGCAGGCGTCAGCACTAAGAGATCGTATCGCTGGCGTCAGCAGTGAGAGATCGCCGTCTCCCGTTTTCTTCTTCGTCCGTCTGTCCGTTCCTCTCCTTCGTTCGAAGTCGTGCGTCAAGATGTAAACATAACCTTGATGTATATACCATCCTGTAAAGTTTGGATTGTTATGAGATCTACAACTCTTATTATGGAGTAGGTTGTAGTTATGAGGCCATTTACAATACGTCTTAACCCGGACTTTTAACCTGGCTCGTAAGTTAAAAAAAAAATTTATTCCCTTTTCTTCTTTTGGATGTTAATACAGCTGTTTTTTTTCCCACCCCCAAGCTTCTTAAGAACTGAAACAGCATACAACCCATAACTCTAGTCATGTATATATATATATATATATATATATATATATATATATATATATATATATATATATATATATCCTCCTATATATTCTCCTGCTGCACATTAAAAGGTTTAGACTGGAATTTAAAGTGGCTCACAACTTGAAGAAAATTCCACCTTTGGTCCTTGCAAGTTATGCAGATATTCTCCTTTTTTGACATTTTTTACCTTAGAAAATATTTCCTTATTCATTTTTTTTTTTTTACAATTGTAGTAACTTCTACACTGCGGGCTCGTTTGGAACACCATTGTTCCCTAGTTGGTAGTTAGACTTCGTAGGCAAGTTCCTTCGCCTGTTATAAGCCGTCCAATAATAATATATATATATATATATATATATATATATATATATATATATATATATATATATATATATATATATATATATTGGTGCGTCTTAGCGTCCTCGCTACGTGCGGGTGTAAACACAAAGCTAAGCGCTCGCTGCGTCCGGGTGTAAACACAAAGCTAAGCGCTCGCTACGTCCGGGTGTAAACACAAAGCTAAGCGCTCGCTACGTCCGGGTGTAAACAGATACTGTAGTCGTCTGCTGGTTCCCTGCTCTCGTCATGGGTGAGGCAGCAGCAGCAGCAGCAGCTGAGCAAACAACCTCATACGTACTGGTCGGTGCTGTAGTTAGATACTCGTTGTCTGCCTAAATACACGCCGGGTGTCTGCAGGACTAGTTAGGTTGGTACCCGCAGATACTGGCAGATATCTGAGATACCAGTGGGGTATGTAGAGATATTAGTATCTGCCACATTAATTGTTACTTATATAGACACAGTTGTACCTGTGTGATACTGGTTGGTACCTAAGAGAGATGTCTACGGTACTATTTCCCAGCCAGATGGGCATATCTACATATTATGCTCGTTAGATATGAGTAAGATACGTGTACGAGTCGTCTAATAGCTACCTGTATCTCTGTGCCTGGTATTAATGGCTTCCTGTATCTCTGTGCCTGGTATTAATGGCTTCCTGTATCTCTGTGCTTGGTATTAATAGCTACCTGTATCTCTGTGCCTGGTATTAATAGCTACCTGTATCTCTGTGCCTGGTATTAATAGCGACCTGTATCTCTGTGCCTGGTATTAATGGCTTTCTGTATCTCTGTGCCTGGTATTAATGGCTTCCTGTATCTCTGTGCCTGGTATTAATGGCTTCCTGTATCTCTGTGCCTGGTATTAATGGCTTCCTGTATCTCTGTGCTTGGTATTAATAGCTACCTGTATCTCTGTGCCTGGTATTAATAGCTACCTGTATCTCTGTGCCTGGTATTAATAGCGACCTGTATCTCTGTGCCTGGTATTAATAGCTTCCTGTATCTCTGTGCCTGGTATTAATAGCTACCTGTATCTCTGTGCCTGGTATTAATAGCGACCTGTATCTCTGTGCCTGGTATTGATAGCGACCTGTATGTCTGTGTCTGTATTAATAGCTACCTGTATTTCTGCGTCTGGTCTGTAGTGCGGTGGATGATGAAGACGTATTATAATTATGAAAGGTCCTTCGTGCGCTGGTCTGAGCAGTCAGTAGGGCAGGCATAACAACGGGAGGAGGAGGAGTACAGACCACAGCGCATCATTGGGTGCTTTCGACTCTGTGCTTGTGGGAAGATGTCCGACATTTTGTAGGGCATGTGCGTGTTGGATGCGGCACAAGCATAAAATGGAAGATAAAAAAAAAAGGAGGAGGATTTGCGATCTCGGCTGTGGTTACGTCGCCGATCGTATTCTTTTGAGCTACGTTTCCGACCATCATCGTTCCTTCTAACCCCCCCCCCCTTCCCCCCAGCTTCTCTTCCTCCCCTCGCCCCACAGTCCGTGAGCCTCCCCCTGCGCCCACCACCGGTGTCCGCCGCCACCACAGCTACGCCAGCTGAGCAGTTGTGACGTGACACACAGCAGCACAGCAGCAGCTGTCATGGTCACCTCGCGCCCTTCATTTGTCTGTCTGTATCTATAGATAATCGTGTATATATATAGATAATTGTGGGGAGTAGCCAGGCCCTCCAGTAAACAAATATGGCCCATGTCAAATGTTTCTCTCTCTCTCTCTCTCTCTCTCTCTCTCTCTCTCTCTCTCTCTCTCTCTCTCTCTCTCTCTCTCCTGTAAGAGTCGTCCCCCCACGAGACAGAAATAGGAGTTTCGTCTATTTTGGATCAAGCTGGTGGTTCATAGCCAGCCATACTCGCGTTTTCCGGGTGGTTTTTAAAAAGCCGGGCGAACACAGGGGGAGGGAGCGGTTTGTGTGTGTGTGTGTGTGTGTCGAGGACGAGCGAAGAAGGATGGCCAGACGGGGGTCGAGGTGGGGGGGGGGCGGCCTCGTGGCCTCGCCTGGTGGTGTATGAGAGAGAGAGAGAGAGAGAGAGAGAGAGAGAGAGAGAGAGAGAGAGAGACTCTGGCTTTTTGAGGGGGCGGGCGGCGGGAGGGTGTGGAGTTTGTAGAACGGACTGGCGTGTTGTTTGATGTAGTTGGGCTGCTGTTTAATGCACAGTCAGCCAGCTGCCCGCACGGAACACAGCCAGCAGCAGCAGCAGCAACGGTGAGGGACTTAACGTAGTCGGACTCCTTTATAATGACTCCCGGCCTGCAGCGATCATGTGAGAGTGAAGGGGGGGCTTTCAGAGCCTCCAAGTGAGAGTTATGTGCCTTTTAGAGCCCCAGGTGAGAGTTATGAGCCTTTGAAAGCCCCGCTGTGAGAGTTATGAGCCTTTTCAGAGCCCCAAGTGAGTTATAAGCCATTTAGAGCCCCCACGTGAGTGTAGTGAGCCTTTTAGAGCCACAAGTGAGCGTTATCAACAGGATCCTGTGTGTGTGTGGGGAGGTGTCTTGGGGAAGACCTTGTGATAATGCCAGAGCCTTGTGGAAAGAGTGATGTCAGCGCTCACGTGAGCCCCTGTGAGTATATAGCCAGAGTGTCAGAGGGCTCACTCGTGAGGGTAGAGTGATCACTGAGCGTGGGGACCGATGAATATGACATGAGGAGTCCCCAGGTGATCATGGGGACCTGACATGAGTTCCCTCTCGTTAGCTCGGGGATTTGCCATTAGTTTCCATGCCCTCCGGTGTGTGTGTGTGTGTGTGTGTGTGTGTGTGTTGGGAGAGGGGTGCATATTGGCTTTTCTGTCTATATAAGTACCTAACTTTTACCACTGTTTTGGTGCGAGTATATTGGTATGACGTGCAGATATGGGTGTCCACAACTACTGGGTTTTGTGTGTAATTGCCTGTTTGTACTCTGCGGTGAGGGAGATATATACACTCGTGTGTGCACCTGTGTGTGTGTGTGTGTGTGTGTGTGTGTGTTCGTGTATCGGTTTGGCACCACTGTATCATGGGTGTTGGCACCAAAAGTGTTGTTTGGCACTACCTGTTCGTGTTGTTGGCACCGGAGTTGTAGTCGGTAGGAAAATTGTCCGGCAGCGATCAAGGACACAGGTGAGGGTGTATATCTGTGTGTGTCGCGGCGCGGTCGACTTGCATGCCTTCAAGCACCAAGGCTTACAGTACCTGTGCCTTGAGGGACGGTGTGTGTCGAAGGCTGGACGAAGAAGGTTCCGGCCTCTGCCTCCTCCTCCTCCTCCTGCTGTGTTGGTGACAAGGTGGGCTAGCAGTATAGGACCGACGTGTGTAGGTGTAATACATCGGGTACACGACACTTCTACTCCATAACCGTCTCTTGTTGTCATGGCAAAGTGTACGACTGTGTGTACTTCCAGAACTTAATCTTAAATTGACTAAAATACTATCCAAAAGGTGGCTGAGGCCGTGGAAATGTTTCTGCCTGCGAGCATTCGAAGCATTTCATCGTTCGACTGGTTGAGAAATTAGACAAAAAAATAAACACTAAACATTTGGGAGGAAAGCATCTTCGTAGCGTATGTGATCTGCCAGGCCGTGCAGGGTACGCTGGCATCATACGGCGCCTGAGATCTGGGTCTCCACGGTGGATGTTGAGGTGATGTGGAGATGGTGGCTGCAGGAGAGAGAGAGAGAGAGAGAGAGAGAGAGAGAGAGAGAGAGAGAGAGAGAGAGAGAGAGAGAGTCAGAGTCATGAGTGGGCAAGGGCTGTGTAGCTCTTGGGGAAAGGAGGCGCTGGTGGAAAGCAAGAAGGAAGGATTTTACGAAGGAGGAGGAGGAGGAGTTAGAAAGCCGCTTGGGGCCCATTGGAAGGAAACGAGTGTTGGTAACAACTTCATGATTCAGGCCGGGATGGGGGAAAAGAGGGAGAGATGCTTGTAGAGTTGAGCCTGGGTGGGACACACGAAGGTATATAGGAGAGGAAGGGGGTATATACAGGACCATGTCGGTCGTGTAGGACCACCATCCTGAGGACGGAAGGAGAGCTCGCAATCGCACTATAACCGTGAGTTCAGCCGGGGAACCGGACCAAGCCAGAGAGGGTACTTGTGGCGCTGACTTGTGGAGTGGAAAGAAAGCTGTGTGTGTGTGTGTGTGTGTGTGTGTGTGTGTGTAGTGAAAGCTGCTGTTGATTGATGCTCCTAGCAACCGGGAGGTATAGCTGGACTCAGTGCATCCCACTAGGAGACGGAAGCCTGGCTCTGCAAACGACAGATCCGGGTACTTGGCTTTTGCCATTTCCCGCGTTAGCGTGGTAGCGCCAGGAGCCTCCGGAAGGAAGGCCGCATTCGTTCGTTCACATCCACCATGTACCTGTCATGTGTAAAGCACAAGAGAGACCACCGCTCCGCTGGCCACAACCAGCCCTCACGGACCTTTCCATGTGCCCTGGCTCAGTCCGCGGACAGTATGTGTCGCCCACCAAGTCGAGCATGAAAAATCGGTGACAACGTAGATTCAAATTGGGTTTTGCCATCCCAGTTCGCCTCGCTCTGTTCGTCGCCTAAGATTAAATCAGTGGCACACAGCAGAGCAGGTTTGAGCTGACGAGGGAAAGGAGACTGGGACGTGGTGCCTGAACCTTACAGACGGACCCCGGCTGGATTTTCCATGGCGGATGTGTTCTGTCAAGTACGTGGAGACGTTCAACTGAAAGAAAAATGGACGACTTTCTTGAAGGCCTTTTTCACGATTATTGCCCGACTTGACCTTAATTAAACTGGGCCCTTGAGAACGACGATACAGCAGCCCTAGTGTGTGTGTGATGGCTTGATCCTCAGCCTTGACCCTTGAAGGTGCTCCCGGCAGAACTCGAAGGTCGTCCCGTCGTGCTCGAGGAGACTGTGTCTTCATGCTCAAGATACACACACACCATTTGTTTCCGGAGCTGGTGTGTGTGTGTGTGTGTGTGTGTGTGTGTGTGTGTGTGTGTGTGTGTTTTCGGCAGATCATTCCAAGAAAAATGAGTTGGACGACAGTGAGAGAGAGAGAGAGAGAGAGAGAGAGAGAGAGAGAGAGAGAGAGAGAGAGAGAGAGAGAGGATGTTTTTTTTTCCCCATCCGTAATAGACTTTGTGACCAGACACGGGGTAGGTGAGGGAGGAGAGGAGAGTTGGTGTTGGTGGTGGGTGGTGGACCAGCCCAGTTCCTTCGCCTTGTCTCCGTCGGCTACCCCTTTACTGCCGGTGTGGTCATGCAACATTGCGGACCAGCTCTCTCATACCCTCGCACTTGCCTGGCCCGCACGCTCTCTACCTCACCTCCTCCCTCCCTCCCTCCCTCCTCACAACCACTCACTTGTCTTTATTCTTTCTCGTGCGAAAGTAAAGAGAATGTTGGGAGCGCCACGATGATGTTACGAAAGCCTTGTGTGAGAGACGCGACGGTGCGACGCTTGGGTATGATGACCTGACCTTTGACCTGACCCATAAGGTCATGTCATCGTACCTCTGAAAGTTCCTAGCGTCGTACTGAAGAGGCTAGTGCCATTGTTCAATTTTTTTTCTAATGTACTTTGAGGAATGAAATGTTTGTAACCAACAACTGGTTTCGTGCAAATCAGACACCAAAATCAGGATCGCTTCTTACACAACCAAAGATTCAAGTTAATAGATCTAGACACTGACAGTAACTTGACCTCTTTGTTAGTGTCGAACAACAGAATAGATATATATATATATATATATATATATATATATATATATATATATATATATATATATATATATATATATATATATATATAAGTTCAGGTTAGGTATACCACTACTTAACATGTACTAGTTGCAAATACTACTTGATCATTTTTGTAGGATAACTCGTCAGTGCTGCATGTTTATGCCTCCTGTGACTGCTCGTGAGTTTTGAGTCCTGATATTTTTTCTTTCTTCCTCAGGTAAGATGTTACCCACGGGTGATGTCAGGTAGCCACTCGTATCCTCAACTCTGTCATCTACATCAAGTTTGTATACATTAGATTTTGCCGAGTCTCCTCACTCTCACCATACGTACAAAAAGAGAGAGAGAAAAAAAAGGTATTTGGGGTTATCGTGCTGTTAGCTAGGGAGTGTAAACGTTGATATTTATGTATTTATTTATAATTATCCCAGGACCAGCGTCTATGAAAGAGTCTGGTGTTACCCAGGACCTCCCCTCTCTGAAGGCTCCTGCTGCCCAAGGCTGTGTGCTACTTCCAGCAGCAGAGAAATGTAGGTCTTTGACGAGACTTTACTCCCAGTGATACAGCCTAGCCAAAGGCGACTTTTCATTGGCGGTGTAACCTCGAGCAAACGTAGTCCGGTAACACCTGCACGTGGATGTGTGCTTTATGTGTGTGTTGGCTCAGTTGCGCCAGCTGCCTCTTGTCTCTCGTGTGGTGGACGGAGAGGAGGATTTGGTATCTGGACGACGCGTCCACACCCCAGGGAAGGTTGCTGGGTCCGCCGTTAATATGGCGCATATGTGGAACTGCGCTTCTCGTCCCTCTCTTTTGAGCGCCAGGAAGACTCGATCGTCATGGCGAAGGAGGGAGTGAACAAGAACCTCCGTACCTTTTCACACGAGCGTTAAACTCTACGGTACTGGTGTTAAATCGTGCCTCTAGCTTTTGAATTAGCATTTGATACTATGATACTGGTATCAAGACTTACCCACAGCTTGGGCGAGACTGGTATATGGAGACGACGTGCTCCTAACTTGAGAACAACACAAGAGCATCGTCTCAGATAGGATTATGGCGTGGACACCTTGGAGCGCGGCAGACGAGACAGAGCCTCCCACCCTTACCTTGTTCCCCTTACCGGCTGTGGAGTGGCGTTGTCCTGCCCCGGCATTACTGTGTGTGTGTGTGTGTGTGTGTGTGTGGACGACAGGTTTGGCTTCCCGACCTGCTTGTGTGCTGCACTGTCACCCACTCGGTCGCTGTACATTGAGTGCTTGAAAGTTTCTCTCCCTCCTGCCTCTCGTCTGTTTTGCAGCCAATTTTGACAGGAGCACATTGCATCTCGGGTTCGCTTAGCTGTCATGTGTAAATTGGTTCTGATGGATATAATGTTTGTTAAGGTTACTCGAGTAATACATCAAGTAATACATCAAATACATTACTCGAGCACTTAAGTAACTCGAGTGCGATGACACGACCTCTGATATGACCCTAAATGGCTAGGTCAAAGACGGGGTCGCCAAAGCCGTAAATCATTGGCCACGGTTACGTAAACCAGTGGAAAAAGACAGCGAATCATTTTGGTGTAGATTTAATGTGGCAGCCGGGAATATGATTTGTAATGGAGGAAATATTATCAGTTATCTAAACACTGATAGTATTGAACATTCAACAGATAGGAGAGTCATTGCTAACTGTGTAGCAGACAAAGGCCGGTGCGCTTGAAAACGTACGTGCAGTCGGAAGAGGTGATGATGTTTGTGTGTTATGCTAATGTAGGTGTTCACTGAGAATGATAAAGTGGCATGGGATGTAGGACATGGGAGACATGGGTCCTCCCGTAAGAGTTTACGATGGATTGCCCTCAGCACAGACACAACGCGTTTGTATTAATCGAAGTTCCACGACATGAAACGAGAGATGAATTCTGAAATACTTAATGGTAATCATTTCGACTCCATATGTGCTCTCGACGAACTGAAAACAGATTAGAGAGTAGCGTTTGGAATTTAGAAAAACTAAGAAACTGTCGCATTCCGTTTGGTTGCCTTATGTATGTTGGACCGGTTTGGAACGAACTAGTTCGTACTATGGCTAAACATGGATATAGGATCATTAAGGGATATTGACGGAGGGGATTGCAGAAAGAATGAACCATGAGAGAGAGAGAGAGAGAGAGAGAGAGAGAGAGAGAGAGAGAGAGAGAGAGAGAGAGAGAGAGAGAGAGAGACTATATTAAAAGAGTCATATTTTGTGGCGTGCATGAGATCATGTTTCCTCAAGGGGTACAAATGTTTATCCAGTAAGGACCCGATGAAGTTCAAAGGTCACTCTGACATAACCCAGAGCTGCCTCACTGTCGTGAAAAGGGTCGAGCCTTAGTGCTCAAAGGGGTCGTTTTAAGGTGCTCATGGGCTGGTTGAAGATTTCTCTCTCTCTCTCTCTCTCTCTCTCTCTCTCTCTCTCTCTCTCTCTCTCTCTCTCTCTCTCTCTCTCTCTCTCTCTCTGCATTGGGAAAGAATTCTGTATCAGAATTTCTTTCCTGGTCATCCAGTGAGACAGGAGTGTGTGTGCACACCACCATGGAAGACATTATTCCAGACAGGAATGTTTTTATAAGTTCCTGTGAAAAGTATCTATGAACCTGTAATTACCTGTAATTACACGGTTTTCCTTATTTTTTTCTGCATAAGATAAACAGGATATTTAGAGATTATATATATATATATATATATATATATATATATATATATATATATATATATATATATATATATATATATATATATGTATGTATGTATATAAAGTAGATTGGTCGTGTGGAGCCAATACATATACTACGTCTTTAAGTTTTACGTGGAGACGGTGCTTGGTACGGCCGTAATGCAGGCACCCCACTGGCTAGATGGTGGAAGGGCTCCTCCGTTTTCTCTTCAGAATGAGATTTTTGAACCCCGAACCCTGACAGTCCTTGGCAGGCGCCTGTCTTGACCCCGACCCGAGATGTCGCCGAGTTCTTGTTCTGTGCTTCCAGTGCGCGACGAGGGAAGTGGCTGCATCCTAAACCCCAACAGATGGTCTAAGGAAGGTTGACTGATTGTGGCGTGTGTTCGGACTTTCTCTCTCCCCCCCCCCCCTCTCTCTCTCTCTCTCTCTCTCTCTCTCTCTCTCTCTCTCTCTCTCTCTCTCTCTCTCTCTCTCTCTCTCTCTCCCGTCTAGACTCAAGGTTCGTCTCCAAGGGGTTCACCACGAACCAGTTCTGCAGGTAAGAACTGTCACCCCTTTTTAAGTGACGGTTCAACCCCCGGTGGCTGGGACTCTTGGTTGTATATGATTACATGGTGGCTTGTGATGGTTGGGTGTGTAGCATCAGTTTTCCCTCTACTAGGTTAATTTCCTGTTTTTAATATGTTAGGGTCTCTCCTCGTGCACACACACACACACACACACACACATGTGTATATATATATATATATATATATATATATATATATATATATATATATATATATATATATATAGATTTCGTGAAGCCGTGTCAACTTGGCAATGTTTTTACGACAGACGAATTACGGGACGGATAGAATAACAGGCATATTAACGTCGGTAATTTTCTACCGAGACGCAACTCAAAGAGTTGATTAGCCTCATGAAGTCCACCACCACCACCATTGTTAAGGGAATATTGCTTTGTGATTGTTTACCCCTGTGTACTCCACACCTACATCTGTGAATGGTCGAATCAACACGCCGTGGAGCCACGTATCGTAGTATTGTACGAGTGACGGACAGAATTCGCATGGCGTACTTCATCGACCGAGATCGCTGAAAGCTGGCTAAGGCCTCCGGGACTTGAGGCATACAGTTGTACATTTCTGAAGGTCGTTATCCAATATGTGTCGAGGGGTTCTTGTGTGTGTAGTCTGTGTTTTGTGAGTGTAATGGGGGTTTCACCTTTGATTACTGACTGAGGTGTATATTTTTGAAGTGCGACGACATTTTAACAAGATCGGTCCGGGGTGCATGATTGTTATCTATAAAAAGTTCCCTTTGATGCGGTAGAGGTCGTTGAATGCATTGATAACCAGGGTAGAGTGAGTGATGGCGGGGATGGAGAAGGTTATCTGTACGTTAGATCCCGCACTAACGTACGTAGGGTCAAGGGAAACTTGGGAGATCATGCGGGGAGTCGTCATTGACTTTCCCCTTTCTCTTTCCCAGGCAGGTGAGAGCCGTTTGTTTTTATATGTTGCTGTTTCTGTGGCCGTGCTTCACCCACCACCACCACGGTAAAGCATTCGTGGATGAGGTATTCTCTTCGCCTGAAATAGCTTCTTTTTTCTTCTTTTTTAAAGATTTTGAATAAAATAAGATGAATGTTGTCGGTTAGGTCATCGTTTTGGGAAGTTTATGATATCTCTAAGCCAGTTTCTTTGGAATTTCTTTTTAATTACGGACTGTTTCGCCTCCTGCTTTAGTGTATATATATATATATTCCTAAATTGTCATTGATTTATCCCTTATACTTTTGTACTTTAATACAGAAGGCGTCCTGCTGTGCTTCGTGTCTAGGTAATATGTTTACGTGCAGTGCTTCATTTAGAGTGGCGTCCGAATCATGTGTCAATGTTCCATTTTTTGTTTGTTAGAATGACTTGCGAGGACTGTGGTATTTATACTTCGCTCGTCGGGAACTGAAGCAGATTGTTATAGTGTGAGTGAGACGAACCCTTGCTTTTCACTGCACCTGTAGCGCAGTAGACCACTTATTACCTGCCCCCCACTCTCTCTCTCTCTCTCTCTCTCTCTCTCTCTCTCTCTCTCTCTCTCTCTCTCTCTCTCTCTCTCTCTCTCTCTCTCTAGTGGGTCTTTGTCGATATGAGTCCTTGAGTAAATCCTTGAACTAGTATTCATCCCCTCATAGTGAGGGCCATGAGGGCTTGCTTGTCTTGTTCCACGTCTCTAGGGAATGCACATGCGTTTCGTCCATATTTTTTGTCCCTTTTTTTTTTTTTAATGTGGGTAGATCTTCATGAGATCATTCGCTATTCATGGCTCAAGGTTTATGGGAAATGGACATGATCCCCCCCCCCCCCGCGAAGCACTATTATATTTGCATATATGGATTTTCTGACATCGTTAAATTCCCCGTTTTGGTCTTTAATATCGGCACTTCGAAATTTATGCCAGTCTTAAGTGACTTAGAATATGCGCAGTTACAGTGAAGTGGAGGAGACAGAATTGTGCCTTAATGGTAGATTTTCCAGCTATTTATTGACTTTTTAGTTGTTTCAGGTGTTTCTAGTGTGTGGAAAAGTGGTTTCAAGCGGTTCATATTGGTGATAAATGGTTTCAAGTGGTTCCAGTCGTAAGCGGTTTCAAGACCTGATCTTTGAAAGTGTTTGTAAGTGGTTTAGGATTATATGTTGAAGATTAAGTACAAACTCCATGTCAAACGTAACCACTAGGGGTCTTTAGAATTTCTCTGTGCTTTTTAAGGTTTCCTCATCCATTTTCGTATAATTTTTCTTCAAAAAAATCATCCTGTGCCGCAGTTTAAAGATCGTCACTTCATTTCTAAGTCGTGGGAGGGTTACAGCCAGGTTGGTTGAATTGGCACACCAACTGATTTCCCAATAGTAACTGTAGAGACAGATGGTACGGTATAAAGTAGGTGTGAACGATGATGGTAGACCGTGCAGTAAAATGTGACAGTGGCGAGCATTGCGCTAAGCTACCACCGTTTCTAACTGATGTTTGTGGCCTTCTCCTCGGGCTTGCTCTGGCACTCGGCCTGCTGTAACCTGAGCTGTACCCAGACCCGTAGTGCCAGTGCTAGTTACCGACACTGCTAGAATATTCTACCCTCCATCTTCTGATGCTCCAGTGGCAGACGTCTGCCGGTAAACCCATGACGGTAACCCACCCGCCCCCGTTGCAGCACGTAGCCGCATACCACCATAACCTTACCTGAGCAGACGACGACCTACGCTGCTGTCTCCTCACACGGTTAGCTGCTTCTACTACTGTGTTATGTGATGGCTGACGTAAAGTGATCATGTCGTATATAGAAAGAAGAGGTAGTACGTGAGAGTAACTGGGTTATACCTATAGTGTTCTCTGTAAGGACAAGACAACTCTAGGCGAATCTAACTTGACTCTCCCAGCGATTTGATCTTGATCTTTTATCCTTCCACATCAGTTTAAGTGTAATTTCACACACACACACACACCGTGAAGACAGCATTGCCGACGACCTCATGATGTCTGGCAGATCTCTTTACTAGATCAGGAACCGCTCTATTGCATTATATCCTTGTGAAGCCTCATAACATTGTATGACTGCGATTTATAGTTCATATGCACCCAGTCACGGGCTGTAAGTCCACACATAGTAGTAGATCGGTCCATTTTTATCCCTCTAGTTAAGAGGATAAACTCGATTACTAGTAATCGTTAATGACATGATTAAGGGTCATTTCTGTCCAAAGTAGGATGACACAGACTTTAGTACTTTATTAGTTTTTTCAAAGTGACATTCCATGGTCCGTTGGTTATTAGGGTTTTATTAGCTGCCAGGGTAATAAAGGCCGTCATAGCTAACACTCGAAAATCATAACCACCTTCTTCAGGTAAGATAATTCGAAGACCTGATACGATCTCGGTACAAACGAGTAAATAGCCCCATGGTATTCTAGGATTTTCAGCTTCACCATAGTCAAAGGCGAACCTTGATGTTTGTACATACGATTGTCATGTATTAATAGACACGGATCCAACAGACGAGTGTGTTGGAAGTCGTTGCTCTGTTGTGGGGAAGGGAAGTAGTTAGGATGAATTATGGGCGTGCATGTGTCACTCGGTGAAGCAACCTCATGTCTGGCAGCAGGGGCTGGCTAAGCGTCGTGGGGTCCGAGTTGGCACGTACTCTGGCGACACCCCGAGGCAGGCAAGCCACATCGTTATTACACACCCCCTCCACTCCTCACCACACTTACTTCCCAGTCCCTTGCATACCCTCAACCTTCTCTTGTTGTTATATGTTGGTAGTGTGCCACTTGCCGAGGAACGGAAGGGAACATGATGGCCTAGCGATGGAAAGTTTAGGAACAATACCAGATAACTATGGTTATATTGGTATCCTCTGTGGCTGGTGGCACTGTTGGCATGGTCATTTGGAAAGATCCAGACTGAATTGTTGGAACGAGGATATTACCTTGAACTCAGCATAAGATAAACTTATGTTAATGCAAGGTGTTTTGTGATTACCAATTTTCACAATTATGCAAATTTTATATATTGTTAAGATTCACAGTTTCATCACAGTTGTTATACCAATCAAGTGATCTTATAACATTAAGTACCTTTGTTTCTTTTCTAATAGCATTTTTGCTTGATTTTGGATTAAGGTCTCTGGTTGTTTTATCACTGTTGATTTGAAGAGCTGCTCACTCCTGACACTTACACTGCTTTAAGATTTTTTTTTTTTTCATTATTATAGTCCCATTATCTTCTCTTTCACGTTGACAAATTTATGGCTTTTCACCAGTGCAGCTGCCTAATTCTTTTACCATCGTTGATGTCATTCTTTGTTTCTTTGTGTGATGACCAGATTTGGAAAGGTTATCTTAATTTTGGCCATCAATGTACCATGTGAACAGTTTGCTGAATATCTACGTACCTTGTATATATTTAAGTGAGATTGTAGTATTTGCCTGCAGTTTTTCTCCTTCACGATTCTCTAGGTGAGATGAGGATATGGCGACAGATTAGGTCCTGTACATGATCAGCTCTAAAGTCCCAGTCACACACAGATTCCTGCAGCTTATTTTTTGCTAAGATTCTTATCAAGGCTTGTATTTAGTGTGTACCATTATCATTCCTCTACATTTACATGGGTTGAATTTCATCAACATGAAGGTGACTGATTGGGCAATTCTCTGTGTATCAGCTGTCCTTTGAATAAAGGAGATCCCATCTTCTTTAGCTTTGATTGTTCATATGCAGTTTTAAGGAACATTACCAGTACTCTCTTCCTAACTTAACCCCTTCAGTCACCAATAACATGATCTCTAAGGTTCTGTTCTTAAACTAGTGAAATAGTAGTGAAAGTTGGAGTTATCCATGGTACAAAAGTCACAGAATAAGTTATGGTTATGGATAGATTGGTATTTTTAGTAGGACTGATATGATAGACATTTTAAATGCTTAAGATTTTCATTATGGTAAAGAAACTAAATTTCCCATTTAATGCCAAGATGGCAGTGAATAAAGTGTGTAATTACATTAAAGAGATCTCCATTTACCATATACTGTGTATTGCATGAGTGCATTGTTTTAGAAATACATAGAGACTGGAACTAATGGGAAATTTTTCCTTCAGGTTAAAAAAAATCAGCAGCGAGCTCTTATGATCCTTGAAAGTAAAAACGTCCCATTTATCACTATTGACATCACTGACCCTGGCCAGGAAGACTCAAAAGAATACATGAATGAAAATGCAAAACCAAAGGGAAACAACCGGGTACCTATGACTCCACAGATCTTCAATGAAGCTGAGTATTGTGGAGTAAGTACAGTAAAACCTTCATTCTCTACAGCTGTATTTTACTTGGAAAGAGTGGCAGCATAGATTTGTAAAACTATCATTTACCTACAAATTTCTTTTGCTTCATAGGTAGACAGATTTACTCACTGATAGTGTGCTAATACAAAAACAAGAGAGTGCCAGCATACTTGTGAAACACTTCATATCATATGTTACTAATGTTTGATGTTGTTATTGTTTAAGCGAGTCCTAGGGTATGTGGATACTGTAAGAAAGCTTGTATATGCAAATTAGCATGAACATAGGGTTCTCATGTAATTTTCTCATTATTGAAAAGATTGAATAATGACATTATTGTGCACAATATTTATTTTGAATTTTTGTGCAAGATATTGAGAAAATCTGTAGCTGAGGCTGCTGCTGTTTCATAGTATTTTACTGTCTGTACTTTGATCAAAAATTAAAATGATTTGATATCTGAAATTTATTTTTATAAGATTTGAAGCATCTTTTGCTTGGTTAAGCTTTACACACAGTTTTTTTTTAAACAGATGTAACTTAATTGTTGAATTAAACCCTCTGCAGTTAATATTAGATGAATGAAATTTGCATTGCATTTTACTCATTTCTTATGTGTAACTTACAGAGCACATTCAAACAATTTGTAAAATCAGATTGGTTCAAAATAGCAGTTGTTGGTGTAGGAGGTTTTTCATTTATTCCTTAAACACCTACAGGATTTTGATGACTTGGACATGGCCAATGAAACAGACACCCTTGGAGAGTTTTTGAAATTGACGGAGGAAGAGAAGGGTGCCATAAAGATTGGCATCACCGGCATTCTTCCCCAGGATAGAGCAAAGGCTAAGCAACAGAAAGAAACCCCACAGCTGACCAATGGCATTTCATCCGGTCATGAGGTAGGGGTGTACTAACCTAGCAAAAGTAAGCATCAGTGTGGAATTGTTGCTGTATATTCTAACGAGGCCAAGGGATTACTGTACGAGTTGTATTGCTTACATACTTGCCATGACTGCCAGTACTGTACTATGAGTATGGGAATTTAGAGCGGCTGATAGATTTAATAGTTCACTTTAAACAGTGTACCATTCCAGGAAATATCTATACTTGAATTCTTTTAATGATTATATTCATATTTTTCACATCATTGTATTTTAGATAATTTTGCTTGACGAATAATGTATTTCTTATGTATAGCCAAGCCAGTCAGTGATTTATTTTTTGTAACAACTTGTTTCGTCATTCATTGCCTCAGAATAACTGGCATCTGTAAATTGCACTGAAGCAGAAATGCCAATGGAATGGAGAAGAACATTGTTTTAGTGTGCATGTTTGCATAAGAATTTAGCATTGAATAGAAATTTTGTATTTCTGTGTATATACACCCTATACTTGCTTACACTGTACTAATTTAAAATGTTTAGAATGTCAGACATTACAGAGTAATATAGATTAATACATTTAAAAACAATGCTCTTCTTGCTGTATCTTAAAAGCTTGAAATATGGTGCCAGACAGTACTAATGAATGAGCTTAGTGTGTTGGCATGATAGTTTTCACCAATAGATTTAGTTGTATCATTAGATTAGTATTATACTAATATTTTTTTCCCAATACCAGTACTACTGTTTGTGATATTTACTTTTATGATATACCACAAATGTTGAGAATTTATATGGAAAAGTCAGTCTGGAAATAGTATGGGATGTTCACTGTAGTATGAGTATCAAAATATGCATTGAAACCTCACAGATAAACAGAAACTTCTACTTCATCATTTTATGTGCCCACTAGTATCTTGATCAGCTGAATATACAAGATGGAATAAAAATACAGTGCTGAAACAGATGTCCATACCCAGTAGAACATACTTTACAAAGCAAGATTTAAAGTGGAAAACAAGAAGTCTGGTTCAGGTTAGGTCTCAGTCAGTTACCGACCTGAAAACAAGGGACCCTAAAAGAGAACCAAAGTTTATAATTGGGCTTCATTTGCATTTATTTTTTTTCTATTACCAAGTCCCGTTTAATGTTTCTCAAAGTACTTTGATTTACAGAGAATTGTGCTGTTACTCTAGCTATGGTGTATATATATTATTATTTTCAGTTATTTTTTTATTTATATTTATTTATTCATTTATTTATTTTGCTTTGTCGCTGTCTCCCACGTTAGCGAGGTAGCACATGAAAACAGACGAAAGAATGGCCCAGCACACCCACTTACACATGTATATACATACATGTCCACACACGCACATATACATACATGTTAATATTATTATTTTCAGTTATGATTGCTTATATCATTATTTAACATGGTTTCATAGGACACTTATGCTATAATGCATTTATGAGGATCTTTTTAATTGTCGTTTATGTAAAGTAAATCATGAACTCCATGCAAGCCTTAAGGATTCAAGGCCTGGACATACAGAATGGTATGAGGCATTCAAGGTATAAAGCAGATTGGAATAATGTGGTATATAGTGGACGATGTGCTGTCAGTGGGCTTAAACTGAGCATATAAAGGAGTCTGGTGAACCATTGAAAGATATTTGGGGCTTGATTGTGGATAAAGGGCTCTGGTTTCAGTGCAATATGCATGACACTAGAGACAGGACTTGAGTGAATGAGGCCATTTCTGTATCTCTTCCTGGTACTACCCTGCTAACACTGGAAATTCTCTCCATGTGACCAAACCATTTCAAAGCACCCTCTTCTGCTCTCTCAACCACACTCTTTTTATTACCACACATCTCTCTTACCCTTTTATTACTTACTCATCCACCTCACACCGCACATTGTCCTCAAACATTTCATTTCCAACACATCCACCCTCCTCCGTACAACACTATCTGTAGCCCTTGCCTTGCAACCATATAACATTGTTGGAACTACTATTCCTTCAAACATACCCATAATGTCTTTTGAAAAGATGTATAGAGAAAACTAAATTGGGTTTTTAAATAGTTGCTGTGATTCAGGATACCTAATAGAGTGGGCTTGGTATTTATTAATAAGTCAGTAAAATCTTCTGTGAATTAAATAATTTATAATATTCTTGAACAGGGTCTCTTGTTTTTAAGTTATATAGCATGACCATGATTTACAGTGACCATGGAGTTTCTGTGTTCCTCATTTAGTCTTGTAAGAACTTTCTCTGCAAAATTTTCATTCTATTTCTTTGTTAACTGAAGTGAATGCTGATGGGAAGAGATCTAACTTTTAACAAAAGTTTTTGTTCATCTGTGTAGGTTTTAATTTACAGTTGTACTGTTAGGCAAGATTTTTTTTCATGTAAACAAATTGTGTCTGTATTTCTTGATAGTGGATACAAATACTCCTGATTTCTTCCATAGAATTGCTTGTGATGTTAATAACAGATGATTGTTACTTGGATTGTACTTTTAGTGAACATGATTTACTGGTAGAATTCTAATATACAATCCACATAAAATAGGGGCACTTTAGTTCATTTTCATCATATTGCATCACAAGCTTCACAAATGAAGTTTATGGTTTAAGGATATATCCACCTTAGGCCAGTACATCATATATTTCTGCTCATAACCCTGGCTTAAAAGGTTATGTATGCTTCATGTATTTGTGGAAGTAGGTCTGTGAATGATAAATTAATTTTTGTGTTAACTCTGTGCATAAGGGATGAGTTTTAACCTTGTGGGACCTCCTCTTTGTACCCTTTTTTTTTTTTTTTTTTTACTACTATGTAACTTTTTAATACTCAGGTTTCACTTTTTCACCTAGCTTGGACTTGTTCCAGTCATCTACCACTTCATCACTAGAGATGCATATCTTCAAATAATTTTTAAAGTTTTCATTTTCTACTTCTAGTTGGATGTTGTCTTACCATTTTCACAGATCTTAATAATGAACAACTTTAATCCAGAAATTTAAAGGTATTATATGATATCTCTCCTTCAGACTATAGATTTACACTTAAGCGTTTTTAGAAATCCAAAATTTACGGATGTTTTCCAAATTGTCATTGGCCAGTTTTTTATTTCTTATTCTTGGTAATGCTGGCTTAAACGTGTTGATTGGTAGCTCTTTGAAGGCATACTAAATAGTACCTAAATATTTTTGATGCAAGGCTTCATGCTCCATGTAGCATTTTTGTATAGTAGTGGTAAGCTTTGGTTATATTATTTTACATATGTAATTAATTTGTCAGAAGTTTAATCTATTTTATCATTCGAATACAAAACATCTCTGGATATTTAACCCATACAGCAAATTTAATGTTTAAATTTACAAGGTTTGTAGGGAGCCATATTTAATCTGTTGTGGTGTCATTCTTGTGGTATTTTTCAAGATTTTGCAATACAAAATTGTACTGTAGTATCATCAGAATGATCATGTTGAAATTAAAGTTGTAAAGGAAGCAGTACTACTGTATTGATTCTTACATTACATAGAGCTCCAAAAATTTTTATTATTTGTTCAAGCACTTTCTGTATGCACACTGTATTAGTATGCCTCAGAGCCATTGCTTGCCTTATTGCTCAAAAGTGCCAAGAATGCAAAACTTTTGTGCATATACAGACACTTGCTCAGTCTTCCAGCTACCCACACTTAAGCCATACCATAGTGAATACTATACCACACATGAGTTGCACCCAATTTCTCCTGCTGCATGCACTTTTACCAGGTAATTATGACTTCAAATGTAAGGAGTGACATATTCAGAGAATAAGTACCCCTTTTCTGTGGATTTTCTGTTTGTGGGAAATGTTTAAGATTGTAAAACAATTACCAGGTGTAGTTGGGTAAGATTATATTAAGAAAAGAATTGCTTCATTTTATATTTACAAAATAACAGCTATATCTGATAACTTACTGATGCATTTCCATTTGTATAAGATTACCTTCCATGCATCTGAGGACATGAACAGAAAATTAATATTATTTTCAGGTGAGACACAGATGGTGAAGTGGGATAGGAGTACTTTATTCATTTATATTTAGTGGATCTGTCAGCGGATGGAACCATGGAAGCGGAAGTGGATCATAGGGTGGGGGAGGGGGCGAAAATTTTGGGAGCCTTGAAAAATGTGTGGAAGTCGAGAACATTATCCCGGAAAGCAAAAATGGGTATGTTTGAAGGAATAGTAGTTCCAACAATGTTGTATGGTTGCGAGGCGTGGGCTATGGATAGAGTTGTGCGCAGGAGGATGGATGTGCTGGAAATGAGATGTTTGAGGACAATGTGTGGTGTGAGGTGGTTTGATCGAGTAAGTAACGTAAGGGTAAGAGAGATGTGTGGAAATAAAAAGAGCGTGGTTGAGAGAGCAGAAGAGGGTGTTTTGAAATGGTTTGGGCACATGGAGAGAATGAGTGAGGAAAGATTGACCAAGAGGATATATGTGTCGGAGGTGGAGGGAACGAGGAGAAGAGGGAGACCAAATTGGAGGTGGAAAGATGGAGTGAAAAGGATTTTGTGTGATCGGGGCCTGAACATGCAGGAGGGTGAAAGGAGGGCAAGGAATAGAGTGAATTGGAGCGATGTGGTATACAGGGGTTGACGTGCTGTCAGTGGATTGAATCAAGGCATGTGAAGCGTCCGGGGTAAACCATGGAAAGCTGTGTAGGTATGTATATTTGCGTGTGTGGACGTGTGTATGTACATGTGTATGGGGGGGGTTGGGCCATTTCTTTCGTCTGTTTCCTTGCGCTACCTCGCAAACGCGGGAGACAGCGACAAAGTATAAAAAAAAAAAAAAAAAAAAAATTAGTGAAAAAGTAGTCATATCATTAAGAAATGCTTATCAAATATTAATTGGCCTGCAAAGAATGAAAAGGTTTTGTGTGGATTTTTTGTATTGTGTATCTGGATAGTGATACTTTCTGCTGCTCTGAATAGGTAGGACTGGTACAAATGCAAGATAGCAGTTTTGTAATTTGATGTGTGATTAGCTACATATTTAAAGCCAACTATCTTGTTAAGCACCAGATAGGGTAGCCTTGGTCATACAGGAAGTTGCTCCATTGGAAGAGCAAGGGCCTGTCACAGGTGAAAACCTTAATATCTTTTATTTTTTCTATTTATGTAGGTCAACATCCACAGCACAGTATAGAAAAAAAAAGTGCAATCCTTCTGTCCTTGTTTTTTCCGGGACAGTCTTACTATCTCTGTTTCCATTACCCATCCTCTCTTCATTTTTTACCTTTCATCTTTTGCTTTATTTATAACCTCCTGAAGGATGGACTGTGTAGATCAGGGAGCCCAAAATCCTTCATCATTTGGCCTCACATCCCTTTAGCTTTTCCTTATTATGTAGAAGGAATAATGGTGTAGAATTATGGCCTATGGGTGGAATAGAGTTACTTCATTTGTATGTGTCATCTTGTGCAGAGTACTGGACATGGAGTAATGATAATGATACGGCTACTGATGATAGCTCAAGTATATAATATAGGTACTCTTCTCAGCATTTGTGAAGTTTGAGCTATGTATTAATATTGAATTCATAAGGCATATCAAAGCTAGAGATTCTTTAGCGATGCCTTTTCGTGTATGATCATACATCACTTGGCTTTGCTGTAACAAATAATGCATTGAAAATGAGGCCACTTATGGTAACTTTATTAAAGAAAAAATTAAACAGTGAACATTCCTCTGGGTATAAAGGTTGAGCTGTGGAGTAGTACAACCTATCCATTGATATTGATTTTTCATGGGGTATATTAACATGTTAGATCAGCAGTATCATGTATGATCAAACATCACTTCGATGAGTTCTAATGAATAATACAATTTTTCACTATATGATTCTTCATTTGCATATTAACAGTGAGCCATCTAGGAAATATATTTGCATGTGTAATATTTGTTCTCTTGTAAAAAAGGGTGATGCATGTATTTCACATCATAGATCCATTAATAAAGCAATACCTTTAGACATAAATTAGCAGCTTTTATTATACATTGTAAGACTTTTTAACTAACAAAGAAAGTAATTCTTATAACATTAACCTTTTGATATAACCATGATTTGAATTGGAGAACCTTTAAAGCTTAGTGTGTAGGCATATTTAGGTTTGATAAATGCTTTTACTGTTGTAGATTTGAATGAAATATAAAGTTGAATGTAAAGCAAAACTAAACTGTTACATTGCTTCCATACTTTTATAAGATATGCTTCAGCAAAAGTGCAGCACAGGGATCCAGTTTGCCACCATCTCATAATTGTAGTTGCTTGGTACATCCACATATATTAATTCTTTCATTATTATTAATAATGATAAAGTTAATAATGCTTTATTGGTACAAAAATGTTTTACAGTGGCCTGGACTTTTCAGTTGATGATACCTTAAGAGAAACTTTGGTTATATATTTGATTTTTGGTACTAAAATTTTAGGTTAACAGTTTGGGTCAGAGGACTTTTGGTTACTTAGTAGTGCAAAATTATAGCTACAGTTTATGCATAATTCCTTATCCGCTCATAAATTTTCAAAGGCTGTATATGTGGCAAAGGTTTATTGTAGGTACAAGCATTTGATGCATGCATTGTGAAATCATTATACATCTGGCTGCTAAGACAAAGTGTTTTTAATGGTGTGAGCACCAGGAACCTGCCTCAGGCTATCTCTAGAGAAGGATGCTACTTCATTACTCTTACTGGCTGCCAATTCATATGGGAAATTCTCTTCTGGGTGCTGTATTTCTTCCACTCGTGCTTCAAGATGGTTGGCTTGTACCTTTTGAAGGAGGAATAAGCCTGAATTCTTGCTGGGAAGCAAGAAAACAGGTACATGAGATTTCTAGGCACACTAGTTGCTCAGAACACATGATCAGGCTGCTCCTTCCAACACCTCATCATTGCCTTTCCTCATTCAGATCAAAACCCTATGAACCCAAAACATGGACATAGAATACTTCATAGACCTTGCCATTTCCATGCTCAGACATCTGCTGATGGTAACATAGGCCAAAGGAGAAATGACAAAGTGCTAAAATGAAAGCAGCATCTCGCCTTTGAAAATATATGGGGTGACAGGACTTTTTGCACAGTAATTATATTAGGAATCATCTAGGATGAGTTCAGGTTGCAGAATGTAATAAAGGTACTTTGGTTATAGTAGCACTGAGATATATTTGTTGCTGTTAAATAGAATGTTTTAGGGCAGAGGGACTAGGTAGGTGATGAATCTCTGCTCGGCCAACAAGATGGGGGTGCAGGGGGTACAATGTTCCTGGACCCAGGGATCCAAAATGGGGCTCAGGAATAACCTGGGATCTTGGAAAATGTTTGCATATTTTGAAGACTAACATTCCACCCCTCTCTCATCTTCCATATCCTTTTTGGCCATATACCTTGTGGCATAAAACCATAGTGGATAAAAACAGGATGACTGATGGAGAAGGGAAGGGGACCTGAAAGAAACTTTGTACCCCTTGATAAAATCCTCTTAGGGCCCTGAATCTCTGTAACCAGGAAGTTCTTAATTTAGGGTTTTGAACCACTTGAATTGTATGTAGTATGTTTAAAAGAACTTGTTCTTGGTGATTGATTGCTATTTAAACTTGTGCTTATTTAATAAGTATGCAGAAGGCAGGAAAAAGAAAAAACATGTAATTACATATTGAAAAATGCAATGAAGGGATGGAGAGTTGTACTGGTATTCTCTGCTTCAAAACACATGAAAAAGTGGAACCAAATCATGCTGCATGTGTAAGGTGAGGCACAATCAGGTGAAAACACTGGCTTGAAAATATAAGATTATCCCTTCAGAAGATGTTCCTAACTTTTGGCCATTCTCTTTAAAGTTTAATCTTTGCCATTACCACACTGTAGTTATAACCAACTACTTACTGATTTTTGCATTTTCTAATTTAGCACTGTTGTAATCATTGCCCCTTTTTCATTGCACATCTTTTTCTGTTGCCTTTCTCCTCCATATAGTGTGATGTTTCCTGTGGGGCAAGGTAGCACCAGGAATGGATGAAGGCTAGCAATTTTGAATATGTACACATGTATATGTTGATATGTATGTGTATGTATATGTGCATGTATGGGTTTTTATGTGTATACGAGTAGATGGGCTATTCTTTGTCTGTTTCTTGGCGCTACCTTGCTGATGTGGGAAATGACGATCAAGTATAAGTATATATATATATATATATATATGTGTGTGTAATTTGAAATGCATCCTTTACATGGGTTACCAATATTTTTACAAATTGATAAGTTCATAGTGCATGTGGATGATCATCTCATTCGTATGTTAGTTATACCAGTCATTCAGAATCTTTACAAAATGTTTCTTTAGCTGTTACTTGGTACCTGAAGAAATTATGCATGTCCTACATTTCTTTTGAATTTATGAGAGCTACTTGTAGAGATCAAAGAATAGATAAAAGTTTCAGCAATTTGCTTTGACAGACCAATAAGGAATCTTGAAAATAAGATTAATGTACTTATGAATGCTAAAAATGAGATTAGTCATTATTAGACTTTTGGCAAATTTAACAGTCTTGTCAGAATTGTCATATTTGTAATGGATAAAACAGGTTAATCATGGAAAGTGATTGGTGATTATCACTAAAATATTTTTACTTTTAAGATTGATATAATAGTCAGGGTTTTCGATACACCAAAATTTTCATTTTTGTGGAACCTCTGGAGTTATAACTCAAGATCCAGCTGAAACTCCTGGGGTTCATATTAAAGTCTTTACAGGTATATATCTCATATTCTGCATGCTTTTCTGTCAGTTTGTTTTTCTTGTATATGTATGTATAATTGAAAGATAGTAATTCCCCACTGCAATTATTTCTTTTAAGTTTTGTTTTCTAATTTACTAAAAGTGTTAATCTGTATCTGAGATACAGACTGCAGTGTTATATTTTACAGATGTTGCCAGAAGAATAGAAGAGGGTTGATGTGTTGGAATTGAAAATGACAGCATGAGCTATGAAGCAGGTTGATCATGTAATGAATGACACTGTAAGAGCAAGTTTTAGTAAGTGCAGTCTTGAGTGAGAGAGCTGGCCAAAGTATGTTGAAAGGGTTTTGACATAAGGAGAAGGTAAGTGAGTGAAGATTAACATAGAAGCCATATGGCAAAGTGTAGGTAGTAAGAGGAAAGAAAGACTGAAAAGATGGAAGGTTGGAATGGAAGAGGATTTGAGGTGGTCAGGCCCTGAAAATTCAGGAGGGCAATAGGTGTGCATGGGATAGCGCAAACTGGAGCATTATGGTATATGGGGGCTTCATTCTGTCACTGGTCTTGAACCTGGCATGTAAAGTAGTTGAGGAAAATCAGTGAGGGAATTAGTCTGTGGAACTTGGTTTTAGTATATTATACACAACAGCTTGGGAGTGGATGTGAGCTAATGAGGGTTCATTTGGTTGTGGTGCTACCTCACTAACACAGAAAACAGCGTACAAGTTTACAAAAAAATTTGTATCATACAACCTTAGGATCACATTCATGGGGCTCCCATATCTTCTAGGCTGCACTCCATACAGAAACAAGGAAATTGAGGGCTTTTGGAGCAAGAAGGTCCTTAATAAGATGGTAATCCTTTCTTTTCACTGACAACAATACAGCCATGCTGAAGGTGATGTTTAACTTGCAGTATAATCACTTACAGGCAGAGAACATAACGTGCTTGCTGATAACCACTACATATAAATGAGCATCAAGTATATGTATTTAACTTAGTATAGTTTACAGAAGAACTGGGACTACTTATGGTAATATATGCTTTTCATCCCTCATTGTACTATGGTATAGAATATTTAGCCTTTTTTCAAATGTCTGCTCATCACCCAACTTCCATGAACGATTCTACCTAGTTATCTCTGAATCCTTATTTATATTTACCGCCTGTTTTCTCTGTTTTGTCCGTCAAGTCATGACAACCTTTATGATGGTCTTTCCTGGCTCAGCTTATCACTTTTCTCAATTTCTCAGCAGGGTGTATATGTTACCTCCTCTATTACAGCTGTTCCAGTTTCAAATTTATCACAGATTATGTAAATAATGCCCTAATCATTGCTTAATTACAATTGGCTTTTGTCATAGTGCTCGACTAAGTTGAGGTTTCCAGTTTACTTTAGGTTTTCTTAATTATTCACTTAAGAACCTGATTTTTATTCATTTGGGAAAAATCTGAATGGATCACTTTATCCATGAACTTATGTTTCAGTTCATAAACATAGAATTTTTATTTTAGTATGAAAATTAAGTCAGTACATTATTTAACAAATAATTTATGATTAGCTTCATAAGTCAATTAGATTGAAAGTAAGTCTACAGGTAATTGGGTATCTATGCTTCTTTGACAACCTAAGGGGTTAGAGCCAAGGACCTCGGTTTCACAGTTACTTTCTGCTTAACGTGGCTTTCTAGAAATATGCCGCTTCCAAACACTTAAACTTGATTACCACCAACTTTTATTTGAATGCTGTTTATCTCGGCTTTTTGTGCTTTTAAACAATCATCTGTGGTGTCACTTTTTCTTTCTACCTGTACATTTCTTTGCTACATTTAATTCCCCAAACTGTTTTCACTTCTATAAGTAATTTACATTATACCTTTCTGTTATTCTTACTGCCTTTTTCATTGTTTTTATCATTTCATGGAGTATATGCAATTCTTATGTTGTATTTCCCTGGACATGATCAGAATCCCCTTACATGTCTTAAGTCAGTTCTCAATCACCTGTAATCCCTTTTTTTTTACAATACAATGTTTCCTGTTGTTCTGCCTTTCTTTTTGTTATCTTAAGCAGTTGCAATCTTTCATATCTTCTCTGTCATTCATCAGTTTACTCATGGCCTGTTTTATTCTTTTTCATATAATCCTTACTCCAAGAAGTATTTTACACTGACTGAGGGTTCTTGATGCACAATTATGGAATGGGTTGCACTATCCTGTAATGTTATGCATCCACAAGAAGTTTGATCTTTTTGCCTGACTGATCAGATCAAAGAATCCCATCTCCCTGGTTTAAAGTACCATGCATTGCAGGATATAAATCATCCCTGTGCACTGCATGAGTGCGACTAAACAAGCATCAGAAGTGTTACAATAGGCACACTTCATGATGTCAAACATGTAAAATACAGACCATAATAATTTGACATGTATGATCCAACCATTTGATGAATAATTTGATAAACAGCCTTCTGTTTAACTTATTTACAGTGCTTAAAAGATGAAGCTTCAAGAATGTTGTACTAAAAAAGGGAGAATGTGATACCATTATTTTATTTACATTTGTTCCATTTCCCCTTGGACCAGTCATATCTATTACATCCCATCACCTTACTTTTAACATTCACCTTCATCATGCTCCTGTCACTCCCTTTTAGACTTCCCTACGTTCAAGTTTCTTGAGCTTGCCATTAGAGCAGTGTTATCTGCAAACAGCAGTTGTTCCCCAGAACAACAGCAGCATTCCCACTCACCCACCTCCATTATGCTCTAGACCTGCCTATTGATTTAAAACCTTTACATTAATCTCCCTCACCACCAATAGCAGGTGCTTTGAATACCAACATTTGCTTACACTGCAAGTAAGATGACGCCTTTGGTAGGGTTGTATCATAGTAAGTGAAAAAGAATAAAGATTTGTTTAGGAAACTTTCCTTCCTAAGGAGTCCATCCATCATGTTCCTACTCATGATATGAGTGTGCCTTGAAGCTGCAGTAGCCCCATCAAGGGTGTCCTGTGGCTGTATGTATGATTTTATCCATAACACTTTGAATTTACCACTTTGCCACCCGGCTAAGTGTAGAGAAAAAAATTAACACTCGTTTCTCTCTTAGGTAGAAGAATGTGAGGCACCTGTTGAGGAAACGACATTTGAGGTAACAGAAGCCCCAGCTCAGCCTGCAGCAGAAGGTATCAAGTTTAACTTAGTGGCAAGTTCATAAATAGGGCTAATTTCAATGTAATTTCACAGAGGGAATCATACTGAGTTTTATTTATAAAGGTTTGACTCTTCAGTATCAGTAAGTAGCATTGATAATTTAGGGGTAATATATATATATCTCCAAAACTGTTTTCTTGACATGTTTGATTCCTGAAATGCCCCTCAGTCTTAGATGGACTGATGGATGCTCTGGAAGACAAAGCAGAGACAGAAATTCAAGATGGGGAAGTTGAAACTGAGGTAGCAGAGGATAGGGAAGCAGCAGAGGAAATAGAAGAGACAGAGGAAGTAACTAAAGGTGAGGATGGTGAAATACAAGGAAAAGAAGAGATGGAGGCAGCAGATGATAAAGAAGCTGACTCCGAAGGTGGGGAAGACAAATTAACTCGAGTACAAACAGAAGACGTCGAAGCAGAAGGTAGTTGGGAAGAATATACAGCACAGCCTGTGGAAGAGCTCTGTCAATCTTCAGCTTCTGTAGCCTTAACTCTTCCAGATTAATAGACTAGTCTGCATGCATTTTTTACAGGTAGATGATGGAAACGCACTGTGCTCATGTAGAGGACAGTAACTTATCATTGAGCTAGAAGCTTTAGTAATTTTTTTTATGTACATAATACTAATATGGTTTTAGTTGCATTTTATGTCAGGTGATGGTGAAGAATATTGAAAGCTTATGTAATGAACTTGTAATATTTACAGCTGTGAGTAGGTAGAAGCAAATACTAAACCAAATAACTTCTATTTTTTACAAGCTTGTATTATATGAACAGCTGTCTTCCTACTAATGATATGAAAAATGAATATTTTTATGGATGATTGGATTGACTATGGAATGTATAATGAATGTACACAAGGATAAGAAATTAAATTTATGAAATGAAAAAAAAGGTAATCAGTTATATACTGATGTTTGCATCACAGTTGTTAGGTTTGACACTGTAGATACATTGAATGCATATTTATTGTCATTTGATATCTTTCTTTGTTTCAGATTAACCCACTTTTTAATTAACTGCTTATCAAATGTTGGCTGGTGAAACAATAATTTATTACATCTTGCTAATGTTGATTAAATTAAGTTCTTATTTGAGCATTACTAAAAATAATTTGTTTCCCTCAAACAAGTACCATAATATACTCTGAAAATAAAATAAGACCATCAGCTAACAATGATCCTAGTATGTTCAAGGCATTAATAGTAAGCTAAAACTAATGAAAAGAACCATAAATGAAAGTGTAAATAGCAGTATTGAAGGAAACATTCCCTTGGCTAAAAAATGCTTATGTAAGGATTATTGTGCAACTGCTTACTTTCTTTGTACATTGTTAGTGGCACGTGCATGTGTGTGCGAGTGTTTAGGAGAGTATATGGATATAGGAAGGGATCTTTACACTCATAATGGAGCTGTAAGTCTCACACCTTTCTGTAATCATAAAATTTCTTTTTACTCATTTCTTCATTCGACTTCTTCCTTGTGTCCAACACATTTGAAGTATGTTGTAAGCTTTTCCAGCTTTCTAACTAGTTTTACTAAATTTCCTGTTGTGTCCTTTAGTTCATCTTATCCTGGCATTTACAAATAACTTCAGTATCAACGTATATTTCCCAGGCTATTTCTCTTAAAACTCACTGTGTGATTATTCATAGTTATTTTCAGTTTATCTTTTTCCTTAGTTTACAGATTATCTATGTCTGTGGTATAGGCCTATAATTTATCAGTCATCATAAATACTGCTCTCATTTCCATGGGCTTTGTCAGGAAAATACAGCTTCTTAAAGTGCTCATAAATATCAACCCATGCCCATTGCAGTAAGTGAAACATGAACTTACTTACATACAAAGTGGTTTATTTTTATTTTAAAGTCAATTCATCAAGCAAGACCAGCACCATATGGCTGCCACTTTATTTTACAGAAAATGCTCCCAATCACAAATCATTCCTCTAGCTTCCTTCTTCATAAAATAGGCACAAGAGTATACAGGGTGAAATACCATTAGGACCATGTATGCATGTGTTAGCATGAATGCATGTATAACAAAAAATTTACTCCACCCTCCCCCAAAAAAAGGGTGGTGAGTGTAACATGAGACTGATGCATTCTCCATAGAAAGGGATTATTTACATATTACATCACTGTTGAATAATAGTCTTCATTGAAGAGTATAATGTTGCAACTTGTGTATTACTGTTTCCTTGAGTTTTCTAAGTATAACCCCATTTTAAATTTGTCGAGATCATGGCAATAAATAAAGGCGTCTGTGATGCAGCATCATTATCTGGGTATGGCTTTTCACAAAGTAAAACCTCTAAAGATTTTTATATTTTTTTGCAGCATTATATTTAATTTTTGAAATGGAATAGCCATAAATATGTATTCTATTATATCCAATTTTAAATTTTTTTTGTATAGATACCCCATCTTTGAATTTTTAAATCTTTATGGTGATGGAAACCAGTAAATGCCATAATTTTTTTTTATTTACTTTTGATGAATGCTTGTTAATTTTATGTAGGTAAATGTTCTATCTCATTAGACTCTTAGATAATTGAGAATATGTAATTAATTGTAATGCTTCCCATTTCAGCATAAGAAACTATTGGATGTCAGAATTCAACGACAAGATTAATAATGAAGCAAACTAATGGCTGTTTAAAGATACTGGAAGGGATTCTTGGAGAGCCAGTGGTATTTTGCAAGCTTGGAAGAAGTTGGTGATATAACCTTCGGCTTGCACTGCAGTGCCTGAATTTCCTCAAAGAAAAGATCCTTCAGTCAAATACTGTGGTGACCAGGTTTTACATTTAGTATAAGTACTGGTTAGCTGGTGACTTGGCTTAGGTTAATTCAATACATCATTCTGGAATTCCAAGTAAGCCTAACTCAGGTGGCTTGTGTCAGATACCACTGCCAATAATTGCTCACAGTAAACTCATTCTGTAATGAGGATGGATCCCACTGCATCTGTGGAGGTGCTTATAAAAAAAAATTCATCAGTATATCATTCACCAGTCCATTTCACCCTATTCCTTTTAGCTTGCATATTGTTATTACTGAAAAGCTTCAACGTCTTCTTCATAGAGGCAATGCACAAGATCATCAACTATATTTGTTTATATATAATTTTTTGTTTACATTATTCACTTCCTTTTTTGTTCTTTGTCACATTATGGCAGTGAAAATCTAGCTCAAGTTGTACATTGGGCAATTCTTACAATGTGATTTTTTTTTTTTGTATAACTACTAGGAAGATACACTTTATGAGATGTGCTCTCTGTGCATCAGTATTAGTATCACGATAAGTATTAGTTTCTCATAAAATGTGTCTACCTAGTCATATTAGTGACAGTTACCTTACAGAATTGGTGGTGAAAAGGAGAAAAATTTTGTACTAGATGACACAAGCCAGTATTATCTGTGATAACATCTCAAGATACCACCACTATTGATCTATGACATGATGGTTAATTCTAAATAATGAATCATCTCTAAATATGACTATTGGTTTGTGCCAACAAATTAAAGAATTATTATTAGAACATCTTTAAAGCCACATTGTGCCCAGAGAAAATAACAATAAGGGTATGATTTTCATCTTAGAACAATTAGTGATGTAAGAAGGAAGTGCAATATATACCACATCCTGTGTGTTGTGACAGGTTGTGAGAAAGTGATGTAAAGAAGGCTTCTGATCGTCACCTAACCATAAGATTTTCTTATGTTTGATATTTTTCATGGTCATTATACATAAAGTTCATTAAGATATACTAGGTTAATGAAATAAGTATGCAACAAATTGCATGGTTTCCTAGAAGTCTTTTTGTAAGCTGGAGAACGTTTCTCATTTTGGTGCACAGGAAACATAGTAAAATTTTTCTTTGATAAGATTAATTGTTGTAACTGTTCTTCCCTTCTCAGTCCTTTCTTTCCTCCCATATGCTGATATCTGGAAGTTATTTGATACTGTTGTAACCTAAGACTTACTACTTTGGTTCAACTGACTGCAATGGGAGAAAAGATAACCTTCAGTATGCGAGTGGCTGTGTGATGTTTGTCCAAATTGGAAGCGCTTCCTGAGCTTTGATTAATTTCAATAAAGCCAAGGAATCTTATAATCGTATGTAAAAAAGTGAATGTACCTGTTTTACTTTATAAATAAAACTGAAAACTATGCTTTGTTCATTTAACTAAGCAAATAAAAGCAGCAGTTTGGGTAATCTCCCTGGAGTTTACTATTTTTTTTGCATGGCAGGATGTGAATAGACCAATACAAAAACCTTTTACTTGGAGCTGAAAACTTCCAAATGATACAATAATATCATATTCAACTAAGTAAACCTGTAGTCCCTTTAGACCAATACATACAAAACATTTTGTCTTCAAAAAATGTATTTTTTAACTATGTTTTGTTCTATGCAACACACTGTATTACATGTTTCTTGCTAACCAGTGAAACTTCTGCTACTAGAATGTCCCACAGTCATCCATCATTAGCCTCCATTCACTTTCTAAAGAATCTTAGTTTTTGTTTTGTTAATAGGTTGTGCTAAATAACTAGCTCAAACAATTTTAAGAATGTCTACAAAATATACTTCAATATTAATCGAATGATTTCAAGAAGGGCCTCAAATAGCAGGGAGAGACTTGTCTGAAGTACTATCATTCATCATAAGGAAAGCTATAACTATGGGAGATGCCTGTGCAAGGTTGTATCTGACAAGTCTAAGACTGCCTATAACAAGGATGATGTCCATGTAAGGTGGAAAGACTATGGTAAAGGAAACTTGGGTACCAGTATAGTAGGCGTGAAGAGATGGAAGGGAAAGAAAGCTGCTACTGTACTGGTATGGAATGCAGTAATACACAAAATAAAAATTTAGGGATGTAGACGATGGGATGCAAGATGGTAAGTGTTGAAGTTGAATGGATTTGAAAGGTGTACTGTAGCATGGAAAAGTAACATGAAACGGAACCAATTCCCCGTCTTTTAACCATCACCACCACTTTCAGAGAAATTTGCCAATGCAACAGGTGTATGAAAAGTGATTATAAGTCCCTACCATGAAATTACTGCCCACTTAATTTGATGTCCATTACTGGCTTATGGAAGTCATCATCTGACACATCAATTGTTCAGAGGATCACCAGTTAAGTAAAGACTTGTTCACAAAACTTGCACTTCACAGAAGTTACACTAATGTGTGATGTGCCAAATTCAAACCCACAGAAAATAATTTTTTGTGTATTTTTGGGGAAGTATTAATTTTAATGCAGATAAGTTAATCTATCTATATCTTTGACACCCATTCCCTTTGGGAACTCCTTCAATGGGTGGCCACAGCAAAAGTGTCCATAACTGGTGAACTTTAATGCTGCTTCTTAGTCTTTGGTGCTTCACTGTCACAGGCCATTGGCAAAGGGAATCTATAGTGCAGTGTTTCCACAGGAACCAACCCAATGTTTCTGCAAACCACTACTACTACGTAATATTCCAACCTAATATAACCACTAACACTACTACCAAGTGAATCTGTGTTATGAAAACCCATGAGGACAGGGATTTGGAGTATATCAGATGTAAAGGTAAAAATACACAATGGAAAGAAACAATCAAGGTAGTGTTTGAAAGATAACAGAGGGCTAGAAATAACTGCATCCTGATAAAATCAGCTAAGCAAATTAAGTATGAAAGAAATACCAAGGACACATCAAAAGAGCATAATTCTACTTTTGGTAGGGAAAGACAATTCATTTAAATTGCAGCTGCTTAATAAATGGAGTACTAGCAATAGGCCTTAGATAAACAGGGAAGGAACAATCTTACCCACATGGGTATATGAACAAGTAAAGAGTTACAGACTGCAGAGTTCTTAGAAGGATGCACCAGCAGGCTGCTTCCATTTTTTTTTTTTTTTTTTTGTTACAACCCCACCATTACTGAAAGTAGAAGTCTTCATTCAATGCTGATCTATTTAATACCTACGACACCTTTAATTTTCCAACAATATTTGGAAACCATATCTTTGCTTAATTCTATCCACAACTATCATAAAAACCTAATTTGTAACAAAAATAACACAGGAGTTGGATATTTGCTTATGAAAATATTCATATTTTCATCAAAAGCTATTACGATGAGATGCCAACCAGTGTTGCAATCTACTTCTTTCGGATTTGAGGCCACTCGTATACTGGTGCAGTCTTGTTAGTGCCAGCTTTCACTAATTTTGGCTTCTCTCCATTTACAGCTTTGTTCTCCTGCAATTATATATGAAAAAATTGAGATAAACAAGGATGATTTGTGGAAGGCTTGAAGACTGACTGGATTATAATTTTACCAAGCATGTATATTCTTTCTCCACTGTCACTAGGCATTATTTGGAATTCAATTGGGCCACAGGAAATGATATGCATATATAAGAATTGTGTAAGATGGTATTGAATAAACATGAATCTACAAAATGCAAAAAATCCAAGTCAGAGATAAGTAGGAAACACATGAATGGTAGCATAATGGGCAAAAAGATGGAGAATCAAAGTCTTTGTGTGCCATTTACATTCCTAAAAGGCTGCAAAATGCACATACGAGTGGATGGGCCATTCTTCATCTGTTTTCCGGTGCTACCATGCTGATGCGGGAAACAGTGATTAAGTATAATAAATATAAATAAAAGATAAAATTTAAGTTTTTAATTGATAGGGATATCAGACAAAAATGAGCAACTCAAGTACAGGTCCCCAACTGAAACCCATGCTATAAAAGTTGATCTGTTCTTGAACAAAAACTTTCTGTTTAAACCTTGTGGGTGGATTATACCTCAAACAATTCACCATCCAAAGACCAAACTCTATGAAGTGATTTAAATGATATATAATAAAAACTTACTTAAACTTACTGGTGGCTAGGGTTTGTGCTGCTGCTGGAATGGGATGGGATGGAGTGAAGGTTACTGGGAGGTAGAGGAAGGTGCATCGGGCTAGTGGACATTAACTCAAATTATCTGATTCAGTAAGTGTTGCTATATCAGAGGTGATGCTTATAAAATATAATCACATTTACAATCTACTTGTCATATAAAATGCACCAAAACTAGAGCCTCCATCCATAGAAGCCCTATGGACCATTCTCTGGTTTCCTCTGACCATTTCCTATGTCCTGGCTCAACCCACTGACAGCATTTTGCTCCCTGTATACTGAACAATGTTGTTGTCTAATCCAGTCTATTCCATGCACACCTCTCATCCTCCTGAACGTTCATATATGTATTAGTTGATCAATTATATACCTGAAGATAACACATCTGTGGCAGAATGTTTCTGCTACAGTACAAAACTTACCATCAGTTTCTTCTTGACTTCGAGCTTCTCTTGCATGATCCGGAGTTTGTTTTCTCGCTCAATTCTCTGTGTCAACTCTTTATAACTCTTTCTCTTGAAATTTGAAATATTCTAGGAATGAAAGAAAAGTTTACATGATTTACTCATAATAAAATTTTTACAAACTTACTTGTATGTAAAACTATTCACATAAGTATATGCAAATATATCATTGTTATTATTAACGAAAACCTATAACCCTTTAATGGGGCTCCTGCAGCTTTGAGGCTGCACTACATTTGGGAACAGGGTAAGGATGTTAAAAGTATTTCATAAACATACAGCAACTGAAAACAATTGTATTTATGTTTCAAAGGAAGTAACTACCTATTTCATTACCAGTCAATACAATGAGTATTATTTGCACATTCATGAAAATTCATGATAATTGACTTCATCTTCCATATAACATGAAAAGATCCCATCTGTAGCTTTCTCTTACAACAACCATAAATTTACTTAGTGTAAGAGAACATTTCTGAGGTGCTAATGTCTTGTTTTTGCAATATTGGACATATGTGATGTAGGTACTTCCTAAACATGTAGGTAAAGAAATCTAAGACCTAAGGATGAATGATTGTGCATACTATGGGAAGTAATGTGATACCAGTTCTCCTTAGCAATTCATGTAGACATGAAAATAATAGGCATTAGACTTCCCTTTTAACATTTCATTACTGGAGCTTGTAAATGGACAAACTGCACTCACATGACTACACATGCACATTAATCAGACAAAAGTAATATGAACACAAGTCACCTTTAAAAGTGATGTGTTGGTGAGATTAATGTCAAGTGCTGATAACTGAGAGGTGCGAAGACGATTGAAACTTCTACCAAGAAGGGATGGATGCGTCTCCAATATCTCAGCTGGGTCTGCCTTTTTGGCTGTGAAAAAATAATGAACATGTGGGGATTCTTAAAAATGAGATGAACTTGTTTCTTATTAACTTAAAATGATAAAGTTCAACTTGTTTCTTGTTAACTTAAAATAAAGTTCAATGTACTATACGAGTTTCAAGAATGAGGAACTGTTATTCACACATAAGGATCTGAAATTAAAGGCCTACTTCCTAAACAGATGTTACAGTTATCATGGATATCATTTATTTACTTATTTATTTTGCTTTGTCGCTGTCTCCTGCGTTAGTGAGGTAGCGCAAGGAAACAGACGAAAGAATGGCCTAACCCACCCACATACACATGTATATACATACACGTCCACAACACAAATATACATACCTATACATCTCAATGTACACATATACATACACACACAGACATATACATATATACACATGTACATAATTCATACTGTCTGCCTTTATTTATTCCCACTGCCACCTCGCCACACATGGATATCATACAAAATACAAATCTCAAGTACAGTTACTTCTTCAAGGAGATTCCTTTCTTCCTCTGTCAAATGAATACATATTTTTCATGGTGGGGTACATTACAAAGAAGCAAAGATACCATCTTGATAGAAAGGAAGCATATCTGTGACAGTAAGATACACAAACAGTGACAAAATCAATGCTTGTTTTCCAGTGTGATAAGAATAACTTACTGCTAAAAGAGATGCCTATATCATTTACATGTCGACAGCTGGAGGTTGTATTAGCGATGAATGACATGGAATGAAAGGGAATTCCACAGACAGGAAGTTTGTGGATTGAAACTAATAAGGTGCGTAATACACTATTTGATGAAGTAAAAACATATAGGAAAGTTTGCCTGCAGAGTGTAAAACAAGTTTTGATAAACAGAAAGTGTACACAACACTTGTACATCACTATATCTCTACTGTCACTGTTATCCAAACAACTTGAAAAACTAATCCATAACAGAATCAAGCAAAATGTCTGTCTCTCACCCATACTTCATGGCTTTACATCCAATTATTCCACTACTACTCTGCAAACAGACCTCACTCAACACATCCCGCATGGACTTAACCAACTACAATCCCACCTTCATCTGTTCCTGGTGCTACTTGGCAAATACAAGAAACAGCAACATGAGTATGAAAATGTAAGTGTGTGTGTGAATTTTTTTCATACTTGTTGGCAATTTCCAGAACAACAAGGTAGCACCAGGAACAGAAGAAGAATGGTTTTAGGAAACCGCAATTATGAAAATGTGTGTGTGTGAATTTTCTTCATACTAGTCAGTCATTCCCAGAATAACAAGGTAGCACCAGAAACAAATGAAAAATGGTTTCATTTGCTCTCTAGGTGAATTATGAATGTTCAGGCCCCAACAACTCAACTCAAAGCCTATTTTATTCCATCCTTCTATCTTCTTGATCTCCACTAGCCCTTGCTCCTACCACCTCCAACACATATATCATCTTAGTCAGCCTCTCTTTGCTCCTCCTCTCCACATGCCAAAATCTTTCCAAAATGACTTGGTCAGCTTATGACCGTACATCTCCCTTACAGGGTCAATTCTTACACAATCACCCAGCCTCACATCACTTATTGTCCTCGATAGGCTTTAATTTCCAACATGTCTATCCTCTTCTTTCTTTTGCATTCAAGGCCCATGACCCACACCCATACAACTCTACTGGGACTACTATAACATCAAACACACCCATATTTGCCTTTAAAGGCAGTGATCCCTCCTCCCAAACACTCTGCAATGCACTCAGGACTTTGCCCATCCCTATCCTAAGATTCAATTCTGTTCCTATAGTTCTATTCGCTGCTTTGTCCACTCCTAGATACCTAAAGCAATCCACTTCCTCCAGGTTCTCTCCATTCAAACTCATACTCAAACCAACCTGTCTTGTTCTTCTGCTCAACTTCATTAAGTTACTTTTATTCACATTAATCCTCAACTTCCTCCTTTCAAACATTCTCTAATACATTACAGAGCAAACTGACATAACATGCAATGTTAATCTTTAAATCAATGTATTTGAAGAATGCACATCATATAACATACCTTCCTTATCATCATCAACAAAGAGTATGTGGGTATTTTTCTGCTGATCTTCCACATCAAGCATGTGTAATTGTGCTTTTAACTTTTCAATTTTCTTCCTCTCAATAGACCGTCGATGAGTGATGTATGTTAAGTCCTGTGAAACATTACTCACAACAAGCACTTCATCCTCAACCTTTTCATAATGTACGCCATCCTGAGGGTATAATGCAAAATTAATCTCTGAGAATAACTTCCAAAACAAAAGTATTAAAAGAACTTTTAGGGAGCAGTTTTGTAAACTGATGGACCCTAGCTACCCATACAAAATTTAAGGAAAAAATTGTGTGGTTTTGTCAAACAAAATTCTTCCATGGTGCTTCATCTCATACTTATTTTTCAGCCTGCTTGCCACAGGGACAGCAAGTTTGTCACACTCTACCTGGCATACAGGTATCTATAAATTCATGCGTTTGTCAATATACTTTTGCCTTTTATGACCGTCACAGTGCCTTGAGCTTTAAATCAATTTTCTTTTATATCACACTCAGCTACTGTACTGTATCATCTAGAGACATTTATATATTGTGAATGTCTACACCACTGCCCTACTTTTACCTTTTTCAAACTGTGCTTATCATACTATATCTTAAATTCTTCATAGATGTTTCTCATAACTGTATTTTTATATAACAAAAAGTTGATACAGAGAAAACAGACTATGATCAATCATATACATCCTCAACTGATGTACAGCGTCACAAAGTAAAGTGTTCAAAATGACTCGAGTTCTTCATAAGTATTCATTCCACAAAGTAGTCTTCAACATGACAAGTGCTTCATAAAGATACATTCTATCCAACTCTTCAAATTTACACACACAATATCCTGATTACATATAAGAAATATTTTCCTGGTATTATCTGCAATATGCCTAACCCAAATCAATGAATTCTTTTAATTCTTTCAAATCTACCCTCACTAATTTTCCCATATATCCCCATCAACCTTTCATCCCTAATATGTTTGCAATGGCCACAACACTGTAAAAAATTTTCAAATATGGATTAACAAAACAATAAAAATAAAAGTATTCCATGCAAAAGTCAAAAATGTAAAGAGGAAATTACAAAAACGAAACTGATACCGCACTCCAATGTGAAATGTCCAAATATAATTGCAAAATCAGACAAACAGACAAAAAAATTCTGATGGAAATATAAATCCCAAGATAGATATCAAGAACAAGCACAAAATGAACACGAAAGTGTGTGTTCTAGTGCATCCATGCAAACAGCTGAATACCACTATATCTGACAGCAGAAAATTTTGAAATCAACCGAGGTAGTATAAAAATCCCCAAAACAAAGTGAGAAATCTACTGGTCTCATGCATAATGAAATAGCATATAGAGGAAGGCAGAATTAAATAATCCAATATCCTATCTCCTTAAAGAGATGGATAGAGAGAGTACTTAACTATCTAGTGCCTACAAGATGAACTTCTGTCATGAGTCAAAGTGAGCACTTTTCACTCGCTGTGTATCCTACTCGCTTCAAAATACATACTGTTTTCTCTGGTGCAGTGCATAGCTGTCTATCTTGGGTTCATTTGGAATAATCTTTAACCATGTCTAAGTTTCTCTCAAAAGTATCAATACTCCATCATTGTTTTATTCTTGTTTAACTAAGAAACACACTGGAGTATCTCTGTATCTTTCTTGATGGTATTGTAAGTATTTTTGGGTGCCATTTCTGAATATTCCATGAAATTCATTGAAGAATGATTTCATTTCCTCTATATTGTAATTCTTTTTATTTTACAGTATATTGTTTAATTCATTCTGTAAGTTGTTTTGCATAAATTACAACATACCTTTTTCTTTCTTTCTTTTTTTTTTTTTTTTTTTGCTTTGTCGCTGTCTCCCGCGTTTGCGAGGTAGCGCAAGGAAACAGACGAAAGAAATGGCCCAACCCACCCCCATACACATGTATATACATACGTCCACACACGCAAATATACATACCTACACAGCTTTCCATGGTTTACCCCAGACGCTTCACATGCCTTGATTCAATCCACTGACAGCACGTCAACCCCGGTATACCACATCGCTCCAATTCACTCTATTCCTTGCCCTCCTTTCACCCTCCTGCATGTTCAGGCCCCGATCACACAAAATCTTTTTCACTCCATCTTTCCACCTCCAATTTGGTCTCCCTCTTCTTCTCCTCGTTCCCTCCACCTCCGACACATATATCCTCTTGGTCAATCTTTCCTCACTCATTCTCTCCATGTGTCCAAACCATTTCAAAACACCTCTTCTGCTCTCTCAACCACACTCTTTTTATTTCCACACATCTCTCTTACCCTTACGTTACTTACTCGATCAAACCACCTCACACCACACATTGTCCTCAAACATCTCATTTCCAGCACATCCATCCTCCTGCGCACAACTCTATCCATAGCCCACGCCTCGCAACCATACAACATTGTTGGAACCACTATTCCTTCAAACATACCCATTTTTGCTTTTCGAGATAATGTTCTCGACTTCCACACATTCTTCAAGGCTCCCAGAATTTTCGCCCCTTCCCCCACCCTATGATCCACTTCCGCTTCCATGGTTCCATCCGCTGCCAGATCCACTCCCAGATATCTAAAACACTTCACTTCCTCCAATTTTTCTCCATTCAAACTCACCTCCCAATTGACTTGACCCTCAACCCTACTGTACCTAATAACCTTGCTCTTATTCACATTTACTCTTAACTTTCTTCTTTCACACACTTTACCAAACTCAGTCACCAGCTTCTGCAGTTTCTCACATGAATCAGCCACCAGCGCTGTACGATACAGTACAAGTTCTTTTAATCTTTCAGGCATATGTGTTTGAGTATTTAACTAAATGTGCACATGTGGGTGTTCACACACCTCGTCTAACCCTCATCAGGGTAGGATATGTGTCAGCTGCGCTCTCAGGCTCCCTCTACACTTACTTGGATTATGTCTGATTGGACCTACCATCTTCACCTAAGAGTGTCTACCTTCAGCAAATTTAATTGTGAAAGATATATACATATTTGATACCTTTACCAGTGAACCAATAACTCACTCAATGAGTCTCTCTCAAGAGGCCTATGTCAGAGCTATGGTCGCCCCAGAGTAAACATGACAATGACATATTCTCTGGTCCTCTGACTTTAAAACTTCATCTTGGGTCAGAGGGATGATTGCCAAGTACAAATACAAGGACACTGACAGATACCAGGACCACACCAACACTATTAATCTTTACTATCATCTTGTACCAACCAAAGCACATGCAGATACAAGAATTGCATATTTCTACGTGTGCTTGCACATGTAAAATATCTAACAGAAACAGGTACTAAGTGTTTCTATGAGAGTGAACTTACACTCGTATGAAAATTTGTGCATTAAGTTTCTTAAACCTGAAAGCAAGTAATAAATACCTATTACCACAAAGGTAGTATATTTTTACCTTTAGTCCACTGTTGATCATGTGATATTGAAATTCATCTGGGTTTTTGTTTAAGGCTCGCCTACGAAGTGTTGCTATAGCCTTCTGCTTCTCATTTTGGTCTCTGGAAATAATCAACAATGAATCAAACAAAGAAAGATGTGCACATCCTTTATGAGAAATAAAGTAATTCTAACACAAGGACAAAGATAAGTAACATTCTGTAATGTACAAGAATGTTTACCTTCTGCCTTTAATAGTACAAGAATAGTCAGAAAGCACACAATACGACAGACAGTTTTTTCATACCTATTTACTACATCTCAGTTACCTTATTTTCTCTTGAAACTTCCCCTGAGGAGGCAATGCAGAAGTCTCTATGTTGCCCTATGCCTGTATATTCCATTCCCCTCATCTTACTGGCTCCTCTCTCAATATATTACCTCACTTTACTCGTCCAGGGTGCCAGCAATCTTCCTTTCAGGCTACTTTTGTCCATGACTGAAGCCTCAAACATAAAAATTTTCTTCTGTTTTGCACCTAAATATTTTCACTCACCTTTATCCCTTTGCCTTTGTACAATGGCACTATGCATGCATTCTGCCAATCCTCAGGCACTTCATGAACCATACATATACTGAATATCCTTACCAACCAATCAACAACACAGTCACCCTTTTTTATAAATTCCACCGTAATACCATCCAAACCTGCCGCCTTCCCTGGTTCATCTTCTGCAAAGCTTTCACTACCTCTTCTCAGTTTACCAAATCAATCTCCCTGACCCTCTCACTTTGCACACCACCTCGACCAAAACACCCTATATCTGCCACCCTATCATCAAACACAACAAACCTTCAAAATACTCACTCCATCTCCTTTTCACTTAACCACTATATATTTCATACACAAGCCCAAGACTGCACTATTCCAGTAACAGCAAAATGTGGACTTCTTGGAGCGAGTTCTTAGATGTGAATGTACTCCCAATGATACAGCCTCATCAATGGCGACTTTCACTTATGGTGTTACCTCAAATAATAGTCCAGTAGCACTGACATATACATTTCTAACCAGAAATACTAACTTAGCTCTTATTCTGTAGTCTTTCTTCTTCTCCAATGGACCCAAGTGTTGACGAGCTAGAGGCTGGTGTCGCTCCCTGTGTACATGCTGGGTTTTCATAGCATTCCGCAGAGATGCCATTTTGAACTGATGAACAGGATATGACTATACTCCTTAGCTGAAAAGATACAAAGGGAAATCTTTATAGTTTTTTATATACATATAAAAATTGATGTCTCTGTCTTGCTCTGCTGAATACAATGGTGAATTCAAAGAGTAAACTGTGTACTACAGCTGATTATCCTGGTGGTGAAGTAAAAACTAATACCTTTCTAGCACTCCAACTTTATTTTCTGTTTCACCAATCATCACTCACCCTGCCCTTACATGAGTTGCAATCTACCCTCCAGTAATGCTTCTGGAAATTCACCATGAAACACAGTGCTCATATTCTGAGACTTTCCGAAGGCCTGCCACTCAATCTATCTAAATCCCCTACATCCTTTTGATCTCCACTATCTCTAAAAACATATGGTCATGTAATGTACAAGTAAGTGAAACATCAATGTAAATCAAGAGAGCTTCTGAAAACCTCATATAACTTCCCTTAGCAGCCATTATGTTGGAGTTTTAGCATCAGGGAACAGACAAAGAATGGCCCATCCACTCATACACACACACAAATATATACCTGGATCTGGCAGCGGATGGAACCATGGAAGTGGAAGCGGATCATAGGGTGGGGGAGGGGGCGAGAATTCTGGGAGCCTTGAAGAATGTGTGGAAGTCGAGAACATTATCTCAGAAAGCAAAAATGGGTATGTTTGAAGGAATAGTGGTTCCAACAATGTTGTATGGTTGCGAGGCGTGGACTATGGACAGAGTTGTGCGCAGGAGGATGGATGTGCTGGAAATGAGATGTTTGAGGACAATGTGTGGTGTGAGGTGGTTTGATCGAGTAAGTAACGTAAGGGTAAGAGAGATGTGTGGAAATAAAAAGAGTGTGGTTGAGAGAGCAGAAGAGGGTGTTTTGAAATGGTTTGGGCACATGGAGAGAATGAGTGAGGAAAGATTGACCAAGAGGATATATGTGTCGGAGGTGGAGGGAACGAGGAGAAGAGGGAGACCAAATTGGAGGTGGAAAGATGGAGTGAAAAAGATTTTGTGTGATCGGGGCCTGAACATGCAGGAGGGTGAAAGGAGGGCAAGGAATAGAGTGAATTGGAGTCATGTGGTATACCGGGGCTGACGTGCTGTCAGTGGATTGAATCAAGGCATGTGCAGCGTCTGGGGTAAACCATGGAAAGCTGTGTAGGTATGTATATTTGCGTGTGTGGACGTATGTATATACATGTGTATGGGGGTGGGTTGGGCCATTTCTTTCGTCTGGTTCCTTGCGCTACCTCACAAACGCGGGAAACAGAAAAAAAAAAAAAAAAAAAAAAATATCTATATATACATTTATCATACTTTGTTGCTGTCTCCCGTGTTAGCAAGGTAGCACAAGGAAACAGACAACAGAATGGCCAAACCCACCCACATACACATACATATACATACCTATACATTTCAACGTATATACGTATAAAAGAAAGAGACAGGAGGTCAAGAGAAAGGTGCAAGAGGTGAAAAAGAGGGCAAATGAGAGTTGGGGTGAGAGAGTATCACTGAATTTTAGGGAGAATAAAAAGATGTTCTGGAAGGAGGTAAATAAAGTGCGTAAGACATGGGAGCAAATGGGAACTTCAGTGAAGGGCGCAAATGGGGAGGTGATAAGTAGTGGTGATGTGAGACGGAGATGGAGTGAGTATTTTGAAGGTTTGTTGAATGTGTTTGATGATAGAGTGGCAGATATAGGGTGTTTTGGTCAAGGTGGTGTGCAAAGTGAGAGGGTTAGGGAAAATGATTTGGTAAACAGAGAAGAGGTAGTAAAAGCTTTGCGGAAGATGAAAGCCGGCAAGGCAGCAGGTTTGGATGGTATTGCAGTGGAATTTATTAAAAAAGGGGGTGACTGTATTATTGACTGGTTGGTAAGGTTATTTAATGTATGTATGACTCATGGTGAGGTGCCTGAGGATTGGTGGAATGCGTGCATAGTGCCATTGTACAAAGGCAAAGGGGATAAGAGTGAGTGCTCAAATTACAGAGGTATAAGTTTGTTGAGTATTCCTGGTAAATTATATGGGAGGGTATTGATTGAGAGGGTGAAGCCATGTACAGAGCATCAGATTGGGGAAGAGCAGTGTGGTTTCAGAAGTGGTAGAGGATGTGTGGATCAGGTGTTTGCTTTGAAGAATGTATGTGAGAAATACTTAGAAAAGCAAATGGATTTGTATGTAGCATTTATGGATCTGGAGAAGGCATATGATAGAGTTGATAGAGATGCTCTGTGGAAGGTATTAAGAATATATGGTGTGGGAGGCAAGTTGTTAGAAGCAGTGAAAAGTTTTTATCGAGGATGTAAGGCATGTGTACGTGTAGGAAGAGAGGAAAGTGATTGGTTCTCAGTGAATGTAGGTTTGCGGCAGGGGTGTGTGATGTCTCCATGGTTGTTTAATTTGTTTATGGATGGGGTTGTTAGGGAGGTGAATGCAAGAGTTTTGGAAAGAGGGGCAAGTATGAAGTCTGTTGGGGATGAGAGAGCTTGGGAAGTGAGTCAGTTGTTGTTCGCTAATGATACAGCGCTGGTGGCTGATTCATGTGAGAAACTGCAGAAGCTGGTGACTGAGTTTGGTAAAGTGTGTGAAAGAAGAAAGTTAAGAGTAAATGTGAATAAGAGCAAGGTTATTAGGTACAGTAGGGTTGAGGGTCAAGTCAATTGGGAGGTAAGTTTGAATGGAGAAAAACTGGAGGAAGTAAAGTGTTTTAGATATCTGGGAGTGGATCTGGCAGCGGATGGAACTATGGAAGCGGAAGTGGATCATAGGGTGGGGGAGGGGGCGAAAATCCTGGGAGCCTAGAAGAATGTGTGGAAGTCGAGAACATTATCTCGGAAAGCAAAAATGGGTATGTTTGAAGGAATAGTGGTTCCAACAATGTTGTATGGTTGCGAGGCGTGGGCTATGGATAGAGTTGTGCGCAGGAGGATGGATGTGCTGGAAATGAGATGTTTGAGGACAATGTGTGGTGTGAGGTGGTTTGATCGAGTAAGTAACGTAAGGGTAAGAGAGATGTGTGGAAATAAAAAGAGCTTGGTTGAGAGAGCAGAAGAGGGTGTTTTGAAATGGTTTGGGCACATGGAGAGAATGAGTGAGGAAAGATTTACCAAGAGGATATATGTGTCGGAGGTGGAGGTAACGAGAAGTGGGAGACCAAATTGGAGGTGGAAAGATGGAGTGAAAAAGATTTTGTGTGATCGGGGCCTGAACATGCAGGAGGGTGAAAGGAGGGCAAGGAATAGAGTGAATTGGATCAATGTGGTATACAGGGGTTGACGTGCTGTCAGTGGATTGAATCAGGGCATGTGAAGCGTCTGGGGTAAACCATGGAAAGCTGTGTAGGTATGTATATTTGCGTGTGTGGACGTATGTATATACATGTGTATGGGGGTGGGTTGGGCCATTTCTTTCGTCTGTTTCCTTGCGCTACCTCGCAAACGCGGGAGACAGCGACAAAATATATATATATATATATATATATATATATATATATATATATATATATATATTCCATGTGTGGCGAGGTGGCGATGGGAATGAATAAAGCAGAAAGTGTGAATTGTGTGCATGGGTATATATGTATGTGTCTGTGTGTGTATATATATGTGTACATTGAGATGTATAGGTATGTATATTTGCGTGTGGACGTGTGTGTATATACATGTGTATGGGGGTGGGTTGGGCCATTTCTTTCGTCTGTTTCCTTGCGCTACCTCGCAAACGAGGGAGACAGTGACAAAGCAAAATAAATATAAAATATATAAATATATATATATATATATATATATATATATATATATATATATATATATATATATATATATATACATACAGAGACATACATATATACACATGTACATAATTCATACTTGCTGCCTTCATTCAATCCTGTCGCCATCCTGCCACAAATGAAATGACAACCCCATCCATTACCCCCTCCATTATTCTCTCCATGTGACCAAACCATGTCAAAACACCCTCTTCTGCTCTCTCAACCACACTCTTTTTATTACCACACATCTCTCTTACCCTTTCATTATTTACTCGATCAAACCACCTCACACCGCATACTGTCCTCAAACATCTCATTTCCAACACATCCACCCTCCTCCACACAACTCTATCTATGGCCCACGCCTCACAACCATACAACATTGTTGGAATCACTATTCCTTCAAACATACCCATACATGCACATATACATATCAACATATACACATGTACATAATCATATTTGCATGTCTTCATCCAGTTGTAGTTCGCTGATGACACAACACAGGAGGCTGATTCAGGTGAGAAACTGAAGTTGGTGACTGAGTTTGGAAAAGTGTGTGAAGGAAGAAAGTTGAGATTAAATGTGAATAAGATCAAGGTTATTAGGTTCAGCAGGACTGGGGACAAGTTAATTGGGATGTAAGTATGTTTGAATGGAAGGTTGGATAAGTGAAGTGTTTCAGATATCTGGGAGTGGACTTGGCAGAGAATGGAACCATGGAAGTGGAAGCGAGTCACAGGTGGGAGAGGGAGCGAAGGTTCTAGGAGCAATGAGGAATTGTGGAAGGCGAGAATGTTATCTTAGAGAGCAAAAAAGAGCATGTCTGAAGAAACAGTAGTCCCAACAACGTTATATGGACGCGAGGCATGGGCTATAGATAGGGTTTTCCGGAGAGGAGTGGATGTGTTGAAAATGAAATGTTTGAGGAGGACAATATGTGGTGTGAGGTGGATTGATTGTGGAAGTAACGAAAGGGGTAAGAGAGACGTGAGGAAATATAAAGAGCATGGTTAAAAGAGCAGAAGAGGGTGTGATGAAATGGTTTGGACATATGGAGAATGAGAGGTAAGATTGACAAAGACGATATATGTGTCTGAGGTGGAGGGAACAAAGAGAAGCAGGAGATCAAATTGGAGGTGGAAGGACAAAGTGAAAAAGATTTTGAGCGATTGGGGCCTGAACATACAGGAGGGTGAGAGGTGTGCAAGGAATAGAATGAATTGGAACAATGTAGGTATACTGGGGTTGATGTGCTGTCAATGGACTGAACTAAAGCATGTGAAACATCTGGGGCCTAGATTTGGATAAGGAGGTGTGTTTTCAGGGCATTACACATGCCAGATAGAGACTGCATGTAAACGAATGTGGCCTTTTCTGTCTTTTCCAGACACTACCTCGCTGAGGCAAAGGGTGGCGATGCTGTTTCCTGTGGGGTGGGGTAATGACAGGCAAGTATGAATATGTACATGTGTGTATATATATGTAAATGCCTGTGTGTGTGTGTGTGTGTGTTTGTGTCTGTGTGTATGTTGATATGTAATGTATGTATAAGTGCATATATGGGTTTTTATGTATATATGTGTACATGAGTGGATGGACCATTCTTCATCTGTTTCCTGGCACTAACTTGCTAATGCAGGAAACAGCGATTATGTATAATAATGATAATAATAATAATATAATACTAATAACAACAATAAACATATCCTTGCCTGTGCTAGACACCCATACTATCTACCAGCCCCTAAGTGTGGATGAAAAGCTGAGTTAACAGTGGACCGACTACCGCAACCTTTGATTCAAACCTATGCACATGGCCCTGGGCAGCCAGTGAATGCGTCACAGTAGGAAACACTAACCACTGCACCACAGTGTTTCAAGCAGAAGCTGACCATCACCTGCATTCCTATGGATGCAAATGGATTCAGTTGGAAATGCATTCAAGTAAATTAAAACAACAGATAAATTTACAAAACAGGAACTAAACAACTGCAGATAACACAATGAAAACCTCATGAAACACATCATACATAAAAAAAAATGTTATATACCTGCTGGTAAGGGAAGCAAGGTGAAATTTTTCAAGGATCTGTCGATCTAAATACGTGATAAACATACTATCGTATAATGTACCCAACGTTTTCCCTGACCTTCATATCCCTCCCCACTATCCACTTCTTTTAATCGTAAGATGAAAATGAAAGATCCCCAAACCATGGTCCATCAATTCTAATACATAAACACAAGAAATAGCCACTACTACACATGATAACCTACAAATTCTACAGTTAATAAGGTGACACAACTATAACAAAACACTAGCCATTCCCTTCAGTCGTTTTTAAATACATGAAACCAAGGAAGTCGTAACCTATGCTAGATCGGGTCAGTATGGTTGGGTCATTTGGTCTGGCTGAACCCCATATATTTCCCCCCTTTTGTCTTCCATGACCTCCTGCCATTGCCACACATGCGTTCACCTGGACGTTGCAACTCAAAATATTACCACAGAAAAGCAAGACAGGGACATTACAACAATCAACTGCATCACCATACACAATATTAACTATCTGATGAATACATGTGTTCAGTATTACCTAAAAATATGAGTAAACTATGCTTTTATGATCACAAAATATGATTGTTTTCCTCCAGTGTCCAGTCGTCAATGTATGGGAGCAAACCCATCCCGCGACCAACCGACCAACACAAACACCAATGAGCGAACAATGTTTCAGCGAACATACATCCACAGCAAAAGTTAAGAGAAAAAGACAAAAATCGTTTTTCTTTAGTTAATCTAAGAGCTGAAAATGAACAAAGAGGATTATTACCTTTCGCATCTCCTTAAAAGCTGATACAATTTCTCTAGGTTGGGTCTATGCTGTTTCTTTTACCAAACACCAACACCCACACACACACACATATATATATATATATATATATATATATATATATATATATATATATATATATATATATATATATATATAATCTGCATAAAAAGCAAAAAGATAACCCTTCCTTCATATTCCACCTTCCCATAGGAACAGTTAAGGCTGCTTAAATGTCCATCACCCAGTAAAATAAGATCTTGCGCTAGATTTCTTTTAACTATTCTCTAATCCGCTCTCATATTAAGATGTATATATGTAAAGCAATGTGTTATGACCATGTGTTATTAGTTTCAATAATCATAAGTATCTTAAATCAAATAAAGCACTATCCCAAGTATCTAAAAATAACGTTTTCAAATATGTGTTGGTGGTCATCTTATTTCTCCTAAACTAAAATAGAATAATAATGAATGTTTTTTATAATTATATCTTCCCTCGTACGGACAGGTATTTTATCTATATTCACTAGACATTAGCAAGATAAGAAAGAATTAAATTTCGCTCTCAACATGGTTACATGCGAGGTAAGGTGAAACGCATTTAGTCTTTGTACTATAAACCATCTCGATGCCATTCCACTCAATGGTTATTAAGTGACTGTCTCAACAAGAACAGTTTAAAAAACTTAGGCTAGGCAAGTCTTAGGCTAGCCCTGAGCTGACAAATAGAGGGATAGATATCTGACGAAGGGATTGACGAAAGAAGGAAACGTCGATAACGCTTCTGCTAGTGATGGAAAAGAGTAACATACATACGTACAGATAAACACACATGCTCTCCTCGGGGCGTAAATATAATATATCGTCAACCTTGGATAATGTAGGAACATTTAAGCTAAGCTGTTTATTCAATCGACCAGTATGGCTGTGTACGGACCGCATTTTATGTTGCGGACGTGTACGCATGATCATTCAGCAGATGGCCTGGTGTGTACAGTTTGACCATCACCAGTCAAGAAGGCGTGTACACAAGAGTGAGGCGGATGTGTGCCTGATCATCAACACCAGTCACAGGGCGTGGCCTCATGTCGCCATGTTGTGGCAGTGGACATCAACAGCAACAATCCTTCTTTTCCAGTGTTCCAGCTTTCCAGGTAAGTTCGAAGGTGATAGGAAGCTGGAAGCCCTTCCAGGCATTCCTTCCTGCGGGTCAGAACAATGGACGACACTTACAAACATTAAACCATCCCGTCCACCACATGTAAATATACTGAAAGACAGTCCATGATACATCTACAAACATTAATGACAAAAACAGGGGCTTTAGAAGCTTTGAACTTCGAAACCCTTGATGTAACCCAACGATAAATTCCAGCAAGTTTAACAAAAGTACGGGAATCGGTTCTGTATAGATTTTTGTTGATTTTCCTGCGGTTGATACAGAGTCTAAATACTTTCTTAACTCTTAACACGACAATGCCACTCACGGCCACAACAGTAGGGCTACTACTACTACTATTATATATCCCTGTCTTTCATCCCCTTAAACAGACAGACAAACTGACAGACAAATGCCAATCGAGGACAGGGAAAGCTTCAACCAAATAACAATAGAAAACCAATTATAAAGTGATTAAGATCCGACAGATACAAAGTAATCAGAAAATATAAATAAATTGCCGTAATAGAACCGAGGATTACTGAGTGGAATTAAGCTGGAAAACGGGGAAACCGAAATGTATTTGGAAATGTCTGATGCTAAAAATGGAAGGAGAAATATTGCCAGTGGAGGAGGAAGGCGTAATTGATAATGAATGTGACCTGGAGACCAAAGCAGCACAGCGAAAGATTACGAATTGTTCATTCGAGAGCCGGGACGGGGGTAACCATGTGGATATTTCCCCAGTGAATATTGGATATGCTCGAGAACACAGAAACAAAAAATACAAGAGCTAGATGAAGAAGTGAGAAAGATAAAGAAACAAACACAACCAGGAAGATAAACTGGCTGGGAGTGAAGGTAACACGAGTGGGAGAAATTATGATAAAAATTGGGAACAATATGAGTAGCCTAGTTCTATATGCCTTTCCAGCAACCATACTGTGGTTTAGGAGTGCTGTGGGAGGAGGAAGCTAAGACATGAAAAAGCTGCAAGATATCAAGTGATTAAAAATGAGAGCGTAGAAAAGGATTGTTAAAAGTGGAGAATTTAAAACGTGTTAACGACTGCTAAATGAATACACGAAAGGAAGAGTGGGATCTGTTGAATAATGGCAGATGACTGAAAGTGGGGAACAAAGAAAGAAATAGGAGATAAAGAAGCTTAGTAACATCTAGAGTGAAGGAGGAACATTCAGCCCTGGGAGGGGATGGTAATGAGGACACAGGACTCGAACATCACCCAGGGTACCTCCGTGGTGCAGTGGTCAGTGTGGTTGGCCTTTAAGTCACAAACGGGTTCGATAGCCGATGCGGGCAGATGCCGCGTAGCCTATCTAATCGTAGTAAAGCACCACAGTTGTGATAGGACCAGCCCATTGACAGCTTGTATCTCGGCCTCAGGTTTCCCCAGCGGTGATGACCATGTCCGGGGACATGGCCCTCATTGACGGGCCTTATTCAGCCTACCAGGAGTGTCCATGTCCAGGGACATGGCCCTTCGCCTGAAGGGCCGAATGAGCCTTCCAAGGCCTGGTGGTGCTTTATCTCAAGCTGCAACGCACGAGGACAACAACAACAACAAATGGGGAAGGAGAATCAGCAACTAAGTAGACTGGTGATAGGACGGGAAAGGAAGACGTGATACAAAATCTTGAATTCCCATACATACTCGCCATTACCTCACTTGGGCCCCCTTCTCTCTTCCTCCAGATGTCCCAGATTACCATTCCGCGTCTATACCCATAAGATCACGTTGGCTTTAAATTTTCCAAGTCTTCAAACCTTTCTCTCTCTCCTCTCGTTCTCTGCCACTCAGGGGATCTCGCGAGGCCTCACCAGCACACCACAACAGCAAATGAAAGCAAAAAAAAAAAGTAACAATTCTGAGGAAGAGGGGCAGACGAAGGCCACCCCACTTTGGAGAGGTGGAGACGAGACGGCCTCCTGGGAGACGAGACAACGAGCGAGTGGCATCTCTCTCCAGCGAGTCGGATCATAAAGTGGACCGAGACGAGAGGAGGAGGAAACACCACTGTAATTCCGAGTGGACATGACCCGAATGACTGAGAGTGTCTGACAAAGCTGGATAGAAAATGGAATAGCGGGTACTTGCTTAGACACCCAGAACAAATATGTACATAATCATTTTGAATAGAACATTGCATAGTAACGATTCATCCCGCATGGAAAGACTCATGTGTTTGTCAAGGGCGTAACATAAATGCTGAATAATATAGTTCATATAACATGCGTCCGCGAGTGCAAACAAACATAAAACAGACATGGTGGTCGATACAGGGGTACATGACTGAAGCTGGTGTGTGTGTGTGTAAACACATTAAGTATTGGTACATATACACAAGATTGAGAGACGCGGGCAACCCTTTCCCCGTAACACATTAAGAGTAATAACACAAACTTGCGACACAGGTTGCAAGGTGAGGGTACTTCCCATACGTCATTGAGCACATCCACTAGCACGTCCATCCATGTGAATGGACAACACTGTAGGTTGAAAGATTACTGCTATCCTCATCCATCCTCCTCCTCCTCCCCAGGGACTGCGGCAAGACCAGAGGTCCATCCAGATGAGCCTTGTCCTAACACCACCACCACCAGCACTACCGTCTACCTCCTGCAGCCCACAGGAAGACCCGGCGACCGAACCAGACTTCAGTTGGTTGGCCTCGATCACGCCTTCGGCTCGCCAGGTCAGCCAAGCTGCCTTACTCCCATTCTGAGTGTCTTTTTCTCTTCTTGGTCGTTACGTCAACCTCGGCATATGGACGCCCACTTTCACACGACACATTAATACCTTCCTGGCTGTTGGAGGGTATTATGTGATATATATAAACATATATTATGATAAAACTGTTTTCTGAATGTTCGATATTCATCACTCCTAACAAGTGTTTCCTACTATCATTGAGTCCAATCATTCAGTTCACATGTTACGCATTTTTCCTTTTCCTTCTTCAGTCGCCACAACGACTCTATGCGAATGCATAACACTGGACGAATACTATACAACGAGTTCTTCCATCCCAGCTGGTGAGGAGTGGTTGTCTAACTTCACGGTGTGTATGTGGTACGAGGTGAGGCACCTGACGGAGACGACCACGTTACTGAGTTATGCTGCAGATGGCACCCATAACTTTATCGCGTTAGGTGAGCACATGATCACGTCTTCTCTCGTGTCTTCTGGCTTCAGCATCATTCGTTTTACTGTCCTCTGGCTTACTGCTTCCTTTTCTTACCAAATAAAATAGATATATTAATGACACTGTGCTGATATAGAGAGGAAAACACATCTATATGTATTCTGCATATATAAAAAAAAAGCCATGAATTTCGTAAATCTTTGGAGATTTTCTGGAATGAATTTCAAAGTTTTATGTCATTACAGGTTTCGAACACTATGGCTCCTTCTTCTCCTTCGAGTACGAATCTACTTCGACGTTGGTGCCAGTGAGACTCGAGCCGTTGAGGTGGCAGCACTGGTGCCTGGTAGGGCACGAGACAGGCACTCGAGTTGGTCACCTCACACTCTACCTGAATGGCACCGCTGAGGGGCACTGCTCCGCGCCCTTGCCTCTGCTTCTCAACGGCACTATGGTGGCAGGTCGGGACCAACACGAAGTCGCTGGCTCTTTCCCGTCGGCGCAGTCCTTCGTGGGGCGGGTGTCAGGGACGTGGTTCTGGCCAAGAGTGCTGCTGGGGGAGGAGGTGAAGGCTTTGGCCCAGAGTCGCTCAACCCTACCGGAACCAGACCCCGCCCAGTGGGTCGTCTACGGCGACGTGAGGACCTCGCAGACGACCTTCAGTCTTCAGAGCGACGAAGAGGAGAAGCTTCTGGTCCCGATTGGGATAGAGGACTCGACGAAGGCCGAGGGTCTCTGCCAGATGCTGAATATGACACTGGCGCGGCCAGACTCAAGGGAGGAAAACGACCTGTATGCTAGCATCTTAAACCACACCGCTGCCTGCATCACCTCACCGCACACGACCGAGAGCACTGGTTGGCTGGGACATCATTACAACGAGTCGTCTCAAAGTTACCAAGAGTCCTTCCACTTCACGACTCTCATCTCCGCTCGGATCGTGCGACGGGAAGCCACGGTGTCTCATCTTCGCCTGATGGACTCTGGCGAGTGGCTCTTCTTCCCCGGGGGTCCTTCGTGTCCTCTGTGCTCTGGTCAACTCGCGGGAAGGTTCCACCTGCTCGGCTTCTGTGAGGGGGAGAGTGACGGACCAGCGTCGGACATGACCTTCTACCCGAGGCTGGATCAAAAGGGCGTCTTGTACTTCCTCTCTCTGAGCGGCGTCACCATCACCCTCCAAGACGAGTGGACGATGAACCACAAGCCGACCAACACAGTCATGGCCACGACTTCGACGCCAAATCCCATCGGACTGCGCCACTGGACGGTGTATGACAGCAAGGATATGTGTCACACTCGCCCACGACAGCCAGGGGCAGCCGGCAAAAACGCGAAACTAACCCTGAGTAACTGTTCTATGGAGGAGTTCACCTGTAATGATGGTACCTGTGTTCCTATGGAAGCGCGTTGTTCCAGCGTTTATGCCTGTGAGGATAAGAGCGACGAGGCTGACTGCGAACGTGTCTTGATTAGGGATGACTACAGCAAGGGCAAATCCCCGCGCATACCACTTAAGATAGAGTTTGTGATAAAGCTTGAGAAGGTAGGTAACAAATTCTATGTAATACAGAAGGTTGGTATACATTCTATGTGTTACAGAAGGTTGGTATACATTCTATGTGTTACAGAAGGTTGGTATACATTCTATGTGTTACAGAAGGTTGGTATACATTCTATGTTACAGAAGGTTGGTATACATTCTATGTGTTACAGAAGGTTGGTATACATTCTGTGTTACAGAAGGCTGGTATGTTATCTATGTATTAGTTACAATATACAGGGAATGCAAGGGTAGACACCAATAGCTGATACTAAACACTTTAAGCTGTGGTTTTCTTAATTTTTGTTTCCAATGATAAGCCATATCAGTATCATACTAGACTGCCTCCAGGACGTCTTGGTGCTCATACAATCTGTGTCATCAGGTGTCCTCCGTCAACATCTTGGCTCAGTCGATGCAGGTGAACACGGAGATCAAACTCTCGTGGTTTGACGAGAGGCTCGTCTTCAGGAACCTACTCAGCGATGAAGTCCTCAATGTCATCGAAGACTTCGAAGAACGTCTCTGGCTGCCGCAGATAACAGTAAGACTCGTCTTAGTGGTCTGTCTTAGTCTATTTACCATTAAGATCTCCGCCGTCCACCCTTGTGATCTACATCTTGATTGGGTTGAGGATGAAAGGGGGAATTGAAACCTGCGTGAGAAGCTTTGAGCATCTCGGACAGTGTATTAGATCAGCTTTCTACCCAACACGTCGAGTGCGACACGTTATTTTGACGAGATGAAATCTTTTCTCGAAGCTAGATACAGAGGGAAGCATACCCATTCCTTCCACTACTGGAGATCAACATAATTTCTATCATCCTTGATCTGTTATGTCGCAAATAATGGTCATATTGCAGCTCATCATCACATCAATTCACTTCACTTGTTTATATGTTTTCCTTGCGTGTGTTTCAGGTGATGAGCGAGCAACGTCTCATGGGTACAGTCGAACCGTTGATGCAACTGAAAGTAATACGAAAAGGACTTCCGAGGAGAGTTGGTTCAGGTGAGTGAGTCTCAAACACCCCGATCCTACCTCCTCTGACTCCATCATGTCTCGTAGGCTTCTGTACCTAACTTTCAGATGCTCGTGATTCCTACAATTCTTGGAACTGTGTGAGTCTCTATAAAGCTCGTGGACTGACTCGCTCTCGCAACTCTTACTCGCGCTGTAGTCTCTTAAGAATGGAAATCCCCGTAGCTCTTGCGGTATCCGCAACCCTAACCAATTGCCATCACTTCTGAAGTACTCGCAGCTATGCCTCTCTCGAAGTCTCCAGAACTCTCGTAGATCTTTGTAGGTACTTTAATCTATCCTGGTATTAAGGCAGCCCTTGCGAATCGGTTTACTTCCTGTAGATTCTCATATGAAGTAAATATCATCATTATTTGTGTACAAGGCATTGTTTACATACACACACAGTCCTTAGCGTCCTCTGACGTTCACATGTCGACAGATTATCACTACAGTGGCACGGGAAACCCTATCATCTATACCTTGATGGATCAGATGCACATCTCCTGCTCCTTCAACATGATCGACTTCCCCTTCGACGAACAAGCGTGTTGGCTGAACCTGTCCCTCTGCAACGTCATGAATGACGTCATCCTGGTGGGAGAGCTCGACTGGTGGGGAGCGGGTGAGGGTCTGTCGGAATACGTCATCACCAGGACGGACCTCGTCACGCAGTCGAAGACCATCAGCGTAGTCCTCCGCCTCAGGAGACGCCCCACCTTCGACGTCTTCGCCAATTACCTGCCGGTGCTGCTGCTCCACGCCATCAGCTACGGCACGCTCTTCATCGACCCGCAAGACTTCCAGGTATGACATTAACCTGTAGAATTGGTTCTGCCCTTTGAGGTATACCAAAAAAAAAAAAATTTTGTCCTCGATTCTTCGTAAGTTTAGATAAATCACATCAGCGTCTTGATGTTAAACTTTTATTCTATTTAAGATCTAAAAAAAAAAAAAAACTTTAGCTGTTTTCAAACTTATTCTTAAGAAGTTACACACATCTTTATTGCAGTATATTAACAATCTTATCAGGGGGACGTTACACACACACACACACACACAGCAGGTCAACCTTCACGAAAGATCATGGCGACGTTACACACACACACACACACACACACACACACAGCAGGTCAACCTTCACGAAAGATCATGGCGACGTTACACACACACACACACACACACAGCAGGTCAACCTTCACGAAAGATCATGGCGGCGTTCCACACACACACACACACACACACACAGCAGGTCAACCTTCAACCCAACCTGACCCAATGTCTTGTTCCAGGACCGAGGCACCATGAGCCTGACGTCACTTCTCGTGTTGATCTCGCTCTACTCGGACACCATGACCTCCTTGCCCAGGACCTCCTACCTCAAGCTGCTGGACATCTGGTTCATCTTCAGCATCGCCTTCCTCTCTGCCATCATAGCCGTCCACCTGGCCACCAACACCACCAGAGCCGCCACCACCACCACAGTCAGGGTCTTCTGTTCTGTGCCAGTTGAGCAAAACCTCAACTCCCGTGTTCTTCATGTGGCCCAAGTGGTCCTAGCTGTTCTTTACGGCACCTTCCAAGTCTTCTACTGGGGTTATGTGGCCATGCTTTAAGAAGAAAAAATTCTTTCACAAAACTGCTTGTAAGTTACATAAACTCAAGTGCTTCAACCTATAAATTATTCAGTCATTTCTGAAAAGAAAAACAAAATGGACGAAAACAGTGGCATGTAACTAGATCATACATGTTTACGTATCTAGAAAAAGAAAACAATCGCAAAGATCTAATTAGAACCGTAATTTTTTTCCTAGGAAGTGGTGACTTGAGCAACACACACACACACACACACACACACACTGTTCCTCTGTTTACATCTTCAACTCAAAGATATCAGAGGCACAACGTACCAGAGATCGTGAGTTACACAAGGTTATGATCCGTGAATATAATGGCCCAGAGGGTTGTTAGTGAACACGAGCAGTCATCATTAACAGAAGTTCTGACATACGAACTAGAGTTACTCTGAAACCAGACCACACTTAAGGAGGCTCAGCGCCACCTATAATGCGAACGTTGATCCAAGAAAAACCCAAGGTGACAGCCCTTGATCATTTTTGGGCCGAACGTCTGTTTCCTAATTTGATAAATAGCGTGAGTTTATTACAGCCAACACTAACCTCACATCCCACACACTGGTGTTAAGAGGAATCTATTTCATGACTCGTTAAAGGAATGACTGAACATGTAATTCTTTTAGGATTTATAGCACGACTAACGAGAGAGAGAGAAAAAAAAATAATGTAACTCCTCGACCTTAGTTCAGTTCATCATTACAAAGAACAGCACCTGTTCTGAGCTTGATCACAAAGTACGACTGCAAATTCTTGAACACCTGAAGAACATTCTTTGAACTTAAATCTCCTAAATCCCTGCATGTTTACGTATGAAACAACTACTCTATAAAACATCATCCCAAGTCTATATCCACGACAACAAAGTTATAAACTATAGCAAAGATTTTCACAAAAGTTCATAAATGGCTTCTGTATTTCATGTTTCAGGAAACTCCCGTCCAGGCTACACACACACACTCATGTGCATGATGGAATGAGAGAGAGAGAGAGAGAGAGAGAGAGAGAGAGAGAGAGAGAGAGAGAGAGAGAGAGAGAGAGAGAGAGAGAGAGAGAGAGAGAGAGAGAGATCTGTGGAAATTTCCCTCTCCTCGAGGGATCTGTTGGTACAATCTCCATTAACTGGGTTGGATTGTCAAAAGCGGTTCACAAAGGATGTAATCATTGGCGGATGGCTTTCATGTTCTTTCCGTTGGCACTGAGGTAGATTCTAATCGGAGAGGAAGCTTTGAATTTCACACACTATCTAAGGCAAAGTGGGTGATTGCCAGGCTGATAGCCATCGCAATGGGCCGGTCCTTACCTGTGTATGCTGGTGAAACACTGTCAGACAAACGTGGGATGATAGACGAATTGTAATCATGAGGTTTGCCACAGCCTAATACTATTCTCTTAAACTCACATCACCCGCCTTTCTCGTAAGGTATCTTTATGACCCTTATTAGCCCAAATCTAACATCATTATGGTGTCGAATAACGCGACAACCTACGACTCGATTCCAAGCACCACTCCCGCCTGAGGAATGAGATCAAGGACTGTGACATATGTTGGTCAGGCTTGGAAAATCTAATCCCATATGAGACGAAGAAGCCAGTGAGGTCGTGGGATATTGAACCGCGAGGGAATGAATGAAGTCTCTCTGGTCTCTGAGAATGAGCAGGTTGCTCGGCGATTTCACCATAAATACTGTGATATCGGATCTTATAATCGGATTGGATAAATACCTTACAGTAAACGGTTTAGTGAGGATTATATTTGATCGAGACATCATCTCCTCAGAGCACCAGTGTGATTCCATGATTCCATTTATTTTCGCTGTTATGTCCACACTAGTACAACTAAAGACATCCTTCTCAAGGTAAAGTTTCTTTGCAATCTTTGGAGTAGTTTGTACCCAACTTGACCTATTTTCACATGTCATTACGTTCCATGATTACAGCTGTGTCGATAAATTCCTTCACTTTAATCCGTTTTTAACTGTTGAGATACACCATCGCTCTGTCTGTAGGGGACGCGCCACGTTTTCCAAAACTAAAAGAAATACAAACGACACATCGTCGTCCATCATAACCAGTCCAGTCTATTTTATGTTCGTACTTCGTTCGCAACTTTGCGCCTGTGCTTGCTCGTCTATTCTCCTCCCCAGACTCAAGACCAACCACAACTTTACATCCTCAGAGAGACATGTTTATTTTCACCTCTCTCTCTCTCTCTCTCTCTCTCTCTCTCTCTCTCTCTCTCTCTCTCTCTCCTTTTATCATCATTACCAAAATAGTCTTGGTCGATAGTTCTCATTCTTAACCAAAACCTATTCGGTGTTTTTAACCCCAATTTCTTCCCGATTCGCTGAAATTCCTCTTGAATATTTCCTCCCTTCCCTCACAATACAGTCTTCTCTCCTTATGATGCTCTCACGCAATACAACTCCCTCCTCCCTTACAAAACAACTCCCTCCCTCAAAACGCGATTCTTCCCTTCACAGAAGAATTCTTTCTCCCTCCCACACAAAAGGGAAGTATGATTGTAGTCTTGCTTCCCTTGACCATAATACAGTCTTTCCTCCTTTCAAATACAATCCTCCATCCTTCCCTCTCTCGCTATCCCATCCTCTAAACATCCCATTACGATACAATCCCTCCCTTCCTCTTCCACAATACAAACACGCCACCTTCCCTTACGACAGAATCCCCCATTCCATTCCCAGGAAACAGGAACGGATTCCATTATACAACTCACAGGAAATGTATTCCACGAGACCCAAACAAGAAGTTATAAGCTTCTGGGCAAAACCAATACAATTACTGTGAATTCTTCCAACACACAGCTCCATTGTTTAGATTTAAGGAAAGTCAGAATTATATTGCACACAGGAAATCCCATTGGCCCAGCCTGATACCTGCCAAAGGAAGTATTTTCTCAGAAGTTTCAGAAGTTGGTTATTTAGGTGTGTGTGTGTGTGTGTGTGTGTGTGTGTGTGTGTGTGTGTGTGTGTGTGTAATACACAGATCCCAATAAATACCTATACAGTAACTATGCATCTTACATCTTTAAGCTTCAATAAAATGTCTTCTTGGGCTAAAGCCACGATCGGTTTAAGTGTAACTATGATGAACAGACCTAACTATACGAAAATCCTTCATATTTCGTATTCCCTTCTGTTACTGTTGGTCACAACGTGAGAGAAATAACGGAGCTAATTCACGTGACATTATCCACTGGTGACAACCAATATACCATTAACAATAATCATGATCACGAATGATGGCAATATATATATATATATATATATATATATATATATATATATATATATATATATATATATATATATATATATATATATAGTTGTGTCATCTGTCAAATACACGGAAGCTGCGCTGCAAAACACTCTACCATCCTTTCATTTTCTACGATTGAAATATATATATATATATATATATATATATATATATATATATATATATATATATATATATATATATATATATTATATGGTTGGAGGTCCACAGACAGCCCTGGACACAATACCTCATCAAATGATTCCAGGAGAAGGCTGGCCTGGAAGAAAGGGGTGGAACGGACTGTTCCCCTGGACCAGTTCCCCTGGAACGTGTCGACATGATAATGGAGGAAAATGGTTTACGAACGTGTTTCCTCGGCCCTACTGAATACGAATGAATTATAGTCACGGCCGCTGGGGAAGTACAGAAGGGAAGTGACCATGAGGTTGGTGACAGGGGAGTGTCAGTTTGTATAGTACGTACGTACAGTTGCTTCCATAAATACCGTCGCAGTCTGTGGTGGACAGTAGCGACATCTGGCAACTCAAGGGTAGCAAACGTGTTTTGTGTATATTATTATTTTTTTTCTACATAAAATATACGAGTGTAGCCAGGTTCTCAGCGGCAAGGGATGTGATGAATGACTGAAGAGAATAGTTCTTAGAGTATCATCTTTAATATCCAGTGTATGGATGTAAATATTATCAAATCATATTTCTTAAAAAGCCGATGTTAATAGGCCTGTGCCAAACCTAACTGAATACAACATTGTCAAGAGAAAATGGTTTATATTTGTCATCGTCAAACGCTACATACCGGACCTGGTCTGCAACCATTTGATGGAGGGGAAATATATATATATATATATATATATATATATATATATATATATATATATATATATATATATATATATATATATATATATATAAAGATAGATAGATAGATAAACAAAATAGATAGAGATAGATATATAGATAAACAAAATAGATAGATAGAGATAGATATATAGATAAACAAAATAGATAGATAGAGATAGATATATAGATAAACAAAATAGATAGATAGATAGATAGATAGATAGAGAGAGAGAGAGAGAGAGAGAGAGAGAGAGAGAGAGAGAGAGAGAGAGAGAGAGAGAGAGAGAGAGAGAGAGAGAGAGCCTGTGCTGGCATGACGTAGACCTACCCCATCCATAAATAGCCACTGATGTAGTCACCCCTCGTTTCATCTACTTAATGAGCACGTTAACAGGCCCCTTAAGCAGGAAGGCGCTAACGAGCTTGTTAGCAACAAATCCTGGTCGAGGCGAGTTATCAACACGCTGAAAATAATCTTCAGGACACGCTAATGAAAAATATCCACAAATAAATACAAGGCATATTTATACACATCCTGGGTATATCTGATATTTATACACATCCTGGGTATATCTGATATTTATACACATCCTGGGTATATCTGATATTTATACACATCCTGGGTATATCTGATATTTATACACATCCTGGGTATATCTGATATTTATACACATCCTGGGTATATCTGATATTTATACACATCCTGGGTATATCTGATATTTATACACATTCTGGGTATATCTGATATTTATACACATCCTGGGTATATCTGATATTCATACACATCCTGGGTATATCTGATATTTATACACATCCTGGGTATATCTGATATTTATACACATCCTGGGTATATCTGATATTTATACACATCCTGGGTATATCTGATATTTATACACATTCTGGGTATATCCGATATTCATACACATCCTGGGTATATCTGATATTTATACACATTCTGGGTATATCCGATATTCATACACATCCTGGGTATATCTGATATTTATACACATTCTGGGTATATCCGATATTCATACACATTCTAGGTATATCTGATATTTATACACATCCCGGGTATATCTGATATTTATACACACATTCTGCGTATATTTGATAAATAATCATGTTCTATATCCATTATTCACTTCAGTCCACACGAGTGGTGTTTACAAACAAAAAATAACTGCTAATTTTATGATGGCAAATTTTGAGAGGTTCCGAGATAGAATTGAAAGACACTAATTCTTCAAATATATGATGGTACTTCAAACACACACACATATATATATATATATATATATATATATATATATATATATATATATATATATATATATATACATATATATATATATCTTTTTTTTCCAAAAGAAGGAACAGAGAAGGGGGCCAGGTGAGGATATTCCCTCAAAGGCCCAGTCCTCTGTTCTTAACGCTACCTCGCTAATGCGGGAAATGGCGGATAGCATAAAAGATACACACACACACACACATATATATATATATATATATATATATATATATATATATATATATATATATATATATATATATATATATATATATATATATAATCAATACGTACCCCAGGTCGAGACTGGTTCTTGGAGAGAGAGAGGGAGAGAGAGAGAGAGAGAGAGAGAGAGAGAGAGAGAGAGAGAGAGAGAGAGAGAGAGAGAGAGAGAGAGAGAGAGAAGACCTAATACCAACCAATTCCTTTATTAACCATCCCAACTGCTAATAACACCGGCGCCAAATTGACGTGTGTTAACCACACGACCGAGATCATTTTCTTCTTATAAGACCCCTCAGACCTGATATTGCCCGGGTCTCGCCCTCTGTAATCACAAATCCAAACTAATGACAAGGATAATGTCACTTAACGTTGTAATCACAGTTACGAAGGCTGATCAAATTACATTACGGATGACCTCATCCCGGGGGCCCAAGGGTGACCTGTTCATGCCAAGTCTTAATGATTCACAGGTATTAGGGTCAACAGTGTGTGTGTGTGTGCGTGTGTGTGTGTCTAAAGGGAGACAGTCTCCCTAGGTAAGAGACTAGTTCATCTCAGAAGTGCAATCTTACCTAAGAGATAAGTGTGTGAGAGAGAGAGAGAGAGAGAGAGAGAGAGAGAGAGAGAGAGAGAGAGAGAGAGAGAGAGAGAGAGAGAGAGGTAACAAGGCACATTCTACGCGTCCGAGCTCCGTCTATAACACAGCAACTTCTGTGGAACATAATGTTCTTCATTAACCTAGCCATGGTGTTCTATGAGGACTGACGGTCTATATTGATCAGTCTCTCTCTCTCTCTCTCTCTCTCTCTCTCTCTCTCTCTCTCTCTCTCTATATATATATATATATATATATATATATATATATATATATATATATATATCCTTCCAGAACATCTTTTTATTCTCCCTAAAATTTAATGATATATATTAACAACAGGACCAACGGGGCAGACTTACCTTTCGTGGAAATACATAAAACAAAAACAAAAAAAAAATATCCTTGCAGTATTGTGTGTGATTTTTGTTTATTTTGTTTTTGCAAGACTCCTATTTTTTCACCTACATTCATACAACTTTTATATATTGTGTCATGTTGAGAGAAAAACCCTCGTAACAATATGTAAATAATAAATTTTTCATTCAATAAATCTTTTTTAGTTATATATAGGTGCACTGGTTTGATTTCCCTGATATAAATAATTCTTTCAGTTTCCAAAAAAATTTCACACACACACACACACACACACACAGGTATAACCCTTTATTGCTGTTGATAAATGGGATGATAAAGGAGATCAGAGAGAAATACCGTCCTAATTAATGCCTAGTTATAAATATAAAGTAGGTAAAAGTTCTGCTTCAGACCATTCTCATAACTTTGTTGAATTTATGTTCACATCCTTTGTCTCTCTGTCTCTTTACTTGAATGAAAAAAAAAAAAAAATTGAATGCTAGGAGCCTGAACATGCAGGAGGATGAGAGGCGTGCACGGGATAGACTGCACTAGAGGAATGTGCTACATGGGGGGGAGAGAAACGTGCTGTCAGTGGACAACTAGAGAATGGATGTAAGCAAATGACTCCTTTTCTTCGTCTATTCAATGCGCATCTGGAACCCTATAGCATTCAGAATGAGCGAGCAGTAACCTGTGGAAATGTACAGAGAACAAATATCTACCAATATCTTTCTTTAAATCTCGCTCCTTCTCTAACACTAGATTTCAAATCGTTGCAACTCAGCCGTGCAACAAGCTCAACACATTGGGCATAAGTCTTGCAAAAACCCCACACCACATCAAAAAAAAAGAAAAAAGAAAAAAATGCATCTCAAAAGTTGAGGGAGTTGAGTGGGATATCCTTCTCTTGAACAACAACAACAGTTCCATATCTGCGGGAATCCTCATTGGTCAAAGTGTGGTAAACAACAGCTGGTTTATGTACCTGTCCCAGGAACACAAGGGAATACTTCAAGAAAAGACGTGTATTGTGTTTGCTATTTCCTCTCCCACCATCTGGTTAGGTTGGTGTGGTCTTAGAGTCCTCGCTAATGAGGTGGTCAACAGCCCTTCCTTCCGTGTTTATGAATCTGGTTCCCCGTAATGTCTGTTTGTGTACTCTTCAAGTACTGGTTAAGCAGCCTCTCTTCCACAAGAGAGGGGAAAACAAATGTTTTTATCTTCTCTTCGTCTGTAAATAATTGCTTCCCGTTTCGTCTATTCTCTGGCGTTATCAAGCTCGTTTTTTTTTTTTTTTACTTTCGGGTATTTCTATCACCTCTGTCGTGTCTTATCATACAGACGGGAGATATGGACCCATTTTTTCTTCAGTTCTAGTGACGGGGGTTCGACACGCCGATGCACCAGATCTGTGCCACCATCAGTTTTCTTGGTCTAGTAACTTATTCTTTTTCCGGGTTTCATATCTTGTGTGTATACTACCTTAAGCGTCTATTGTGGGTCGTCAACAGCTGTGGGGGGGAATCATATCACCCGTGGGGGATTCATAGCACCCGTGGGGGATTCATAGCACCCGTGGGGAGTCGGCATTATACCCCAGGGTAGTCGAGAGGTCAAGCTAACGAGCGGGGGTAATCCTTCCTCTAACGAGCATTGTGAAATGGCACTCGTGAACTATGGAACACAAGAGGTCTTGTCCCTACACAAAGACAGCATCAGATATCGCGATCACTTGTCGTGAATGATATAATCTAAGAAATCACAGTAATTTGGGATGAGAAATAAGTTACTAAGGACAAATTACGTCCTTCCTTACTGTCTCTACGTCGGATTAATTATGACGGAGAGTAACTGTGTTGCGCTGGAACATCTGTGTCCTCAAGACATTATCATAATCATCATCTTCAATAGGTTAGTAAGAGAAGAGAGGAAGAAGAGGTGGGATAGGGAAAGGGGATAGTTTGGAATGTAAGAGAAAGAGAAAGAGAGAAGAAAGACTGAATTGTGGAAAGCGCAAGTCTGATGGTTAACTTCCAGACACACACACACACACACACATACACACACACACACACACACACACACACACACACACACAACAGTCTTCCCTCGTGGTCGTTTTCCTCGTCTCGCGAGAACCGGAGCACCTGTGCGTCTCTCTCTCTCCCTCTGAACGAGAGAGAGAGAGAGAGAGAGAGAGAGAGAGAGAGAGAGAGAGAGAGAGAGAGAGAGAGAGAGAGAGAGAGAGAGATAGTTCGCCGTGGCGTCGTCGACATATCTTTTAGTCTCCCTAAAGCAGACAAAAATCTCTATTTGCATTTAAATTGGATTCCGCTCAGTGTTTTTCTTTCTTTCTTTCTTTATCTCCCTACCATGTGTCACGCCTCGTTTGCCCTGGCTGACAAGATGACCAACCTGTCTTTTACTTCGGTCTGGTGCGAGTCCAACTGTTGCAGGGTTCTGTGTGTGTGTGTGTGTGTGTGTGTGTGTGTGTCTCAACCAACCCAACCCATCCACCTGTATCAAGGCGAGAGTTCGGTCTGCCGCTTCCTCGTGGACGGGACCACAATTCTCCTATGCAAATGTCAGACAGCAGCAGCAGCGGCTCCTCAAGACACACACACACACACACACACACACACAAAGGATGGTATGGCTTGAGTTTCGACTAAGAGGGAGGAGGAACAAATGGCTCAGGGATTCGCGAAGTGGGCGTGAGGTATGACCTTGTTCCTCGAAGAGTTAAAGCTTGACCTTGTTCCTCGAAGAGTTAAAGCTTGACCTTGTTCCTCGAAGAGTTAAAGCTTTTAAGTTTAAACTTAAGGTTCGATCGTTTTCCCCGACACGATGACAATTGGTTACGTTCTCGTACTTACGTTCGAAACGCGCTTCTGAACCGCTTCAGTTGAATTCGTAAAAAAGATTCGCGCATAAATGAGAAATGAAGAAGTTGATCTAAAGATTTCCTAGGCAACTGGTCAATTCGAAACAGCAATTTTGAGTTATTACAGTAACTAGAATGGCTACGATGGTTCTTTCAGACAAACGGACATATTTCGAACAATGAGTCGAGACTGTAAACTGAACAAACCAGTCATATACCAGAAGTTCATGAGTGACGTGAGCTGAAGACAAAACAGAATTTATAAAATCCTCCATCAACTATATATATATATATATATATATATATATATATATATATATATATATATATATGTGTGTGTATATATGTGTGTGTGTGTGTGTGTGTGTGTGTGTGTGTGTGTGTGTGTGTATGTGTGTGTGTGTATGTGTGTGTGTGTAAGTGTGTGTGTGTGTGTGTGAGTGTGTATTACCAGGGTCATGGTAAAGTACAAAAAGCTTCAAAACGCAGAACGATATTTGAAAATGAGCAAAAAAAAAAAAAAAACCTGGAATATAGGAATACCCCTTAGTCCAGCACTATAGCCCTTGCGTCCAGCGTCCCAACATGTTTTGATAAACATCACAAAGTTGAAATGCAAACGCAACAAAGTCAATAACAGCGGCAGTGAAGCCCACTGTTGTTTGGAGGACATGAGCATTTAGGGGAACAAAAAAATATTGCTGTACCTCAATCATTCTCTCTTCTTTCTTTTGATTCGTATGGCATATTAAGGCAATGTTGGCCTCTGGGTTGATAATGCCACGTCTCCTGGACCTCGAGGGTACATACATATGTTACCTATTGCCATTTATAGTCGTCTCTTTTCCCCTCTCTGTAAACTGAAATGTTCAAACTAGAAAAACAAACAAAACATGGAGCGAACACTCGGGTGTTATGTCTAGGTTTGTGGAACTTTGCGGGATGGATACACGTACATAGTGTGGCAACGCTTTTTATTCTAACTCTCTCTCTCCCCCCTCTCTCTCTCTCTCTCTCTCTCTCTCTCTCTCTCTCTCTCGCTGAACTATAGGTTGTTTTCCTGTATGAGAGAGAGAGAGAGAGAGCGTCACCTATGTATGTACACAGCAGCCAGCCTGCCTGTCTCCCTGGGTCGAACTGTCATACTCTCCCTCGTGGGTAGGGAGATTAGGACCCCAAACTTTCTGTCCAAACATTGTTCAACTTTACGTTAAGACTTTGCGACTGATGCCACACGCGAGGGAGAGCAATACCCTGCGGGTAGTGACAAGAATTCCCAGGTGGATTAAAACTTCTGAGGCTTAAGATGTGGGGAGTGTAGGGGAAGCTGAACTCATTTGCATAAAGGTATTTGCATCGCATTATCATTTTGAAGAGTTTGCTGTGTGTATGTAAATACACACACACACACACACACACACATATATATATATATATATATATATATATATATATATATGTGTGTGTGTGTGTGTGTGTGTGTGTGTGTGTGAGAGAGAGAGAGAGAGAGAGAGAGAGAGAGAGAGAGAGAGAGAGAGAGAGAGAGAGAGAGGTTTGAACTGATCACCCAACACCAACAGTCAACTTGGATCAGGGCCTCGGGGGAACGGTTAATCACACACACACACACACGACTGCCCAGTTGCTGAGTGGTCGTCGTCGTCGTGGTCGTTCTCACGACCATCGCAAGACTCGTGCGGAAGGGGATGGGGGGGGGGGGGGGGGGGGGGGGGGGGGGGGGGAGTCGTTCCACACACACACACACACACACACACCGGGTCACTGTGCTGGCTCACCAGATCTGACCTTTAAGTTCAGGCAGCGTGGAGCTTACTCGAGGTCACAAACTGTGTGGTGGTGTAAACACTGTGACCTTCCACCCCCCCCCCCCCCCCCCCTCATCACACCCCCCCCACCCCCCAGCCTGATGAAGTGTGTGTGTGTGTGTGTGTGTGTATGTGTGTGTGTGTGTGTGTGTGTGTGTGTGTGTGTGTATCTTCAAATTTCTCAAATAGTTCTGTTCTCCAATTAGTCCTCAACAAACAGTATTGATCCGAGAGACAAACACACACACACACACACACACACACTTCCTCCATCCCTGGCACCAAACAGACCAACAAATAATACCTGACCCCGGGGTATTGGGGTCATGGGTCAATATTGGCAACTCTATCAGTATTGACCTCCGCCTGGAGGCCACTATTTGCCCCTATCCGTGCGTCAAAAAAAAAAAAAAAATGGAGTGTCAAGTCCCTGCTTTTAACATGCGGTTTTCGCCAAAACCATCATTCGTTTCAAGCGTTTGAATATATAAACAAAAAAGCTTAAAAGTAAATATATATATTGTATGATCTATTTTTGTTTTCAAATATAATTATACATCGTCTTCATTATCGTGTGTCTCATTACAGTACTCCCTAATAAGCGACGGATTAAAAGAGAACGTTGGACGGGAGCTAATTACAGCTAATGACGTCATATATGCGTCATTAAACCCGACACCTGACTAATGATTGGAACGAGAGGTTAGATCATAATACATTAAACTGATGACAAAAATTACCCAAGGACTCATTTCATGAGACTCCTTCACCTTTCGAGTCTGTACTCCGGTCAGTAGCAGGGAGAGGACGAACTCTTTTTCGTCAACTGACGATGATAGAACACTGCCGAAGGCAACTTTTTAATAGTTGTGTAACCGCATGCCGACGGAATCCGGTAACACACACACACATATATATATATATATATATATATATATATATATATATATATATATATATATATATATATATATATATATATATATATATATATATCCCTTTAAAAAGGGTCATCACACCTAAGAGTCTTACCATCGCGCACAAGGGGTTGAAAAAAAAAAAACGCCAAACATTTTAACTCCCAGCGTTAATGTTAACACACGACCGTTTAAAGTGAAAATACGCTAGAATACATTCGTAAGCTGGAGCATCGTGTGTGTGTGTGTGTGTGTGTGTGGTTCCATTAGGAGCAGTGCATGGCTTCCATACACTGACTGCATCCCTTTCCACGAATTCCAGAGTTATGGACGCCAAGATCATTGGGGAGTGGGTGGTGGGGTCTGCTGGATGGTTAGGTTCCATGAGAGACGCGCCCACACTCCGGGCTTAAAATGCTACAAGTAAAAGTATATCTATAGAAGGAGTGCATCTGGTTTAGCCTTGTGTTGATGCTATATACGTGGGTTGGAGGGGGAGGAGGAGGTTCGAGTCGGTCCGCTCCGGGTCGGCGCCGAAGCTTCGAGCCATCTCGAACTGCTTCGTAAATCTTGCTCCATGTAAACACCCTCGCTCATTTACGGCTTCTGTGGTCAACAACCATGGAAAAAAAAGGGCTGTTCCATATAATACAGATCCAGTTCACGGGAAAGCAGTGTCAGATTTCAATTACACCATTAACGAGAGGAGCGCATACAGAATTCCTCTCCTGTTATGGAAACCAACGAAGGAAAACGTGAAGATGAAGCCGAAGTGAAGCAATAGGAAACAGCTAGCGAAACAGCAGTCGAAGAAAACGTAAAAACGAAAACTCTTTCATCTGATAATAACATATTAAAAAAAGATCTTACACACACACACACACACACACACACACACATATATATATATATATATATATATATATATATATATATATATATATATATATATATATATATATATATATATATATTGCTTTCCTGTTAATATTAGCCTCCTGAAATAGACGGTAGAGCTCTCGAGCACAATGGTCGAACCGTCGTGCTCAAAGGTCGTACCGTCGTGCTCAAGGGTCGTACCGTCGCACTCAAGGGTCGTACCGTCGTGCTCAAGGGTCGTACCGTCGCACTCAAGGGTCGTACCGTCGTGCTCAAGGGTCGTAACCCCGTGCTCAAGGGTCGTACCGTCGCACTCAAGGGTCGTACCGTCGCACTCAAGGGTCGCACCGTCGTGCTCAAGGGTCGTACCGTCGTGCTCAAGGGTCGTACCGTCGCACTCAAGGGTCGTACCGTCGCACTCAAGGGTCGTACCGTCGCACTCAAGGGTCGTACCGTCGTGCTCAAGGGTCGTACCGTCGTGCATGATGACCCCAAAATATGCCACACCAGCAGCGCTTGACAAGTTAAGGGATCAATCCGACCATTATACGAGATGCGAACCGTCTGCCACGGCGGCATCACTCACGCCTCCTCGTTATAACGAGACGATATTGAGGCTCGTGTGGAGAGCCGGGGGGGGGGGGTTGGTGGAGGAGGGAGGAGGCGGAGGAGGAAGGGGAGGGGGGGGGAGGGATGTGAGGGTGTTGGGGGGTTGGGTGAGGGGTGTTATCTCCCCCTCCTCCTCTATACTTCAGACGTCACCTACACAACTCAGAGCAACTCAAAGGGCCTCCCTCGCTTCTCTCTCTCTCTCTCTCTCTCTCTCTCTCTCTCTCTCTCTCTCTCTCTCTCTTAGGAACCCCACCTGTTGTTGGCAAGTTGGTAATTAGCCAAGGTGATTACCGGGGAAGACGAATGGGAGCGATAAACGAAAGGGTATTCAGCCGGAAGGCGATTTCTGAGCCGACGGGGCGTTGGGGGAGGAACGAACGAACGGCGTCAGGCAGAGATGCAAAAGAACACGTAACAGATTCGGATACTGCAAAGGCGGCGGGAGCTACACGAAAGGGGGGTATCGAATCGCAAGGGGTGGAAAGGGGGTAAGTAAACAAGAGAAGGCAACTCCTTGGCATCTATACTTGTCATCTATACTGGCGATATACCTTATAGAATGTGACTGTGGAATCCATCCGTCTGTCTGGCATCAACAACAATCGAAATCTCACGTTTGCTCACCTCATGTTCAAAAGATGCATTCCATCCGACTTCCACAGAGGAAAGAAGGACTTAAGATAGAAAAAAAAAAAATGACACTTTACAGAGGGGCAACCGCATCAAATATTCAATAAATACTTAAAAAAAAAAGGAGTCTCACATCTCCCGAGAGAGAGAGAGAGAGAGAGAGAGAGAGAGAGAGAGAGAGAGAGAGAGAGAGAGAGAGAGAGAGAGAGAATAGGCCTCCCAACACCACAGGACACCCAGGCAAACACCTCCAGCTAGCCACCAGACAGACACTTGAAGATCTTCAGGATCGCGACAGTGGGAGGGAACAAACAGCATTAGCATCATCATCCCTCCACCCCCTACCACACACACACAAACACACACACATACACACACACACACACACACACACATACACGCACGGACGAACGGCAGAGGAATAACGAACCACGCCCACGGACGTGGGGCGTGTGAGCGAAACGTCGACAACCTTCAAGGGCCAGTCAAGGACCAATTAGGGCAACAGCTAACGAGGAAAGGAAAAAAAAATGTTTCTGACATCTTCCTGATCAGTGAGCAACAGCGATAAGAAACGACTGGAAACTATTCCAAGGACGGGGTGTGTGGGGCCCTCGCTAGCTGGCTAGCCAGCCACCAATGGCTCCAGCCTACCAGGCAAAACCAAGACAACGCCAATGAATAAATTTCCATTGAATATATATTATCGATGATTCATGAATACCGGATTCGAAACTGGTTTATGTGTGTGTGTGTGTGTGTGTGTGTGTGTGTGAGCTCGTCTCATGTGAACCGCTTTGGCTCGAAACAAGTAGCAGACACGTTTCATTTAGTCCATTTTCTGATCCTTTTCTAGAACTTATTTGCCATTTCCCGCATTAGCAAGGTAGCTTTAAGAACAGAGGACTGAGCCTTAGAGAGAAAATCCTCACTTGGCCCCCTTCTCTGTTCCTCTTTTTGGAAAGGTGAAACAGGAGGGAGGGAGGTTTTTCGAACCCCCCGCTCCCACCGCTTTTGGTTGCCTTCTGACACACAAGAGATTACGTGGGAAGTATTCTTTCTTCCCTATACCCTGGAATGATATATATATATATATATATATATATATATATATATATATATATATATATATATATATATATATATATATATATTCCCCATAATACATTGAAACAATACACAAATAAACCATTTAACACACGAGTATGTTAACCCTGCATACACGGGTTGTAACTCTGATATACGAACTATTTTTCGTTCCATTTCTCACAATTTACTCCCCACAATATCACTGACACAAGTTACATATTATCCGACCGACCAGATACAGCGAGGCGATCAATGTGACGTTTACCGAATCAGTTTGGGAGGGGAGGGAGAGGAGGGAGTCACGAACCTCGGATGCACGGAAATCGACACCGATATCATAAAACCGGCTGAAATTATTTATCTCGTGCATCTCTTCTCTGAAAGTGAATACCATCATCATTTTGGGGGTGGGGGGTGGGGGCTCCTTTCCTCGCCAGTAAGGGGGTAAGTAACAGAGAGAGAATTTTGTAGTCTTGCTCACTGTATCGCTCTATCAAAATTTGTCGTAATTACGTGTCTGTTTCACAACTATTTGCTACATGTCAGACCTGGCGAATATTACGAGGGACATTAGCCTGATATTCTGTAATGTTCTAATTTTGACTTTTCTGACCTGAAAAAAAATACCTCGAATGAGAATTTACGGTCTACGTGTTTTTTGTTACGAGTATTAGCCATCTGTTATTAACTAAATGGTAACATAGGACAAAACCAATATGAATATCTGTAAATAATTACTTTTGGCATTATAATAGTCCACAACTTCTATTCAAACATGAAATATCTGCTGGTTTACAGACGCGAGGGAAATGATATAATAGCTCTGTTTTAGAGGCACACTGTGATACAAATGTTCCGTAATATATATATATCTTACCAGGAGAAAGCGCAAGTCAATATTAGTGTGCTCTCCATCACCCACACGTCCGACCAACACAGAGGGTGGGAGATTAATGAGCGAAAACGGACGCGTCACATATGACCCACTCGCCAAGGAAGGAGCTTGTGAGTTTACACATGCAATCAGTGAGAAATTACTATTTTTTTTTCATTCATTATTGATCTAAAGAATGGATGTCTAGGAATTGGGAAATGCTAGAAGATGTTTTACTTAAGTGTTCTAGGAAGTGAGGTGAGAAGATGATGGCGAAAATAAGAAAAAAAAAATAAAATAAGTATTTCATAGTTTCGTCAACCAATCAGGTTAAATCATTCGCTTTGTTTACACCCTTCTTTGCTGGCACCACGTGATATTGTTGATCGCTTTCTAAAATATGTCTTTAACGTGATTATCTCCAACTAATCCAAGAATGTGTGGTAAAAAGCTTATTTACTTCTCTACATATAAGTATGAAAGATAGCTAGGCCTGTGTAAAAGTATATGATATGTAACACACCATCTTAACTAGCGGATCCATGTTGAATTATTCAGTTCATGGTTGTAATTAGTTCTCATGGATCAAATCACCATTGGTCTAGTGAGTAGAGGGGCGTGGCTCCCCTTGACTAGGTGGGTGTGGCTTTCATACACCACATGGGCGTGTCTTTCCTTGGCTAAGTGGGCGTGCACTCAATGAATTTCCAAATCTAATGCTTTCCTGGAAGTGTCACAATCATCTAAGTAACTTTGTATAATGTATTTGAATTACATTTATCCTCTACATTATGTCTATCCTTACAATCAAATCCTAAACTTGTTTCAGCAACATACCTTGACTGTATGCCCAGTATCACAACTGGTATTTTGGGGTTAACTAACCCATTTTGGCAACACCAGAATCTTGCAGAAACACTGAGCATAAATCAGGTGTTTCGGGCAATATATATATATATACATATGTGTGTGTGTGTGTGTGTGTGTGTGTGTGTTGCAACTGTTGTTTTTCCCCGACAAGCAACAAAGGCTTACAGAAGAACGAGTGAGTTGTTTGGTTGTACATTACAGCAAGGAGAGGAATGAGGACGTAATGACCATATTTTCATGAATATGCAAATGATATGAGGTTACATATTGCTTGGGTCATGGCTCGTGTGTGTGTGTGTGTGTGTGTGTGTGTGTGGGGCTTCATCCAACTTTGCTAATTATTTATCTTCATTATACTTGTTCGCCGTTTCCCGCGTTAGCGAGGAAGCGTCAGAATAGAAGACATGACCTTATGCGTTCACTTCCGCACTCTTGCTTTAATATATATATATATATATATATATATATATATATATATATATATATATATATATATATATATATATATATATATATATACACACACCACCTTGAGCCATGTACCAATTTATTGACCAGCTTCAAAGAAGAGAAGGTGAACAGCTGGATTGCCTGTGAGCTGGCTGCTCAGTCTAGAAATCGAACCCTGACACGCGGTGCTCACACACAGCGACGCTGACCACTACACACACAGACTCATTTTGAATCTGACGATGACGTGTCCAAAAGACAATTAAATCTTTATATGGCATAAAAAAAATCCTATAGTCTTTTTTTTTCTTTTTAGTCAACAAGTTGGAGGAACTCTTAATAAAAAATGGGAAGATATATTTTTTTCAGGTCAGAGCCATTGGAAGAGTAGGGTGGCTGTCCATGGCCCGTCCTCAAAGGCCTTTTTGGAAAAGGCAAAATATATCCACAAAAATTTCCTGGAAAGACCCGAATTATCTCCTGGACATCTGGAGGCATCGTAAGAGGATCCTGAGACGGAGGGCGCAGGATAAGAATCCTGCGGCGGCAGGACTCAGGACTTCAAAAGCTTCGGAGAGAGAGAGAGAGAGAGAGAGAGAGAGAGAGAGAGAGAGAGAGAGAGAGAGAGAGAGAGAGAGAGAGAGAGAGAGAGAGAGAGAGTCTGGGGGATCAAATTTCTTGCACAGAGCCCCTTGGATGATTAACTTTACGATCGTATTACAAACACCATAGACGCTTTACTGATGCTTACGACAGAGAGCAGTCGTTGCCAGCCAACCTAAACTCTACGGGATAATCAAGATGGATTGTGGTGTAGCCAAATGATCAATCAACGTGATTATTCTGGCGATTATAACCTCTATCGAGAGGACAGATTATGAGACATCCTAAGAACTGACGCGAGAAGATACTCAAAAAAAAAAAAAAAAGTTCGAAGATTGAGTCGACACTCAGGAGTGTGAGAGGCTGGCGTTTCGAACTGGATCGAAGTGGTATATGGGGAGCGACGTGCAGATTCCATGGAGCAAGACAGGGGACATTATAGAGTGGTATGTGGAAAGGTTTGGCTGCGTATGGTATAGGCTCTGGCTCTAGTACATTACACATAGGGACGAATCCTAAAGAGGCACACAAACACACACACACACGATAGATAAACACTCCTCACTAATATTTACTAACCCACGTCATGCCATCACGCATGACGTCATGTGTATCGACCAACTGCGTTGATTTAGGGAGAAAATTGTTGCCCTGTAGCTGGGAACTGCAACGCAATGTATGTAAATCTCCCAGCCAATCAGCGACGGGAGTAAATACGCAAGTAACCAATCACCGTCGAGCTTGTCTAATTTTTTTTTCACAGCTATACATCTATTAGTCTCTCTCTCTCTCTCTCTCTCTCTCTCTCTCTCTCTCTCTCTCTCTCTCTCTCTCTCTCTCTCTCTCTCATACAGAAATTATAACCAAGTCGGTGTTTTGAGTGTATGATGGCACGACCGTTTTCAGTGCGCCCTAAACTCGTTTTTCGTCCATATTGTGTAATCAATGGCTTTATCATTAAGTTATCTAATAACTGAAGAGATTATTCGTAATGATAATGTGTACAACAGAAGGTGGAAGGGGGGAGGGCACTCTCCCCTCCCACCCCTTTCCCATGCCCGCACTTAAACAAATGGTCGTAAATAACGAGAAAACGGGAAGTTGCTCGTTTTCTTTACCACACTCACTCAAGTTATCCCATTTTACGCGGAATAAACATATATAATCTTCCCTCATTACCGGGACCATTTGTCTAGTATGGGTGCAGAGGGGAAGAGGAAGAATTGCATTTTTTCCCCCTCTCTCCCATATATAAATCTCCCTCGTATTATCTCCCTAACCACTCCTTTGCTCCTCGTTCCATTCCTCGACCCCCATGAACACCTGAGGCCTCCCCAAGGGGGAAGAGGAACGGACTGGGAGGCCATCCGCACCGGCCCGGGGATGGCGGGATCTCAGTGCCGCTGTAGACGCGGCTCGAGAAGGACGTGTTGATGTGTTGCTCCTGTCAAACTTACACACGCACACTGATCGCAAAGTTGAAGACCAGTTTTATTACGGAATTAAACGGTGGATTGATTTTCTCATCTATGTAGGAGTCATACCATTCAAGAACTGGTCATTCTCAATGAAAATGAACACGTGAGAACATGTTATCACCACACCAAGATGACGCAAAATCCCCCAGAGAACCCGAAGAACACTGAACGTTCGCTCTTTCGTTAACAATAGTGAAGAACAAAAGGTAAGTTATGATATCTGGGAAATTAGGCAATTTCTATTCCGCATGTGATTAACAACTGTATTTAGATGTGTGGTCCATGCAAATGACCTTTTATGTTAAGCCAGGAAGTTCAATTGCTGATGCATATTGTCGCATAGAGAAGAGGGAATTAGAGAGAGAGAGAGAGAGAGAGAGAGAGAGAGAGAGAGAGAGAGAGAGAGAGAGACCCAGGAACGTTTCTAATCTATAAACACGAGCAATACGGACCACAGTTTCCTCTTCAATAAATATAGAAACCCAATATATATATATAGTCAGGGCCCCAATACAGACAACGACCACCATCCTCTCCCAAGATATAGAATGAAGCAATATAGACTGCGCTGTTCCACAGAGAGAGAGAGAGAGAGAGAGAGAGAGAGAGAGAGAGAGAGAGAGAGAGAGAGAGAGAGAGAGAGAGAGTCAGGGAGTTACTTTAAACCCTAATGGCCTCAGAATACAGACCTGTGAAGACACAATGATGATGAAGACTGTCATCAAATTCTGTCGACTTTCAGAAAAAAAACCCGGGAGGTTTCTTTCCTTCCTTCCTTCTTTTCATTCTGATGATAGTAATTTTACCCATTTGTCCCGTAGACCAACTTGGGACAGAATACTAAATCATATCCCGCACTTAGAATCCCCTTCTATGGTGTGCCCGCAGCGCCAAGGAAACCAGCCACGTTCACCAGGCGAATCACATAGGTCAAGGAGTGTAGTGATTTTCAATATCTGTGTGTAGTGACAGTTTAAGGGTAACTCTTCCATGTCTTCGGTATGGAAGTAGCCATCACAGGTCCTGTGATGAGATGAATCTATCTTTGTAAGGGTGTGGAGGTGGGTTGTGACGAGAAGAGAAAGTGTAACACGTGTTGGTCTGGGGGATGCAATTTCGGATGGATGTATGTCAGGAGGGAATGGTATTTAAAGCTGAGAGTTGGGAGTGTGGTTGTCTGATAATGGTTGTCGGGTCATTTGAGAGTGTTTATGTTTTGTCAGTGTGGTTTTTGTTTAGGTGCTGGGAGGGGAGATTGGTGAGCAGGAGTTGCTGAAGTGTGTGGCTTCTCACTTCTACCTGAGGGTTGGTGGTTCGTTATGGGAATGGTTTGCGTGGGGAGGAGTCTGGTGGCGTTATAGAAAACTGAGTGGCCAGTTTATATTGAGGTGGGATTGTACTGGAAGGATCTTTGTAAAGTTGTGTACGCACTGAGTGTTTGTGGTGGCTAGGCGGCCACAAACACACACACACACACACAGTATATATATATATATATATATATATATATATATATATATATATATATATATATACTTCAACTGTTTTGAAGATTTTCCTTTGCATCATCTTCATAAACTGCGTATGCTTCCCTCTTGACTTAATTGGAGAGTTTAGAAATTAATAAGGGGCTCTAACTTTGCAAAAGCCGTTATTCACACTACTATATCTTCTCGAGCGAAAGTGTTGGTTTTATGATAAAGTTTGAGAGTATTAAAAAAAAAAGGAGCAAAGTTTACGAGGAGATAGTGTGTGTGTGTGTGTGTGTGTGTGTGTGTGTGTGTGTGTGTGTGTGTGTGTGTGTGTGTGTATAATTACTAATTTCTTACTAAACTGGGAGGGAGTTTTACTTTCGTGGAGCCCCATCTCTCTATTAGACTTAAGTGAATGTATATATATTTTTTTATGTCTGAATATATACATGAATATTTGCTAAAATATCGTATATGAATATTATATTTGAATATCTACAAAGCCAGAGAGGGAAACCATTGTAAATGGTGTGGATCCTGACTGTGTGTGTGTGTGTGTGTGTGTGTGTGTGTGTGTGTGTGTTGGGGGGGGGGGTGACCTGGCTTCGGCGCGCGATGTAAACACATGACAAGACATCGGTGGAATGGATGTGATAGCGAAATGCGAGGCCAACAACCTCCTTCTTCTTCGTCCTGATCCCGGAGCTACCTCGCTTCCGCGGGAAACGGCGAACGAGCACGAGAGAGAGAGAGAGAGAGAGAGAGAGAGAGAGAGAGAGAGAGAGAGAGAGAGAGAGAGAGAGAGAGAGAGAATAAACGTCTTGTTCTCGTACGACAGAGAAACACACAAGGATTTGGTACAAGTTGTTACGAGACAGTTTGATGGTTCAGACAGCCACCCACCAGCTGCTGCTCCTCCGCGTCTGTCTGTCTGTCTGTCTGAGTGACGTGTATTGTGTAAGGATACACACAAGTTATGGAGTTTTAACCAAGTGTGGACGCCAGAGGTTTTTATACTTTTTGGGGGAGCTAAGGATTTATTCTAATAAGGACCCCAAATTTACGTGGTTTTTTTTATATCATTTTACAATCTCTCGACTCATAACTATTTTAGGGGATTTCAGTGAATTTGGACGCCAGGGTAATTTTCTTATTTTTTGAATTCCCCGACTATGGTGGAACCGAAATTTTGAGATTATCAATAAGGTCTGAGTTCAAAATTTTTTTGAAATTCCCCCGAGTGGAGGCCCAAGATTATTATTGTAGATTCCTCTAAAACTGGACTTTCGATTTGAGAAATTATTTTTCAGGGTTGGGTGGATGTTATGGAGGAAGTTACCAGGAAGAGAGGAAGATGGATTAATGTCATGATAGAAAACGGTGATTAAATTTTCATTACGATCGTAAAAAACGTAAGAAAAAAAAGAAGAATTGTGGTTGAACACCTCAGCTTTTTGTTTGTCTTCCGAATATGTCACTTATTTTCGTGTCTTTTTTTCGATGTTTAATTATAGGTCGATTAATTACAGTTGGTGATCAACAACCTGATTAGTTATGGGTAAGTCAGGGTTGATACAGATGAAGATTCGCCATCAGATAGATAGATAGACAGATAGGTAGGTGCAGTGATAGATAGATAGACAGATAGATAGATAGATACACAGATAGAGAGATAGATAGATAGATAGAGAGAGAGAGAGAGAGAGAGAGAGAGAGAGAGAGAGAGAGAGAGAGAGAGAGAGAGAGAGAGAGGCTGAAGGAAGAGGTAACTATAGATAGTGATGATGTGAATATTGATAGTGATGAAAGTAATAGTGATGACAGTGATGATGTGAATGATAGTGATGATAGTGATCTTGTGAATGTAGATAGTGATGACAGCGATAGTGATGATAGTGATCTTGTGAATGTAGATAGTGATGACAGCGATAGTGATGATAGTGATCTTGTTTTTTCTTGTCTTCCAGATGGCTTTGGTGCCCCTTGAGGTGCTGTGGTGCCAGTGTCAGGGGAACGCGAGTGCCACGCCCCACCAGGTCCTCATCCACCAGCAGATGACCAGGATGCACGCCGAGGCCCAGGGCCACGCCCTCTGGTACGTGGCCGTCGTGTTGACGCTCTACATCCTGGGCCTGACCTTCATCATCAGAAGATCTGGCCGCAGTGAGCGACATACCGCCGTCTCCGCCATCTCCTTCTGTCTCTCCCGAGCGGCTTCCTCGCTCCTCCGCCGCACCACCGCCAGCAGGAGGAGCAGCAGCAGCAGACGACAACAACAACAACAACAACAGCAGAAGCGGGAAGCGGCCCCCAGGACGAGCACCGCCGGGTCCTCAGACTTCCGTCAGCAGACAGCAGCAGGAGCAGCAGGAGCAGGACCGTCCCTTCAGCTGCATCTGCTGACGGAGGCCAAGGAGGAGGCGACCTTGAACGAGTCTTGCCTCACCACTGTGGCCTAGCCTCTACCTGGCCCCTCGACCTCCACCTGACCTATGACCTCAACTCTACCCGGCTCCTCAACCTCCAGCTGACTTATGACCTCATATCTACCTGACTCCTCGCCCTCCAGCTGACCTATGACCTCATATCTACCCGGCTCCTCGTCCTCCAGCTGACCTATGACCTCATATCTACCAGGCTCCTCGTCCTCCAGCTGACGTCTGACCTTATATATCGCCCTTCTCGAACTTCGAGTGTCACCTCTACTCCTGCTGGCAGAGGTCAGGGTCGGCGGCAGTCCAGGTGTCACTTCGAGGTCAAAGTATACAGGTCCTCGAGCATCTGCTCCTACCACACAAGAATGACACGTGTGATGCTGCACCACACACTTCCTCACTCACTGCATCACACGAGGATGATGGGCACTGCAACGTACGTAGATGATGGGCACTGCAACGTACGTAGATGATGGGCAGTGCAACGTACGTAGATGATGGGCACTGCAACGTACGTAGATGATGGGCACTGCAACGTACGTAGATGATGGGCACTGCAACGTACGTAGATGATGGGCACTGCAACGTACGTAGATGATGGGCACTGCAACGTACGTAGATGATGGGCACTGCAACGTACGTAGATGATGGGCACCGCAACTTACGTAGATGATGGGCACTGCAACGTACGTAGATGATGGGCAGTGCAACGTACGTAGATGATGGGCACTGCAACGTACGTAGATGATGGGCACTGCAACGTACGTAGATGATGGGCACTGCAACGTACGTAGATGATGGGCAGTGCAACGTACGTAGATGATGGGCACCGCAACGTACGTAGATGATGGGCAGCGCAACGCACATAGATGATGGGACCTGGGAACATGTGTCCTACATGATCTCGAACACAGAGTACACACACACACACACACGTACACCTTTGGTGTCCTTAGGAAGTTCGTATTCACACAACACCTCCGACTCTAACCCTTTTTGCAGACGCCAGTCACTGGGGGGGAAAAAAAACCCACTTCAAACCACTATTAGACAAACACACAAATGATGGTGTAGGAGTTCCAGAGAAGACTTATCACTGTCGCATGATTCGTACCAGTGAACATAATCCATCTCGTGTGTGAGGATGGGAACCTCTGAGTGGGTCTTACCAACGTGCATGTTGGTCTTCGGGGATCAGAGGGTCAGTGTGTCACTTGGCCTCACCGAGACCCAATCACCCTACACGAGAAGTTCTCTCGAGTGTAACTTCCTATTTACCTTCGCGTCCCAGATATGTATCGCAGAGTGTGCTATCAAGAGTGTATGGCAAGATAAGAATATAACTGTATACACACACAAACACACACAGGTGTAAACATACAGAAACACACACATGTATGTCAATATTAGCATCATGTAGCACCATGTCCTCATTTTCATGGGGTTATTTCATTCTTCAGGTTGCGCTCCGCGCGGGAGCAGGGTAAGGTGGGCTTCTGTAAGCGGGAGAAGATCCTTAACGTTGATTACATACACACATATATATATACCGACTATTACACTCACACAACCTACACCCACACACGTCCACAGTTCAATGATACACACTCAAGTCCTTCCTGTTAAAACAAAAATCTCACCGAGTTGAAGAACTAAATCATTTATGTATAAATGGATAACAATATATCCATCAAACTCCCTTCGATAAATGAGTAACCATTGATATTCTTAGCATAGAATGCCACATTGTTTCTCTGATGATATATATTTTCTTGTAACAATACAGCTGTATTTGAGGATATTTGCTTGTTCCTTCACTGTTGACCTTACTGGAAGACCTAGCAAAGCTAAACACCCACTAGCATAGCCCCCTTTCAACCATCTACTTAATTCCTTATGCCACGACGTTACCTCTCCATAAGGAGCCCCAGCTGTCCCACCAGGCGTAAAGTTTGTTCAGAAAATTGCCAGTTTAGTATGTGGATAATGAAATAACCAAGAGCAGAGGACATCCTGGAGAAGAGGGTATTATACTCCCAACGTCTTTGATGTAATATTAGTAAAGTGACTGAACACACACGGAGACGAAAACATTCACGAAAGTGTTTGGCGTAGGAGTGTGTGTGTGTGTGTGTGTGTGTGTGTGTGTGTGTGTGTGTGTGTGTGAGGGCTGTACGGGAAAGAATTACCTCCTCACAACTCAAGTAGGAAACAATGAAGAGAAGCGAAAGAAAAAAAAAATAAATGAAATGTTGAAAATCTTTTAAAAAATTCAGGAAGGATAAACAGATATGTGTTTAGTTAAGGAGCTTTTTGAAGGTTTAAACTTGGGATAAACTTTTTATAGATGAAAAGTGTCCTTATAAACGCTTCACCTCGTTTAACTCACGATGACGAAAATGAAATCTTGTGTCCATATTTACATAAAAGAATAGGGCACTGCGTAGGATCCTTAATTTGGTTTTGTCAATATTTGTAGAGCATTATATTCATCAAAGAAAGTTAGACTACGAGGTAAACATTCAAACCGTACAACGTGATTAATCAACTCAAGGAAATTCACAGACGAGAAAGTAAGAGATTCTTAAGATTTGTTTATTTTTACCTCCTCTTTATCTCTACGCTTTATGACGCAGTTCCTGCTCGAATTAGACTGGTAGAAAACGGGGAGGTTAACCTCTGGTGGGTTCAATACTTTGACGCTTTGTGTTCTAGGAAAGAAAACAGAAAGTGTGTAGCCTAAACTGAAAGATCCGGAGTGCATCGTGATACCTTAAAGGCGTTAGAGATGCATTTTCTTTTTTTTAAGTACAAGAGAAAGATATATAAAGAGTCTTCACATGAGTAGAACCTGTAGCTTCAATTTGTCTATTTATTTATTTATTTTTTCTCCCAGCCGTATACTTAATCTCGTATACTTTCTGTAATTAAGAAAAGAATTCCTGTTTTCCTCGTCATCGAACACCTTTCGTTTACAAGTTTCGCCACACACACACACACACACACATACGCACACATACACTGAACTAAATTCACAAACGTTGAATGATTCGCCTGCTTCGAATCGTGTTGAGTCCCGTTAGTGATGAACCAGCTTCGAACTTAATGACTTTTAATCCCAGATCTCCTTAGTGTATTGGTCTCGATTCCTAGATAAAAATGGTGTAAAAACACTGATCACTGGTACTATACACACAACACAAAAGCGATCTTTACACCAGTGAACGACAGGTTTCAGAATGATCATTCGATCACTTGAAGAAGTTGGTATGTTCTCAAATAGTTTCGTCCATATGTCATATCACATCACTTTAAAAGCGTAAAGATTGTGTTTGTGTAGTGTGTACGTGCTGACGCGGATGGATATCCCGAAACACACCATTTCGAAGCCGTACCGAGCCGTCAGTCTCGACTGGCAGAGACAGAGATTTCGGTACAGCTTCGACCATGCGTTCGGTACCGACTGATACTTACGGTGTGTCTTTAGAGAACTGGCGAACATCCTTGTTAAATGGGGGGGGGGGGGGGTGTCGTGAATAACCTGCTACCGTAGCTAACTTAGACCATAAGACTTGTCACGAAGCTCACACACGACAGCCAACTTACGTCGTGAAACCTAAGCAACACCAGCCAGCTCAAGTCATGGAACTGTCGCGAAACACAAACTCAAAACTTAAGTCTCTCGCTCCATTTCTTGAAAATAAACTTGCTATAATAGTTCTGTCGTGGCATCTATTTGCCGATGCAGTGCGAGGGAGGAGGGAAGGGGTGGATGAAAAACAGCTGTATCAGCGTAAAATGCATAAAGTCCATAATACGAAAACTTAAAGTATATTACGAATTACCTTGACCCTACACACACACACACATATTAATACATGAAAAATAAGAGAGATCGTGTATTGGAGTTAGATAATTCAGAGATTGTGAGATATGAGCCAGAATTATATTAATGTAATTATCGCCAATTCCACCAGTGTCATCTTGTGAGGCTGAATTGGGGAAGGTTCGAACCATGGTCCTCCGATTCAAATGGCGATAGACATACACAAGACATCTATCACGTAAAAAAAAGATATATATATATATATATATATATATATATATATATATATATATATATATATATATATATATATCCCTGGGGATAGGGGAGAAAGAATACTTCCCACGTATTCCCTGCGTGTCGTAGAAGGCGACTAAAAGGGAAGGGAGCGGGGGGCTGGAAATCCTTCCCTCTCGTTTTTTTTTTTTTTTAATTTTCCAAAAGAGGGAACAGAGAAGGGGGCCAGGTGAGTATATTCCTTCAAAGGTCCAGTCCTCCGTTCTTAACGCTACCTCGCTAACGCGGGAAATGGCGAATAGTTTGAAAGAAAAAGAAAATATATATATTGAAGATAAATGAGGTTAATGATCGAGCCACCGTTGTCTGTTATCTATCTTTATCTATCAGAATGATCAAATGGCCAACAGATGGCGGGGAGAGCCAGAAGGTTTAATAAATGGCCACGCAAACACGCCATTTGGCGCCTCTTCCTCAGATCGAACGCCATTGTATCACAAGATGAACTGGACATTTATCAACACAAGGTGAAACAGTTCGTGCACTATATATATATATATATATATATATATATATATATATATATATATATATATATATATATATATATATATATATATATATAGGTGCACTTGTTCGCCATTTCCTGAGTTTTCTAGGTAACTCCGGGAGCAGATGGACAGCGGCCTTATTTATTCATGTCCAGTTCTTTACTTGCCACGTATATTGCACCGAAAACAGGGTCCCAGGCTACAGCCAAGCCCCACAGACCTCTCCGTGCTATTTCCCCAACCGCTTCACATGCCCTGGTTCAGTCAATCAATAAGACGTCGTCCCTGGTTACCCACATCGCTTAAATTCGTTCTATCCCATGCACGCCTCACACCCTCCTGCATGTTCAGCCCCCGGCTGTTCAAAGCATTTTCACTCCATCCTTCCACCACCTCCTCCTCCTTGATTTCTCCCTTTCTCCTTGTCCCCTTCCATTTATGATCCTCTTTGTCAACCTCTCTTCGCTCATCCTCTCCACACATCGAAATCATTTCAGCACTCATCGTCTTCAACTCCCTCAATCATATCCCGTTTTCTGCCATACTCTTCTCTCACAGTGCAGCCCTCCCACACGAGCCTGGCCTACAGATGGAAATGACTGATACTTGGATATACAAATCATTCTTACCCGTGACAATATGGAAGTGCTTTTAAGATCCAGTTGACGAAAATCACACACTCGACTGTGTCAATTTCAGTTTTTTTTTTTTTTCCTTCTTTCCTGTCGCAGTTCAGCGCACGGTCGGGAGAGAGAGAGAGAGAGAGAGAGAGAGAGAGAGAGAGAGAGAGAGAGAGAGAGAGAGAGAGAGAGAGAGAGAGACTGAAAAAGGAAATCTCTTTTGAATTCAGTGAAACAGCTGGTGCACAGACGTGACAATGGGGGAAAAGGAATCGTTCCAACTGCGAGAAACAATGGATGAGACAATTAGACCCTCGAGCACGACGTTACGACCCTCGAACACGACGGTACGACCACTGAGCACGACGGTAGGACCCTTAAGCACAACGGTACGACCCTTGAGCACGACGGTACGACCACTGAGCACGACGGTAGGACCCTTAAGCACAACGGTACGACCCTTGAGCACGACGGTACGACCATTGGGTATGATAAACAGGCCTTTAATTTGACTACTAAAGTGATATATTAGCTTTGCAACCGTATATCATATATATATATATATATATATATATATATATATATATATATATATATATATATATATATAAAGTGTATGTGTGTGTGTGTTATCACACCAGCCTTATAATACATCTACCATGACACCGCGTTAGCAGACCGCCAGCGAAATCAGCTGGGAGTTCAGTTTAAGTGTCCCTCGGTACAGCATACTCTTGACTAGCGTGTCTGTAAGGTCCAATATCCACCGGCTGGGCTGAGTACAATCCTCTCATATCCACCTGACCTGGTGTGTCGTCCTCCCTGGGGAAGGGGAGGGGGAGGGGCTGCTGCAGGACACACACACACACACACACACACACACACTGGCAGTAAGGACGCGACACGAGACCCAAAGGCGTTGCGAACGCTAATAATAATGAAGGTGGGAGGGTACGTGGGAGGGTACGTGGGAGGGTACGTGGGATGGACCAGATAACAGGGGCGACTCTAGATGGTCTATAAGGATGTTATCTTACTGTGAGGACAGACAGTGTGGGAAGTACTGACAGCGAACAAGACATCCGGGACGAAGTTACCCGCCGTTATAATCTTATTTGGTGGTAGATGAGGGGAGGGTAAAGTAGGAGGCAACCTCTCTAACCCCACCGCTCCCTCCGGCTCAACAGAAGGAGAGAGAGAGAGAGAGAGAGAGAGAGAGAGAGAGAGAGAGAGAGAGAGAGAGAGAGAGAGAGAGAGAGAGAGAGAGAGAGAGAGAGAGAACACGTAGAATGGAGTAGTATACTGGCGGAGATTTGAAAAGGAAAGACTGAAAAGGATAATTCCTCGATCGAACTGGACTGTATGTGAGCTTGCTGGGATAAAGCCCAAATCTGGAACATTTGAAAAAAGAGTCCAAAAAAAAAAAGGGGCCAGTTTTGAAACAGAAACTTAATTTTTTCTTTCCCCTTCCTGAAACAGAAGGACATTACAGATAACAGAGCCACTGAGGTATTGATCAATCTATCTAGACTTTGATATGAAGGTATTGATCGATGTTCTTCACAGTGACCATACCTACAGTCGTCTGTTCCAATGTTCTTCAGCTAAAAGAAAAAAATAACTTTTCCCTTATTTACCATCAGATCTTTTCTTTATCTTCATGTTGTTATTTCTCGTCGCTGACTTTTCTGTCTAATGTCAGGCGGTTTTCTAATATCACATTTCTGAGATCTTCTCGTATATTTTTAAAAAACCATTTACCAAACCCAGCCTTCATGTCCACGATGATGACTCACACTCTTGACACAACAATAAAAAACTTAAGATGATTAAATGCCTAGGGACACGCAAGGGACGCGGGTCTAATTATGTCATTACTCACAAGATAATTAATACATCATTACTCCTTTATTGCGACGCGGGCAAAATACCCCCAGGGGAAGGCCACCTTAGGTGAGAATAAACTTAATATAAAAATCTATTGAAATAAAAGAGAAATTATTCAGGGTTCGGCAAATGTCTGCAGACCTAATGCTTTAAGTTCGTAAGATTCTAGGAAGAAGGACAGACGAGAGAAAGAAGATAATCCCACAGCTTAGCTGTTCGAGGGACGAAGGAGGCATCATAATGGCTCATCCTCGAGTGGGTCGATCTTCATATAGAAACAGTGGGAAGCAGGAGCCAGACGGAGGAGCCAAGGCTCGTGGGCCTGAACACATTTAGAGAAATTATATATATATATATATATATATATATATATATATATATATATATATATATAGTTACAGTTTCATTCCAATTCAAGGATATTATACCGTGAAGTAAGGTCGCACACACCATTGCCAAAACAAAGACTTTTAATGATTCTTTTCTTAATTGAATAACTGATAAGATACGAGGACAGATTAAGAATGATAAGATTAAATAATACCGAGGTTAACTTCCCGACAACCTGAACCCTCCTCCTCCACCACCGCTACCAAGTCGTGTTGTCCACCGGTCGAGTCTGAGAACCGTGGAGCGGAATGCCTCTCTCTCCCCCCCCTCCTTGCTACCCGGTAACCATGACGACACAGAGACGCCATCTACATTCATCATGTCCTCGCCTCCAAGAACGACGACTTATAAAAATCACATTTCTAAAAAAAAAAATGTCGGACATAGATGTGTGATCTTTATACCTTTTTTTTTTTTATTCATACGGATCTTTCTAGGTGAGAAAGGTGACTCACTTTTTTTTCTCAATTCTGTGAGAGAGAAAAAAAAGGTTTAAAGTGATTAGATTTTTGTGTGTGTGTTGGGTGATACAAGATTTTCTTTCCTGATTATTCCATTCAAATTTTGTCTTGATGACGAGGATGTATGGAGAGAGAGAGAGAGAGAGAGAGAGAGAGAGAGAGAGAGAGAGAGAGAGAG